>NW_026000136.1:289437-428191 GCF_001458135.2 Marmota marmota marmota
CTAAAAATTTCAATTGTCAGGTTGATACTAGGTAACTCAAAATTCTACACTGCCAAGGCTAGTGTTTGATAACATCAGCAGCATCTACCTGGAAAATTTTATTGTTGTAATCTTATATTTGCCACGTGGTTGGCACTTTGGAAGAGTTGTGTATTTATTTAGTTTTGTTCCAAGAAATCCTGTGAGGTATGCAACCTCTCTTTCAGCATGTGTTTTAATATTCAAACAGGAATATTAGTAAAAAGAATCATCTTGCCAATGGTTAAAATAAGTTTGAATTTTATATTTATGCATTTATGCCTCAATCCTTTTGTGGACTATTAGATGGTAAGTTTAACCAAAAAGAGCATGTTTTGTGTATTTATGTGTTTTTTTTAGAGAAACTACACATAACACAGAGGAGAACTGTACTTTAAGGTAGCTTCTAACTTAGTATCACTATATTTTGTTGCTTATGTTATTCTGAGAAAGGTGATAAAAAATACCAGTGACAACAGGAGTAATATTGACTGTTTACAGTGAGAACATATGCACAGAAGTAGTCTCAGTGAGTGAGCATGAAGGTGATCAATAAGCATACCTCTACAGTTTAGCCCATTTTTGTTTGTATGAATCAGATGACAGAGGATGAGGATAGAAGTGTGGTTAATGGTTTCTGATGGTGGCTTTGACAGAGGGCAATATGGCAGGAGAGTGTGTTTTCCCCCACGTGAAGACAGTATCACTTCAGCTGAGCTCTCATAACAAAAGAACCCAAGTTCTGCCAGAGTCAGAAGGAGAAATCAATTTACATGTGGTTATTTTTAGAATTTATGTGTAAAAATAATTATTATTTTTTCCAATTTGAACTCCATGCACTATTTCTAAAATTTTTTAACAATCACCTTCAGGTAGGTTTTAAGAATAACATCAAATGTGTTTTGTAACTCAAGTCTTTTATAAATTACAAAATTGAGACAAGGCCTTTTTTTTTGTTTTAGAGCCTTCACATTCAGAGAGAAGCATATTTTTGTGTGAAATCAGTTAGGAATATCTTGTGAGAAGTCTTCAGCATGTAAAAGTTGGAAGCCCTGTTTGCCTGTCCTGCAAATCTCTGGTCAACCTAAGGATGAGGGACCCTGAGACTAGCATGGTGATTATTACAGATGGGTCAGGAAATTATAAGCCAATACTATGGCAAATGATTATCATCTGAGAACATGAATAAACAGCCTAGAAAGGTTTTATAATTACACAGCTCCCTTGCAATCATCTAATTCATTATTTTCATCTTCCTCATATCCACTTCTTCCTCAACTGATGCTTTGGCACAGAACTTAGAAGCCATTTTCTTAACGATAGCTGTTACTACTTGTGCTAATTTTGAGCTCATCACTGTTACCCAGTTTCAATTGTGTAAGGCAGGTACTTCACTATCTATTTTATAAGCTCAAAGACTGTGTGGGAAGTTGCCTGAGGTGTTCAATCAGGTCCGTGGATTCAATTAGCATTAAACTTAGGGTTCTCTCTCCCCAGAGCCTGCCTAAAAGCCCCCATTTAGACTTTATTTTTTTATATTTTAAAAGTGATGAGCAGAACACAAAGAGTCCATAGCTTTTTCTGTAGGGACACCTTATCTCAGTGTATTGTGTCTACATGTATTGTCTGTTATTTGTCCTTCAGTTGGCCTGTGTTAAGGGAAATGTTATTACCTGTTGGCAGATAAGGAAACAGGTGTCAGAGCCCAGCTGGCCTACATTGGGTCAGCTCAGTAGTGGTGGTCCTACCCCAGTGGCTTCTTGTCTCTCAGGCCTCCACCTGAGTCTTTCCTCACAGCCTGGTTTAGCCTTTCAGGTTAAGGGTGTATAAATTGTGTTGGGGATAAGAAAGCTTGTTCTGTCAAGCTTCAAGTTGTCTGAGTATAAACCCATGGCTTAATCTTTTTGTGTATGTGTGGTACTGGATATTAAACCCAGGAACGCTTCTGAGCTACATCCTTGGCCCTTTTAAAATTTTCAGATAGGGTCTTGCTAAGTTGCCCAGGCTGGGTTGGAATTTGTGATCTTCCTGCCTTAGCTTCTTGAGTAGCTGGGATAATAGACTTTGGTAGTGCTATTAGCAGAATTGCTAGGAAGGGTGAGAAGATGCTAACTGGTAACATGTTTGAGTTTTTGAAAAATTGAAGCTACTGCTTTTGGGGCATCAAAAGGGATGAGGTGGGACTAATTCAGGTTCTAGTTCTTTCTTTTAATTGTAAAGTAAGTGTAAATGTTTGAAAATTCTCTTCATTTTCCTCTCACAAATCCTTGATTCTAACTTTTTGCTTGGCTTTTGCCCTAGACTCTTGATTAAATATGGATATGATGATAAAACTTTTCCTTCTTTTTCAGAAACAGAATGGTTCAGGTCATTAGTGATATTTATGGCATATAACCTTGAAATACTTCTTTTGAGAATTCCACTTGTACCTGTAGCTGTGACAAATAACCTTTTTTGCATTTGAGTCTCCTTAGAAGGTTTTTTCCTGTTTCTACATTGGATCGCTTGTCCATGTTCTCAGATGATTATGGCACAGCTACTTTTTTCTTACTGAAAACAATTATAAATGGTTTTCCTTTTAAGGTCTAGAGCCCTTCAGGATTGGATCATACACCAACTTTGTTAACCTTGGAGAGTGCTGCAATGTAGCAGGATCCAGGAATTTTGCTAAACTCATCCTGGCAGGAAACTATGAAGTGAGCATCCTCATGAGACCCTAGAGGCTTCTGTTTAATCAGCTTGTCAGTGAACATGGTTCTACCCTTATAGTGCTGTTAGCAGAATTGTTAGGAAGTGTGAGAAGATGGTAATATGTGTTCACAGTAGGCAAGGGATATTGGGAGATAGAAGCTTTGAAAAATCATGCAACTGTTACCAGTATTTGCCAAAAAGTACTACATTTGGGCATGAAGAGGGATGAGATGGAAGCAATTCAGGTTTTAATTTTTTCTGTTAATCAGGAAGTCATTTTCAGGTGTTTGAGAATGCTTTTTGTTTTGTCCTCTCACAAATTCTTCTAGGAAAAAGGAAAGCCAAGAAAGTGCCTATTCAATTTTCTTGACTACATAAAACACTGATAATGAGGGTATTGTTGAACATTTTGGTTGTAGACTAAAACAATAAAGAAAAGATACCGGCCCTTGCCTTACAAAGTTTATGTGATGGTTTTAGCCATATGAAGCTCAGTCATATTGTGAATGAGCAAAATTTAATCTTCATGGAGCATTAAGGCATTAAACAGGTTTTCTTTTTCTTTTGCAAATATGAAGGAAAAAAATTGAGAAATTTGTTCTAAGCTTTCATGTTGGTTAATTTTATTATTCATATTCTCACTTTAAGATTTTGCAACCTTTAGGAAATAGATCTTAGAGAAACCAGTGTCAGAGCAGATTTAGTTTTCATCACATCAGAATGGCCCATTAGTCTTCCTTTATGGTCCTTGAAATAAGCAGCCACGTGAGACAATTCACCAGAGAAAGTTCCACTTTATTGCAAAAGGTTGTGGGCTTATATAGATCTAAGGAGAGATGGCAGGGCTTAGATAAATGATGGGTCACCCGTTTATTGGTAAGTTCTTCCAGATGTCAGTTCTGGAGCCCATGAAATAGTTCTTATTGGGGCTAAGGTTCCCTGCCAGCGAGATTTGAAATATTGGCGCCTGTGGGAGAGTTGGCGCCTGCAGGAACTTTTTCTGCTGGCAGGAGATGGAGAGGAAAAGAAGCTCCTCAGGCACCATGCTGGGGTTTTGGGGGTGTGGCCGCCCTGATACCTTTTCCCAACAGTCTACTTCATGGCATTCCACAGAGTTGTGTCTTCTTCCTCAGTACAGGGCCTGGTTACCTGGTTCCTGACTGATTGGTTCCCTTCCCTTCTTTCTTGTCACTGCTTAGTGCTGCCATATCCTTCTGTCATGGTTGTCCTCCCCAGTTCAAAAGTTCTGTATGGCAACTTCCCACAAGTATTAAAGTTCAAACTCTTGAGGCCGTCTTCCCATCTTCCACCTGTGCATGGTGCTTTCCTTTCTGATCTTCTGTTTGCTTCTGCTGCCAGACATTGGCTGTCATTTGCCCCTTCTGAAGTGCTGATGTCTCTTCCTACTCATGTATTTTGCTGCATCTCTCAGTGTTTTGACTACATTTGGATTCTCCTGCCCTTTCTGTGGTGTTGCCCTCAACCCTTGCAGTTGATGAATTTATCGGTGATTGCAGGGAGCACTTTAGGAAGAAGCAAACTGGCCGAAGTAATACTACATTATTTAATAAGGTCTTTCTTTGTTCTTTCTCTATAATAAATACTTCATATCATGATTTGTTTACTCTTTATAGCCCCATGAATGAGTAGTGCTGTTATCCCCATCTTGAAGATGTGGAAATGGAGGCTTTGAGAGAGGCTATATTACTTGCCTATTGTTTCACAGCAAGTAAGTGATAAAATCCTTACTGTCTAGCCCAGGCCCTTAACCATCCTGCTCTCTCTGCCTAGTGGAAAGAGAAGGGGGAGGTAGAAAAGGCAGAAGATGTGTGACTGTTAGAGTCTAGTTTTCCATGACTCAGTAATCCCTCCAGGTTCTTTGGCTTAGGAGAGACTGCTGACATGAGAGGAGTTTCTGTCCTGGCTTCTTGCTCAACTTATGCTTCTTTATAAACAAACCATTTTTTTTTCTCTCTGAGATCACTTGGGAAGATTAGACCTTCAAGTGGTCATTCTGTGACTGGTGAAATAGCCAGGTGAGGTATTAGCATCTCCATTTCTCAGGTCTTTTGACCTCTGTCAGTTATGTTGTGTCTCCTCCACACTATTCCCTACTGGGCAGCCAAGGACTTCCCTCTCAGATGGCTTACTCGGTTCAGTTTATAGGGAACTTGTACTTTCCTATGGCAGTGATCAGTAGTTTTTATTTGACTGTGTTATGTATTCTCAACTAGATTTAACCCCTTCCTGAATAGAGATTGTCAGTTATGCTTCTTGTTATTCTTTATATTATTTAAGTCATTAGTGTTATGTGTTCTCAACTAGATTTAACCCCTTCCTGAATAGAGATTGTCAGTTATGCTTCTTGTTATTCTTTATATTATTTAAGTCATTGCTGTTATGTATTCTCAACTAGATTTAACCCCTTCCTGAATAGAGATTGTCAGTTATGCTTCTTGTTATTCTTTATATTATTTAAGTCATTAGTGTTATGTGTTCTCAACTAGATTTAACCCCTTCCTGAATAGAGATTGTCAGTTATGCTTCTTGTTATTCTTTATATTATTTAAGTCATTGCTGTTATGTGTTCTCAACTAGATTTAACCCCTTCCTGAATAGAGATTGTCAGTTATGCTTCTTGTTATTCTTTATATTATTTAAGTCATTAGTGTTATGTGTTCTCAACTAGATTTAACCCCTTCCTGAATAGAGATTGTCAGTTATGCTTCTTGTTATTCTTTATATTATTTAAGTCATTGCTTATACTGAAAAACTTGTTTTAATTTGTGAAATGGATTAGTGATCCTTTCTCTCTATGGAGCTTTGGTTCACTGTGAATGGCATTTCGTTGTGGCATGTGCCAGAGGGTCTTATGACCATTGTGCACAGAAACTGATAAAAAAAAAAATCCTATTTGATTTTCTTGGACTAAGGAAAATCAGGACAATATCAGTATCTCGTATTGATTTTTTTTTTACTTTTTTATCACACTGTGACATTAACAATGAATAATTAAACAACAACAAAAAAGTCTCAGTATTACTAAATATATATTTTTCCCAGCATTTCAGAGGAGGAGATATATAAGGCCTTTCTTGCTTTCCAGACACTTCACATCTATTTGAAGATTAAATTTGTGAAAGCATTAGGAAATGATAATGTAATAAACCATATGATGATGATCTTGAGAGACCACAGGTCATTGTGGATTGAGTCAAGTTTCCCAAAATGTGTTCTTTGGATCATTGATCCTGAAAGGTATTCCTTAAATGATGATTAGTGGAAAATTCTGCATATCATATATTCTTAGAGGATGGTAATATTTACTACTATATGATAGGATCTGAAAAGCATTTCAGTCTAAAAACATCTATCTCACAGTTCTTTTCATGCAATTTCTATCAGCAGCTTCCTATTAATACTTTGCATGTCTTGGCAAATACTGAAGAGTCAGGTGAGTTTTGGATGATATCTCTTAGGATTTTTCTTGAAAGAAATTGGCTTGAGCTGGTTCTAAACCAGTGTGGAAGAGAAGAGGATCCTGTAGGCAGAGTAAAAAGGGAGGGCTAGCTCAGAGGGCTGTGACCACAACCTGAGAATTTTATAATCTTTATGGTGGGAAAACAGCTTTGGTTGATTCTTAGTGATGTAATATGAGGAACAAGGCCCCTGAGAAAGGTTAATCTGTGCAGAGTTCTGGGGAAGGAGGGCAGGGCACTAGGCTGGTTAGTATCTAGAGTAGTTGGAAAGGACACTTGGGGAATGGTGAGGGATCAATTTTATTAGCATTCTCTTAGTCACTGACTCCTAGTGATGCTTCATTTTTTGTTCCTCTCTCAGGAAGCCCTGTGTGCTGCCAAATCGAAGTGGAAATGGGAGCCCAGGTGCTGGATATCAAATTGATGATGGCATGCTAGAGAGTCTGAATGCACTGACCAGATTTTGCAACTTAATATCTTCTGAACTGGACATTGTCAAGGTTGTACAAAGTTTATAATTGAGCAGTTTTGGTTGTCTCACTGTGTTATTCACTTAGTTTTGCCAGTTGTCCCCCTTATCTGTCCACTCATGAACTGTTTTTCTATTTTCCACATTGAAATCCCAGTGGTTTCTGAGTGTCAACTTTCTAGGCTCATGGTAACCTTTTTGACATCAAGCAGATTTTTTTTTTCCAGTGTGTGGCATTGAATCCATGGGTGATTTACCACTGAGCCACATCCCCAGACATTTTTATTTTTTCATTCTGAGACAGGCTCTCAGTAAGTTCTTGGGGCCTCACTAAGTTGCTAAGGCTGGCCTTGATCTTTCAGTCTGCCCACTTCAGCTTTCTGAGTGCTGGAATTACAAGCTTGCACCACCATTTCCAGCACAAAGCCAGATTTTGGAGAAAGATATGGCTTTATCTTGGCTATTTCTAAGGTTTCTGGAATTGGTCATGAGAACTGATGTGATTATATTTCTGAACAAACCAAAGATCAACTCTCTGAATCTTTGAAGTTTTTATCTGTTCCTGCCACATCATTTGTTCCATGTGTGCCTTGGGCATTGGAGTTCAGGTAGTGATTCCTTATCAGGCAGAAGAGACCTTCTTAGACTCATCAGATTGAAACAAAAGTATAAAACTTGGATAAATCAAGGGATTACATCAGGCTTTACATTGTTCTTTAACAGGTTGAAGTGAAGATGGGCATGTTAATGCACACCTATAATCCCAGCTCCCAGGCACACTGAGGCAGAGGAGGAATACAGGTTCAAGGCCAGCTTCAGCAAATGAGGGAAGTCCTAAACAACTCAAAATCAGAAATAAAAGGGGCTAGGGATGTAACTCAGTGGTAAAGCTTCTCTGGGTTAAATCCCCAGTGTGGAGGAGGAGGAGGAGGAGGAGAAAGAAAGAAAAAAGTTGAATGTTAATTTTAGCAAAAGTCTTTTTTTTTTAAGTATAAGTCTTTGAAAAAAATTTAGGTGGTTCTAAAAACTATAAAAAATGTCACCTTATTTCTCTGTCATTAAGTCTGTGATGAGAAATTTTTTTAAAATTCTTTTCTAAAAGAAACTTTGTGGTGTTTTATTCGAACTGAGGTTCGAACCCAGTGCCTCATGCATTCAAGGCAATCACTCAACACTGAGCTAGAACCCCAACCCCAGCCCCTTATTTTGATTTTTGGTTCTAAGAATTGAACCCAGAGGTCAAAGGTAGAGCTATACTCCTACTCACTTCCTGATTCTTTAAGAGTTTCATATTCTGTACTGTACATGGATTGCTGCAGTCTGGCTGGGCACAAATCACGAGCCACCCAAGCAGGAACAAACTTTATTTCCGAACTCCACCAGCACACTCCACACATGCTCCCCAGGAACCTCTCTCTAATGCCACCCATGTGGCTCCTCCAGGCACGCAAGCACACACACACACACACACACACACACACACACACACACACACGACACCAACCGGAAATCCCTCCTCTGGACCTTCCCCAACCAACTCGAACCCTCAGGAATTCCCACAAGAACTCCAAAGTAGCCAGAGCAGCAGGCGCCTGAGGCAGCAAGAGCCGCCCCATTGCCCGACAGTAAAGGTCAAATATACAATACAATCAATCCAGCATCACAGCAATTATATATAGCTTAACTCAAATCATCATCTCAATGGTTAGCTGGCATCACCTTTCAAACATTCCCTCTGGCAAATGCCAGGCATCATTCTGACTGGCTATGGCTCTCAACAATGGACATGCCTATAATCCCAATAACTCAGGAGGCTGAGTCTGGAGGATCTCAGATTCAAGGTTGGCCTCAGCAATTCAGTGAGATCTTGTCTCAAAATAGAAAATAAAAAGGAACATGGGTGTGGCTCATTGGTGGAGCATCCTTGGGTTTAATTCCCAGTACCAAAAAAAAATGTATATATGAGGTTGGATTGTTGGTTTTTCTTTTTCTTATTTTTGACTTCATTAAATGCTTAGATTATAAGTCTTGTGGTAAGCATTGAATTATAATTTTTAATTTGTGTATTCAAATTCCTACTAAGGAGGTCGGTACTATGCTGGGCACAGTGGTGCAAAACTATAATACCAGAAACTCTGGAATCTAGGCTTAGCAACTTAGAAAGGCCCTCTTAAAAAGCGCTGGGGATATAGCTCAGCAGTAAAGTACCCCTGGATTTATTCCCTAGTATTAAAAAAATTGAAAAATGTGCTTGTTGCTATGGAACATCTTTATTATTCAGTAAGTCCGACTGCATCAGGAGTATTAAGTTTGAGGCCAGCCTGGGCAATTTTACTAGACCCTATCTCAAAATAAATAATAAAAGCTTTGGGATATAGTTCAGTGGTAGAGCATCCCTATGGTTCTATCATCAGTACCACCAGAAACAAAACAAAAAGTAAAAAACTCTGACTAAAAAGTTTTGCCACTTTTCTTTGCACCTTTTGAGAATTTAAGTTTCAAAGAATCTGGTGGTCCATTGAATTCAGAATCCAGAGTTGGAGCCAGTTGTCTATCTGCTCTGTAGTGGCATGACCTCAGAGTCCTGACATCCTGATGAGGTGAGCTGTTGTTGGCCTTGGTTTCTTTAATTGTGCTGGTGTCACTTGCTCTATCTGGTCTCTGAATGGTAATGATGGCACTGTCTTGTTAGCTGTGAAGAATTCTCATAACTAAGTGCTTCAATCATTATGGTAATTTTTCTCTCTTCTTTCTTGTGTTTGACCTACTGCTGAAAATTATTGGACACTGTATTTTGCACAGAAAGGGTAGAACATGAATATATTCCACTAGCATGTTTTTACCAGCAGGGTAAAAAAAGAAAAACAAAAGCTAATGAGATGTGATTGCTACTCTGGGCAAAATAGAACACACTTGACATTTTAAAATTTTTGCCAGGGAACATTATCTGGAGTCAGAATAAGTGGAGGTCTTTCCAACTTGTCCTTCTCTTCTGAGGAATGGACGCTATCCATGAAGCAATGCATGGGTTTTTCCTTTACCATGCAATCAAGGTAGGTTCAAAGCCTGCTTGACCCTGAAACCAGCTCTTAGTTAGGGCAGGGTTTGCCCAAATATAGCCTTTAGGCTAACTGGCCTGGGATCAGTTTCTGTAAAGGGGGTTTGATTCAGGTACCCCCTCAATGCACCCACCATTCACGTGTATCTTAGATAACGTTGCTTTTGGGCTTCAACTGCAGAGGCAGGTCACTGTGACCAAGACTGTGGTCTAAAGTGTAATCCTTCTTGCCCCTGATTTAGGGCACCACTGGAAAGCCTCACGTTTCTTTTTATTGCCTTTCGTTTGGTATGGACATGGGGATAGTGACTGTGGGAAACCTCCCAGTATATGATGATATCCACAAGGAAGTTCTCCAGCTCTATGAAGACCTCATCTGGAATCAAGACCCCGAGGCCACTGAGTAGCTGTTACATCATGCCCAGTTAGAGAGAAAAGTGTCTAACATGTGGCTTTCTCCTATCTTTGAGTTTATTACTTACAATGATTAGACCTTGATTGTAGAATAGAAGCAAATATCTAATCTTGTCTCTGGATCAATGAACATTCCAGAGAAGGTATTTGGGTTAGGGTAAAGAAGGAGGCTGCTTCAACATCCGGAATATAAATCTATTTATTTATTTATTTATCGATGGATTCACTTATTTATTTATTTATTTATTTGGTACCAGGGATTGAATCCAGAGGATCTTAACCACTGTGCTGCATCCTTAACTCTTATTATTTTTCACTGTGAGACAGGGTCTGGCTAAGTTGCTTAGGACCTTGCTAAACTTCTGAGACTGACTTTGAACTCCTGATTCTCTTACCTCAGTGGCCCAAGTTGTTGGAATTACAGGCATGCACTAGAACTTTACTTTCTTTACATTGATTTTGAAGTGCGAAATATATTTTTCTTGTACCAAGTAACAGATATAAATTCTAGGAAATTTACAAAATACAGGTAAGCAAAAGGAGAAAATAAAGTCACTCTTAATTCTACCACCCAAAGCATTTTGAATAGCTTCATCCTCCCAAGCTGCTGAGATTGCACCAGGCGCATGAATTATGACTCTCATGTGGATAAGAGACTGTGAGGGGAAAAGGAACAAGTTTGTATTGGACTGAAGAGGAGACAGAATCTTTCCTAGGAAACATTTAATTGAAGCCCAAGTCATTCCACATTGTATTTTAATTGACAATGAGTATTTATCAACCACCTTTATTCTGACAGCTCCAATTAGGGGGTAAATTTCTGTGCAATGATTCTGGTGTATTGGTGCAATGCATTTGGAAGAATAAATTTAATACTGAGTTAGCTCACATGAGACAGTTACAACTAGTGTAAGGAACATGTATGCACAACATTTTTCTGTTCTGTTCTGTCTTGTTAATTTCTTGAAGGTCATAAACCACAACTCAATATATTTAGGTTTTCCCTTTGTCCAGGGAGAGACACTTCTGGGAAAATCAGAGTCCTGTCAGCTGGCTTCCTCTGAGTACTTCCTGTATGTATGATGGTGTAGCCCTATTAACCACTGGTGGTGCTCAGTCATACTCATGACCAGTGTCCCCCAGGATGTTCCTGAGGTTCTAGTTGGTGGAAGAGTCAGTTTAGAATTATACTTCCCTGTTTCTGGAACAGCCATTGGCACTATGCCATGCCACAGGCCCAGAATGATGGGTGGGTTCAGTCCTTCTAAGGTTCCCCACTGCATTTAAGTGCTTGGGATGGCCAAGTGAGACATCTTCAGTGAGTCCTGTTCTTTGCACACCAGGGTCACCTTATTGTCCACTTAACAATCAGAACAACTCTATTACAGTGAGTATTGTTATTACTATAATTAAAGTGTTATTGACTTGCATGTTGAGATGAGGAAAAGGCTCAGGAAGTTGACTGGAAAGCAAGTATTTTGATACAGGTGCTGTAGAGGAAAAGCTACTCTGGTTTAGCAACTTTTCCATCCAGAGAGAAACAGCACTGGCAAGTAAAGAGGAATCTGCAGCCTGGTGTTTGTGTATTTTGCTTGATGGCTAACTGCTTCTACTGGGGTTTGGAACTAAAGAGAGTTGATTTGAGTCCCAGAAGTGTTGCTTTGTAGTTGTGTGCCTTCACCAGTAATCTCTCTGAAACATAGTATGTTTTCTGGTGCCCTATTGAATATCAGGCTGGGTAAATTATAGGGAAAAGAAGTTTATCTTGCTGATGGCTCTGGAAGTCCAAGAGCATGGCACTGGCATTTGGCGAGGCCTTCCTATTGACAATTTTGTTTCTGATAACAGTGTGTACTTTGTGAAATATTCCCCACAAACTAATTAACATATTCATTACTTAATTACATAATTACATTTGTTAAGAAGTTTCTAGATGTTCATATCCTGTGGAATAGGATAAGAGTTTTAGTTTACCCTAATACAGCTCTGGCCATGTAAGTATCAATAACAATCAGTCTAATTCTGCATGGTGGCATAATGCCTTTGAACTTGTCATGTATTTAGAGATATTCAGAAAGCCAAAGACTACTTGTGAATCTTTTCCTTCAAACATTAGATCGGACTCATCAACAATTCAAGTGTAACTAGGAAGGAAAAAAATATGTTTGGATGTCTTTTACATACATCAAGCAATGAACTCTTTATCTTAACAACAACATGATTCATCTTCAGGAACTACATCTATTTCAAAGAGTCACATCTCTCCTCTCTTTGCTATATATTTATAATGACCAGTTTGCTTAGATGTTTTTAAGCCCATGAGAAGTCAAAAGAAAAGAACATCTGGAAACAAAAAGATTTTGAAGACTTTTCAATAGATAGTAGTGTAGAAAAACTAAAATTAAAAAAAAACAAGTAAAGTTTTAAACTCCTTACTTTTAGGAACATTAGATATGCTGTGCTTTTTAGAAATGACTTGTAATAACTGATTTGTGCCCATATTAGCAGCTCTTCTAAAATAACTTTTATTTTTTTTTTAATTTTTTATTGTGGGTTGTTCAAAACATTACAAATTTCTTGATAAAATAACTTTTAAAGTAGTCTAACATGAGGGTTTTTCTTTAGAAATAATTCTGATTACTTGCGTAGAAAGTGTCAGCACGTCTGAGGATGTAGCTCAGTGGTAGTGAGCTGGCCTAGCATGCAGAAGGCCTTGGAGTTTAACCCCCAACACTAATAAAAGGAAAGGGAAGGAAGGGAAAAAGAAAGAAGGGAGGGAGGAAGGAAGGAAGGAAGGAAGGAAAAAGGGAGAGGACAAGGGCACGGAAAGAAATGAGTCATTAAAACAAAAGGGCAAGTGGTACAAATATAAATATATGGCATAAAAGCTGTTTAAACAGTTTAGAGAGCTTTAGAATTTAAGTGACATAAAAGCTGAGTGATATTATGACTGTATAGAATCTTTGTAATAAGCGCCACCCTGGCCTGGCCTAAACCAAACTGAGGGTTGGGTGGCATGGAGAGGACTCCTCTCAGGCTGAGTGGGAGGCACCAGAACCCATGGCCCTTCAGGATGCACTGGATAGGGAAGGGGCCAAGACTTCCCAGATGGGCAATTGAGCACTACAAGGCTCATGGGAGCCCTTGACCCAGCTCCCCACCACCCCCACCACCACACAGGGGCTCACAGTGGTCTCCTCTATTGCCTGGTGCAGATTTGGGTTCCTGACCAAATACTTGAGTGTCCACAGCCCATTTTGCCCTGCCTGGGCAGGCTGTGGTTGTGGTGGCAATAGCCAAAGCAGTCTTGGCTTGATGGAGGGGCAAAGGGCTGCCCCTCAGCCATACTAGGGGTGGTCCTGGAAGAAGTATGCAGGGTTATGGCAGCATTGTCTGAAGACATGAAGCCAGGCCCTAATTCTTATGGCATTCCTTGGGAGTTGGTGATGTGTACAGCTATTGGACTTTTTGTTGTTCTCTCGTTTTTTTGTGGTGAAGTTTTCAGTCTGTTAGAAGCAGGATTTATATGGGAAGAGAAAAAAAGCTGGCTCTAAAACTTTCTGGACTAACTGAACAAAATGTAAACTACTTGAGAAAGTTAGCCTTGTTAAGAAAGAGCATGAAGGCTTTGAGTCATCTTTAAAGGATGGCAGTTTTGAGAAGGGTTCAACAGAAGCACAAAAATTGGAGGCAATATATGAAAAGTGGCATAGGTCCAAACCTAGCTGTGGGAATAAAATAATCTTTCTAGAAAAAGAGCTAAAAGAACAGAAGACTAAACATTCTAAACAGGATGAAATGATGGTGGATATATCAAGAAGGATAAAGTCCCTAGAAGGTGAATCAGAATCCCTCAAGTCACAAATAGGTGAAACTAAAACAAACTTGAGACTATTTCAAATGAATGAGGAAGGACTTAAGCTGGCAATAAAAGAGGCTTTGAATGAAAATTCCCAACTTCAGCAAATTCAGAAAGTGATCTTACAATTGGAAATTGAAGCATGGAGGGAACAAGTATGTTTCCATGATAAAGAGAAACCAACATTTGAAGACTCTAGAGTACATGCAGAACAAGTTCTGAGTGATAAAGAAAATAACATGGAGTCTCTGACTGAATGTTTGCTGAAGAAGAAAGATAGCTCTTCTCCAAGCATGGAAGCCCAAACAGATGGTGGTAACTTGAAGTTGGGAATGAAGAGTAAATCAGAAATTGGTGCTCACTTGGATGATCAGCCAAAAGGAACTTTGAAGAAACTGTTTTATGGTGCTAAGCCAAAGGCCTCCTTAGCAACCTTAGAAGGAGACAGAAATCAAAATTGTACTTTATTATCTGAAGTGGAGAAAACAAAGGAAGACCTTACAGAACATATTAAAAGTCTTAAGACTGAACAGGCATCTTTGCAGTCAGAAAATACACAGCTTGAAAGTGAGAATGAGTACCTTCAGCAGAAATTTAAAGTCATGATGGAATGACATCAAGAAAATATAATGAAACTCCATGGGAAATTGAGTGTAGAGGAAAACTACTGGGTGGAGCAAGAGGAGAAACTTTCCAAAGTAGAAGAAAAGATCAGCCATACAACTGAAGAGCTGGAGACCTACAGAAAGCCAGCCAAATATCTTGAAGAAGAATTGGAGAGAACCATTCATTCCTGTCAGGAGTAGATTATTTCCTCTGAGAACAAAGCACATAATAGTGAGTTGGCAGCTCAGATTGCTGAAAGAAACCTCAGTTATTTCATGAAACAAAATGCTTGCAATGGAAAAAAAATTAACGTGGAAAAGGTGCTTAAATTTAAACTTGCAGAAAAAGATCCATATGCACTTGATGTTTCAGATGCAGCATTTGGCAAAAGCATTCCCCAAATGGTTTCTCCCCAGTGGGTTGGCCTTCATCTGAAGTGACACCTCTTCATTTGGAAAAGAAGGGTCCACTCACACTCTCACTTTTGGTTCCAATGGGAGGAGGAAGAGGCTCAAGGGGCCCAGAGAATCCTCTGGACATTCCAATGAAAGAAGATAATCAAGCTATGAGAGGTTACCTGGTCCTCAGAGAGCATCTTCTTACATCAGACCCGTCACCTACATGGGAACAGGCATGTGGGAGCAGGATGATGATCCCTCCCTCTGCCAGGACAACCATATTCTGATCCACATCTTCCTCTACAAAGGCAAGATGGATGTTATTCTAATTGTGGTAGACCATCTGGACCAGCAGAACTCAGAAGTTCTAAGATGCCTTCTTTGGATATAGTGGATGGGCCTATGTCTTGAGAAAGGCAATCCAGTAGAAAGGATACCAAAGTCAATCTTGGTGATTCCAATGTGCCTGATTCACCTCTCCCTGCTGAAAACCAAACAACTGACTCTGGCTCTGTTTTTGCACCTTTCCCTCCAATCAGAGGTGCATTATTTCCAGTGGACCCAAGGAGTCGGTTCATGAGTAGAGGACCTTTTTTCCTCCACCTCCTCCAGGAAACAGGTATGGAGCACCTGGAGATTATTTTACATGGGGCCAATTACCCACTCCATTTCCAATGTGAAATGTATATTCACAGAGGTGTTTTCCTCATTATCTTCCCCCAAGAGCTGGATTCGTCCCCACCCCCATCTTCTCCATGCATTCTGAAAGTAGAAGTGAGTTCACTTCAGGGTTAATTCCACCTTCAAATGAGCCTGCTACTGAACATCCAGAACCACATAGGAACCTTATGTTTTTGATCTCTCTTCAAAAGTAATTTGACTCATTTCTCATTTTCAGTTTTTAAGTAACTGCTTTTACTTAAGTGATTATACTTTTGCTCCAATTGAAGCTAAATGGAATTATAATTCTTAGGATAGTATTTCATAAATAAAGATGGTTTAAATATAAATCTTATGAGTAAATTATTTCTATTCTATTTTATTCTAGAGAGTACAGCATTTAATTTGATTAATCCACTATTACATAAACAGCAAGGGGAGTTTTAGGTTCATCATCTTGCCATTGGGAATATTTTAAACTCCCAACAAAGGCTGTCCCTTTATACAAAGAACTGTATTTACTATGATTGTAGCAAAAGTGAAACTGACTTTATGCTTAATGAAAGATTTTAATTGATTTAAAGTCTCATTTGGCATATCAGCTAGTTTTTCCATAAAACAATAACTAGAGCATATTAAGAGTTAAACCAGAAAACACAATTAAATATGTCATGGAAATAGGAGATCTCAAATACAAAGAAAATTGTGGTTCTCAGAAATTTTTTGGAATTGGAAACTACAATTTAAGCTCACTCTCTTCCTGTTTTCCCTTCTGTTGTCGTCGTCGTCGTCGTCGTCTTCTTCTTCTTCTTCTTCTTCTTCTTCTTTTACATTGATTTAATTAATTTATTCATTTTCATGTGGTGCTGAGGATCAATCTCAGGGTCTTGGATGTGCTAAGTGAGCGCTCTACCACTGAGCCACAACCCCAGCCCCTGTCTTCTTTATTTTATGCCCATTTTCATAAAATTCAGAATTGCATTCTGCTTTGGTTCACTGATATGGGGAGTGACCTAGTCTTTGTTTTGTCTTCAGGGAGACTTTTGTAAAATACACATGAATTATTAGGACACTGAAATGAAGAAACAAAGACATAATTCCCAATTTTGTTATTGTTAAATTCGATACTCATAAAATGGATTGGCCAAACTACTATAAAATTTTTCAAACTCTAACTCTCAATTCCTCTATCATTGCAAACAAGTGACAGTTTGCTGACCTGCACCAATCCTGAAACCACACTTTGAACAATGTTTCTCCAGGAGATACCAAGAAAGAACATTTATTAAAAATACCCAAAGCTTTATTCAAGTATTAAATATGTTTTAAATGTGTGTGTGTGTGTGTGTGTGTGTAAAGTATACACTTAAGTCTAAAATAAGTGCAGCAGTTTAAGCTCCATCTTAAAAATAAGAAGCAGCTTTATCACATTTGAAGGTCAGTGAAGAATCTGCATGATACTTGAGCCCACAATTAATTGAAATGAGAAAAAAGTTGGGCCTTGAAAAAGAAAGTCTACACACTTAATAAATCTAATCAGTATGTTTTTACCTCAAGAGTCACACTGGTTGTCAAATCAGTCCTATAAATAATCCTTACTTGCTAGCATTAAACATTATTTGATCTAAACGAGTGGACAGAAGTCTGCAGTCTGTATCAAATGGACTGATTGTCCATTCACCCACTGATTGTCATCCAGAACTACTTCTTCCCTAACTACTCTTGGAGAATGGTTGCTGATGGAGTTCATGTTTTATACCAGTAAACTGGAAATAAGCTAGTTTGAGGTTGAAAACTGAACTGAAATACCTAAATACCACACTACAGTCCTCTAAAAAGTTTTTTTCAAAAGAAAAAAGTGAAAGTACCTTCTAAATAAGATACCACTTATTGAATCAGCTTCCAACTCTGTTTACAACTCTGTAAATGACAGTTAAGTAAATAAAACAATATTAAAAATTGGCAATTTGTAGAATAAACCTTAAAGAAATATCAAGTCCAAAAATGAAATTAGTATGTACTTATGTACATTATTTAAATAATACACAGCTGTCTTTTAGTGTAAAAATCAAAATTTCCACAACCAAAGAACAATCTTTCTTCCAACATTTGAGCTGTCATAATTAAAGAATACTCTTTCCTTCATGACTTATGAGGACACATATAGCACCAATGAGTGAAACAAATAGGTATATGAGTAAGTTTAAATAACAATAACCAAAAAAGGAAATGAGCATATCTCCATTATTAAAAAAAAAAGCCAAACATGGATAACCAACAACAATTAGACCTAAATTATTTCTGTATGTTCTACTCATTATGGGTATTCTTTCATTCTACAGTGGTCTTAACAAAGTCCTGAAATATATTCTAGCATGTGACTAGCATCTACTCTTCTACAATAGAGGACATGGGAAGAATAGAATTTTACTGAAACCACGTGGATTCATATATTGAGGGATATCAATATTCCTCAACTATGCTGTGGACCTGAGATATTGGGTAAAAGGATTGTGTTTACACTTTATAAATTAATAGAATGTGAAACTATTAGTATAATTGTTTTTAGTAATTACCAAGACCACATGGTTTTGTGCTTATTACTTTAAAAAACGAAAAATGTGAGAAAGACTGTGGAGATGAAAGATTGTCTAGCTTTCATATGATTTTCAAGAATAGTAATCTTTCAACGGGATAGGTTTTAATACTTCTCTATGATAAAGAAGTTATATTTAACCTCACTAGTTAAAATTAAAATAGGATAGAACTTTTCACCCTCCAGAATATACAAAATATAAAATTCTGACTAGAATATTAAATAATGATTAGCATGTGGGGAGTATAAGTTAGTTGTAAAAGTTGGCTGTGTCTAACAAAATATGATGTAACCTATGATCCAGAATAATCCACTTCTGGGCACATAACCCGGAGCAGACTAAGATGTACAGTACAAAATATATTTTGTATTATACACCGTAAAACTTTTTCACTGAGTCCTACAGTAGCAGATATCATTAATATTCAGAGCTCAGAACCCAATTTTATATTTTTTTCATGAAAAATTAAATGTCATTTACTCTGACAATTTTTATTGCATTCTCTTCTGTTTTAAAAATGTAAATTCCCAACTACTACATTGATTTTATTAATTGGTGTTTGGAAAACACTGCCCTGAAAAATTAGCCATATATTCATAACAGCAACTCTATAGCTCTTCATTGTGGTATTGCTTAATGGGGGAGGGGGAGTCTGATTATCACTTAAATATCCAACAGTAGGTAGAAAACAAATATAATGTGAATTACAATGCAGTTACCAGTTTAAACTCGATCTAGGTAACATGGATACATCTCTATGAAATAGGCATACTTCTGAAAAATACAATGTGGAGCTACAAAAGCAGAACAATACTTTCAGAATCCCATATTATGTTTGTATATATATAGATATAGATATAGATATAGATAGATATAAAATATGAAAATGGTCTGGAAATATATATTTAAATATATTAAAATCTCCATAGGTGAGGGTACTAGAAGATAAAGAGGACTGTAGCTACATGTTCAATGGTTTAATTTTTAAAGAATTTTTAAATGTTAATTGACAAAAGTTTCAAAAGATTTCAGTAAGTTTTGAGGTATGACTTGGTAAAATGAGCACAGAAGTGACAAGGAATTAAGTACAGTTCGATAGAACCAGTTATAATATCCATATACATAAATCCAGGAATAAGAGAAAAGAGGAAACTTTAAAAAAGAATCATAAGAACTAAGGACAGATTAGGATTAGGGAGGTGTGTAGGAACAGCTGGATAAAAAAGCATGAAGTGGGCAGAAAAGGAGGAAGAAAAGGCCTTACAGTTGGTAAACTGATACATCCCCCCTGGTGGTTCAAGTGTATAAATAACAGAGTGGCAGGCTTAGTGGGAAAGTACTTTGCAACTCTGTTTACACAGACAACAGAAAGTGCCACCAGGGAGGCAAACTGAACCCAGTAAGGCCAATTAACCCTTGGTGTTTTATACTAGCTATGTTTCTTACTGTGCGTCTGTTGATCTACACTGATACGTATTAGAACCAAATGCAGTGATAAATCATTGTTACATGTATCAGTGAATTCTGCCAATTCCACAAAGCACAACCATTTTATTTAGTGTTCTGAATATCTTCTTTTCTACTCTCATCTGGTTTATAAGCCATACGTGTTTTTTATTATAAACTACAAATTGAATGCTATTTCAAGTGTTTTGTCTTGCTCCTCAACATTATCTGTAAAACACCAACTAGGTGTACAAATGTTTGGTAAAAACATGTTGTATAGTGTTGACATATGTGAAAGTCTCGCTTCTATGAAGTAAGGTAAATAACAAAAGCATGTAATTGTCCAGTTGCAAAGGAAGGCAATTCTCATAAATATTTCTTCATCAGTCCTAGCACTGTCTCTTCCTCCCTATGCACACCACAAAGGTCTCAACATCATCCCACCATCAGCTGAAGTGCCATGTCAGATTTTTCTCCTGGCCATATTATTTATCACTGAACACTATTAGTAATTACTTTCCTAAATGCTAGTCAAACGATGGGAAGTCACTAGCAGGTTCTATTGAGGAGGGCTATGAAGGAATAATACACTGTATTTCTTAACCCAACAAAGATCAACAGCACTCTGAAAAGACTAGAAAGCAAGGGATGTTTTCCTGCCCTGGTTTTTCTCGGTGCTTCCTACTGTGTAACAAAAAGCAAAAGAACTGGAAAATTCTGCCTTGCTCATGAGACAGATGCTCTTTTGACTTCCATGGCCATGATAAAATTGGAGAAGACAAGCATTACAAGTTCAGCCTTTCTCTTAGTCTTTAAGATCTCCTATTTTCTTTTTTCCCATAAGAACATGTGCACAACCATTGTAAGCGTAACCGGTCAATACAATCAGCATCAGTAAAGAGGCAAAGGGCCAATGGTGAGCAAGGGAAGAAAGAAGCAGATACAACCCCACATCTGCTTCCTTGAATCAGCTGGGGGCATGTTGAGGTTTTTTTAGAGGGAGGTAGAAAACAGAGTGGACGTTCACCACACTACTGGACTCCTGCTCCCTTGAAATAGTCTCATGATCATAAAAGCAGAATCCTAGTACTTAAATACCAGACAAAATTCAAGGCTTTATTTTAGCATTTTTTTTTAAAAAAAGAGAACTATCAAACTTAAAAAAAAGTGAACAGAAAAAACATTCCAAGTAAGCACTATTTAGCTAAAAGCTACAATCTGAGTCATCTAATTAATTTACAAAGCTTAATTTCTAGAAAGGAATCATTACCATATTCTGTTCTAGAAGATTTTAGATATCTACAGAAACAAAACTATAAATTATTAAATTTCTGAAAGAAAAATAATATCCCAAAGTAGGAAAACCCAAGCAAAGATTTGTGTGGCTCAAAAGGTACAGACATCTCTATATGTCTTCTGAATTCTCTAATTATGGGAGTCAATTTTGTACTTCCATTTAGAACTGATTCCCAGAGCAAGAGACTTAAAGTGCCTATACACAGGAGCCAATAGTCAATTACTATAATTTTTTTCTCCATCAAACAAAAGCATTCTAATATGCCCAATAGAATATTTATGTTAGAGGCTTATATTCTAACTGTGATCTTACATGTGATCATTACATCATTCTCACTCTCCACTTTTCTCTCTGGATAATGAGGGTTTATAATAGGCCATTTGTCTCTTTAGGAAAGATGATAGAATGTCTAATACAAAAATTCTTTGAAAAGTGTCAAGAAAACTAGTCAATTTTTTTTCCCAAAGTGACATGGAGTGGGGGAATCCATTCCCCAGATAGTTTTCACATTCTATATATCAAACCAACCATTAGATAATATTTAACTGTGAAAGTGTTGTTTCTTTGTTTGTTTTGGTTCCAGGAATTGACCCCAGATGTACTTCATCACCACTGAGACACATTGCCAGCCTTTTTGTTTGTTTGTTTGTTTGTTTGTTTGAGAAAGGGTATTGCTAAGTTGCTGAGGCTGGCCTTGAACTTGACAATTCTGCTTCAGCCTCCAAAGTGGCTGAAATTACAGGAGTACATTAGCATACTGGGTACTTATTTTTTTAATCTCAATGGGAATGTGTATGTTATACATAGAAACATTTACTTTATTATATAATTTAGAAAAGCATCAATAATTTTCTCTCTAAAATTCTTCTAAATTACTTCCATCTTTTTTCATTTCTCAGGAACTACATATTTATGAAAAATATATATTTATCTTAATTAACTTGCTAATAAGTAACACCATGTTCAAGAAGTACTAAAGAGTTCCCTATCCACCTGCCACCCTAAAGTATATCTCCACCAAAAGAGGCAAATTTGAACAGAAAGAAACACAACATGCAAACTGTAAAAGAATTTTTTCATTATTTCTTGAGGCAGGATTTTGTAGTTCAGATGTACTCCTTTTTTAGTCAGCTTTTTCATCACTGTGACCAAAAGACCTGACAAGAACAATTAGATGATGGAAAGTTTATTTGGAGGCTCACAATTTTTCGTAGAAGCCTGACTCCATTCCTTGAGGCTAGAGGTGAGGCTGAATATCATGGCAGGAGAGTATGGTAGAGGTAAGTGGCTCAAGACATCACACCAGGAATTGGGGGAGTGAGAGTGAGAAGAGGGGTTGGGGGAGAAAGAGAGCCAGAGCAAGTCCACAAGCTGGAGCAGGAAAGCCAGCCAGCTGGAGCTTCCTTCACTAGGACAAAACATAAACATCAAAGGCATGCCCCCAAGGACCCACCTCCTCCAGCCATACCATCCCTCCCTATAGTGACCACCCAAGTTCATCCCTATCAGGGAATTAATGTACTGAATAGATTAAAGCTCTTATCACCCAATCATTTTATCTCTAAACTTTCTTCCATTCTCTCACAATGAGTTGTTTTGGGGACACCAAACATCTAAACCATAACACTGACAAAGTAAATCTATAGAATTCAGAAATCCTCTGCTTTTAGGAAAGTGGGAAAGTCAGCAAGTGAAAAGATCAGTTTACAACTTGATATGTCAGGGAGGATCAGCAACATCTTCAAGTGGAAGTGCATTTTGAAAAAGTGGGAAATGCTAGAACACAGCACAAGCAAGCCTAGTGTTTACAATCACACACAGCAGTCTACCAATTGATTATATTTTGTCTTATAATACATCCAAATTAGGATTCCCTATCTGTAAAGAGCAAGAATTGTATGATTTTTCATAAAACCTATCCCCAAGTTGGGGACTAATGGAATGGGTGAAGTAATAGAAGGAGGCAGAGGAAACAAATTTAAAAGACTGTACAACTATACACAAAACTACCACTGAAAAGAGCCTCTATAAGACCCAGGTATCCAAAGGCTAAAATACTTCAGGAAACCACCTTTTATTCAGAGACTCTACAGATTCAACAAGTGATATGTATAGACCGTGTTATCAGAAACATCTAAGACTACAAAAATACACATGTAGGAGATATCAACTCTAGCTAAACATTGTCAATGAGATATAAACACAGTAGCAGTCTTTTAGCATACTGACAGTTAATTACTAATGGAAGATGTGCGTCTTTAACTTAAATTATCTTATACATAAATAATGGTAAACCCTGGAGTGATGATGTCCTTGTAATGTAGAAGTTGAATTCAACTTGACTGTTTTCCCCCAGTACATCCTTTTCTCAAAGGTCAAAGACAGGCTTTCTTGCCATTAAAAAGCAAACACTTAGCAACATATGAACACCTTTACCAAAAAAAACCAAAAACAAAACAAAACAAAAAAAACAACCTCACAGCTAAAAGGCTACAGAAGTGCCTGCCATTCATCTAAGTAGTAGCTGGTGTAGTGGCTTCAAGAGCTTCAATGGTTTCCACAATGTAAAGCTATGTCATGGGTCCATGAGTTGTGGTGCTAAAGAAGGTACAATGACATTTCTTTTATTTTTAAACTTATACATTAGTGGAAAGCACTCTAGTCTAGATCATATTTTGAATTTTTATTCAAATGGTCTAAAAACACCCTTGTTTGCTGTCCATTCTTCATAGATGGTTTCACTTTGCATCAGTCTATAAGTTGGAAAGCATCCCCCCATCAGCCAATCATCCTGCCCTATTCATTTTACCTTTAAATATTTACTGAATTTCTCTGTCCTCTCTTTGATCTCACTAACATCTTAGAATAAGCCTCCTCATGGCCATCTGCTCACTTTTGCCTCCTTCAGCTCTATGCTCTAAAAGAAACCAATGTGATCTTTGGCAAAGGATCTGACTGTGTCTCTTCCTTGTTTGAAAATTTCCTATTGAATTGAGAGTAAAACCCCAAATTCTAGGTTCTTTACACTTGTGCCCCTGCCTCCATCTCCAATTTCTCTCAAACCTCTGGCCTTTGCTCTCATTTTTCTAGACCCACTCGACTCCTTTGTACCCCAGGGCCTTTACACCTACAAACCACCTTTCCTGAAAAGCTCCTATTTTTTTTTCTGTATTTAGTTAACTCAAACAGGGCTCTTAGGTTCTCTTTTTGTTGTTGTTCTTGTTGTTATACATGGACACAAAATCTTTATTTATTTTTTTAATGTGGTGCTGAGGATCGAATCCATTGTCTACCTGTGCGAGCCAAGTGCTCTGCCACTGAGTCACAACTTCAACCCTGTTCTTATCTTCTTTAGGGAAGGTTTCTTAACTGAAAACTGAGTCAAATTGCTCTTGTGATAGTTTCATTTCTTCTTTCCAACATTAGGTGAACAGTCATTTCATAATTAATGTGTCATATATATGCTGTAAAGTTGAGCCTATTGTCTGTCATGTTTGTTGCATGATTCTCAATTTAGGGTTTCACACATAGTAGGCACTCAATGAGTATTCATTGAATTAAAAAGTGAACTTTTCAGAGCTCACATACTGCACATCTGGCAGACCCAGGACCTGAACCCATTTTGACTATTATCAAGTTCATCTCTGCATTCTACTATTGTCATCCCTGCCACCACTCTGTTAGTGTCTTAAGACATCAGAACTGAAGCATGCTTCAGAGTGAATGTGTACAGGGGTCCTCTGTCTTAAATTCATAAAACATTTTGCAACAGCTGTGTGTCCACCTATCCTCACATGTGCTTCTTCTGAACTGAGTTAGAAAAAGCACTGGTGATAAAAATCAGGGGGTTCAAGAAAATTATTTTTAGCAAAAACAAAATGGTAAGATTAAAAACTGGAATAGAGTAGCTGGCTGAGTTTTCCTTTATTTGACATGGAAAGAACAGAAAGCAATTTGTGCAACTGTTCAGCAATCATTCAGCCAGAACATGAGATCCATCATCAAGTATGAGATAGGACTAGAAGGAAAATATGAAAGATGATTTACTGTGGTGTCGAGTTAGGTGAGAAAAGCACACAATGCCAGTTTCATGAGGTTGGGGAGGTTTGTCTTTGCTCACAGCCATGTTCCTGGTCCTGGAACATCGCTAGTAATCTAGTAGATGTGCAGAAAAAACATGATGAATAAATGAATGCAAATGTGATTTCAAAAGTTTATCTACCAGTGAGGACATGCCAGGTTGTGCTACAGTAACAAGTAGAAAATCCAAGTGGATAAACATAACAAATTTTTATGTTCTCTGCTAAGTCCACCAATGGCCCAGGAAACATCCTGGGGACTGCCCTCTGTATATACTCTGACAACATTATGAGGAAATAGGTATAGAGAAGGCTCGGGAGTCAACCACTGGAAGTGATCCCCATCACTGGGTAAAGTAAGTCATAGGGTCATGCCTAGTTCAAAGGGGCAGGAAAGTAAAACACTGTCAATCTCTCAGCAAAGAATAAACCTGACATTAGTGAACACAGTAATTCTAACCACAGTGAACACAGTAATTCCAACCACAACAGCTGTACAGATATTAGAGTGAATTGTTATATTTGGTTCTCAAAAATATCATCTTTTCTCCAACAGTTTAATGACCTCACTTGTGACTTTGAGTTTGAATAAGTGTTGTTGGGTCCACGCAAGTGTGACTGATATTTTTCTAAAAGAGTGTGAGGGAAATTCAAGTCCAATTGTGAAAAATTACCATCATGCTGTCTGTCACAGCTCCATATGGACAAATATGTACACTGCTCTTGGGATGCATGTTTGCATACACACACACACACACACACAGAGAGAGAGAGAAACACACAGTGAATTATTTTGTTCAAGAGCAAAACACAATAAGGCAAAGACAATACTCAGCTCCAGGTTGTCTGTGGCTTCCTTTCTCCAGTCACTGCCTTGGGAGGTATTTGTTGCTGCTCTCCTTCAATAATGAATGACTGTGAGTGTGTGTGTGTGTGTGTGTGTGTGTGTGTGTGTGTGTAAGGGAAAGGTCTACTTTCTATAACAAAGGTCAATGGAATTCACATTGGATTTTAGTGGAAAATTGAGTAGACCATGGAGTGAGTTTAGGAGCTCAGGCTCTAGAATCAGAGAACTTGGATTCGATCTTAGTACCACCAGTGTCTGCCTTTGTGATCATGGAAAAGTGAATTCTTTGACCTCCAGTTTCTTCATCTGCAAAATGGGCATAATGGTTATATCTGCCTCACTGTGTTGGTAAGAGTTAAAGGAGTTAATCCACATAAAACACTTAATGAAGAGTAGTGGTTATCATTGTTTTTATACTCATCTGTATGTGTTTCTATCATGCTCAAGCCAGCCAAGGCTCCAGTCACTGGAACTTTGTGTGGGCAGAACGGCCACAGAGCTATGCTGTTCAGGGGAGCAACACACAGAGTGAGGGAGATGCTAGGCACGGACACTGCCACTTGGTGTGATCTGAAGCCGTAATGTCTACCTATCCCCCAAGTTCCTCTTCTGAAAGCCTCTAACATTCATTTTTTAAATCCCAACCACAATTTCTCTATGTTAAAGCTCCATCATGACACTTCCTGGGGAGAGAAAACACATGTCCCTGTCACCACATGACAGAGATACCTTGATGCATTCCCAAGCAGTGGGTACAGCCAGAACAAGCCCTTTTGGTATGAGAAGGGAGGAGACCATGCCAGGAAGTCAATATGGAGCCACGAGGAGCATGGATGCTGATGGCTAGTTTGGAAGTGAAGCATGTGTGTGCTGGATGTTGGTGCTGGATGTTGGTATTTGGAGCAGAACACCTGGTACATACTGGGTCCTCAATAAGCATTAGCTATTCAGCAAGGTCCTAGAAAGAGGGATCCTGGACACTAGCATGTGTGGCCTGTCACCAGTGTGCCTAGGACAGGGAGTCAGAAGGCCAGGAAGAGGGCCTAGTAGATGTGCTAGAAGATGTATTCAGCCCATCCAGAGGCCCAGAGGAAGCCAGTGACTCTGTCATGCCTTAACTAGGAAGAACCAACCCCAAACTCAGAGGCTTCTAGAAATCAAAGCTTCCCCAGAGGGACTTCTTCATTGACACAGAGAGGCAACCAAAGCCAGCCTCTGAGAGGACAAGGGAGCACATTTCCCTTTCCTGTTTCCCTGCCTGCTCTGACAGGAGGAAAGTTGGTGACACAAGGACCCTGCAATTTGGGATTTGATCTTTCTACTAGGATTTTTAAATCCTAAATGATTTAAGTGTTAAGTAATTTTGATGCTTAGTTAAGTAATGCAGTCCAGCCCTGCCGTGGCCTAGACAGAACCTCAGTGAAGGGATGTGACAGGTGCTCCCAGCAAAGTCCTTAAAATGATGCCCAATGCTGACTTCTAGTGTGAATCATGGACCTTTTGAATTTATTGCATTAATTTATTAATTTATTATTGTTTATGCTGTTATTATTATTGGCTCTATTGGTCTTAGACTTTCCAGACATGACCTTAGCCTTCGGTTGTTAATTTAAGTCATCAGTAGTAAATACTATGTTTACACCTGTCAGTTTGGCATGACAGATTTCTGCACCCAGAGTAGAAACTGCCCTTTTCCAGTCCCAGTGCTGCTTCTCACTGTGGGGCAGTGGGGAAGTCACTGAGTCTCCTGATGTCGAGTTTTCCTCATCTGTAAAATAGCCTACTATCTTCTTCCTGCCCATATCCAGGTACTGTTGTGAGAATTCCAGTTCCACCATCCATCCATCCATCCATCCATCCATCCATCCAGCAAATGAGCAGACCCTGAGTTACAGCAAGTGAGGAAGTCAAGGCTTCTGGCATCAGAGGCATTCTGTAGAGAAAATCATTCTCTCTCTCTCTCTCTCTCTCTCTCTCTCTCTCTCTCTCTCTCTCTCACACACACACACACACACACACAGTGCACAGGGCAAAGCATTGACTAATGAAAGGCTCCTTTCCTGACTTTCTCATTTCATCACATGACAGTTCTTTTCTGAGTCAGAGCTCTGAACATATCACCACTTTGCTCAGAAACCTCCCACATCCCTATAATAAAACCCAACTTACCTATCATGGAAGCTGTGATCTCAAACTGGCCAGCTTCCTCCAGCTGCTGAGGGTCTTCTGCAGAAGCAGCTTGTAAGCTTTGCCATGCACCCAGTATTATATTAAGTGCCTTATCTGTTAATTTTCACAACCACCTTACGAACTGTGTCCTGTTAGTACTTTATGGGGAAACCAAGGCAGAGAAAAGTAAAGGAACATATCAACAAAGATCGCATGGCTAGTAAATGGTGGCCCTAGACCTCAGACTGAGGTCCACTGTCCATGGCACCCACCCCTCCTCCACAGTGCCCAGCACCATGCTGCTCCACCCCTGGGATCCACAGCTGTCCCCTGATGGGGATCTTGCCAGTTGCCCATGGGCAGCTCAAACATCCTCCACACTGCTGCTCCCAATATGCTGCTCTCCTGTTCCCCACCCTAGAAGACCCTCTCATGAGTGTCATCCCTGTCATGGCCCACAGAGGTCTCATACGTGTGCTCCCTTTGACACACAGCGAGGGTCCTGTAAACATCCACAGTAGTCAGAACTAAATAAGGGTCTGCTGAATGGGAGTAAATCGATAGCATTGGAGAAAATGTTCTGAAACTGGAAGGCATCAGAGAATCAGAAGCCAGCAGATGCTTTAAAAGGTTCTTTTTAAATGAAAATAGATTTAGAATATGAAGTACTCATTTGTGACCAAGCAATTTCTTCTTGTTGATTTTAGGCCACTTTCCACATGAACTCACTACATGAGGAAATGTACATTTCTGCCTTTCAACCGGGGATTATTTCACAGGGAAAAGTTCCCATTACTTCCAGAGAGAAATTAACAAGCTTAAGACCTTCCTGTGGCTTCTTTTTTGGTCACTAATAAAAAATTACTTTATATGAAATCATTTGTAGTGAGACTGTAAGAATAAGATTATAAAAACCAAAATTTTCTTGAATAATGTTATTACCTCAGATAAATAAAACAGTGATCAGAATTCCTAAGTGTCTAGAAATAGTTTCAATGGCAAATTCTACCAGATGGTCAAGAGAAAATAATTCCAATTTCACACAAATTGTACAAAGGCAAGTTTGTCACACCATAAAGGGCTTTGAAAAGCATTAAGTGACTCCAGTTGAGGGACAATCTTTCCAGGTAATGGAACCTGGCCTAGGAGTAGGGTCCTTGGTTTGGGCTGGGACTCTGGCCCTTTCCAACTGTGTGTCTTTGAC
Organism: Marmota marmota marmota; assembly: GCF_001458135.2. Taxonomy (NCBI): domain Eukaryota; kingdom Metazoa; phylum Chordata; class Mammalia; order Rodentia; family Sciuridae; genus Marmota; species Marmota marmota. Next base: position 318,729 of record NW_026000136.1, read on the forward strand.
CTTCTCAGCAGAACATAGAGGCAAAAAAAGGATTTCTGAAGTCCCTTCCAATACCAGGGTTCTTATATTCAGACTTGGCTCTATAGCCTCTTTATTTGGAGTTGCTTTTTGAGATTAATTTCCATGCCTATAAATTGGAACTGGTCTGATTTAAGGGGAAATTTTTATGGACATGGCAGAGAAATATTAATGTCAATTGCTCATGGAATTTAAACTCTAATAAATGCAGAGAAGAATGAAGAAGGCTAGCGTTGCCCAGTTAAACAGGATGGCTCCCTAGCATAGTGGTGGCCAGGCTCTTTTTGGAAGATGAGTTAGGTAGGTGAGATCTGAAACCACCTTTTTTGGAGGGTGGTAAACTGACACTATGCAGTCTACAACCTTAGAAACTGCATTTCTTGTTCTCTAAGGAAGGCTGCCTCCATTTCATTGATGCTCATCTGCTCTCTTTTCTGGGTAGATCAATCTCATCACCCCTCTGACCTTCTAGAACCAGCTCTAGACTCTGAAATTAGCAAGCTTAAGGCCTTCCTGTAGCTTCTTTTTTTATTACTATTAAAAAGATGCTTTATATAAAATTATTTGTAGTGAGAGTGAAGAATAATATTATAAAAACCAAAATTTTCTCAAATAATGTTATATAATGCAAATAAATGGAAGAGTGGTCAAAAATACTTAAATGTTCAGAAATAGTTTCAATGGCAAATTCTACCAAGGTAGTCAAGAGAAAACAATTCCAATTTCACACAAAGTATTCCTGAGAATAACACAAAAGAGAATGTTTTCCAAACTTAAGTTAGGAGCTTGTCAACATCTTGATTCCAGAACCTATCAAAGACAGTAGGAGACAGAAAAATTTTGGCCAATAATTCTATAGTTATAGACACAAAAATTCTCTACAATATATGGACAGGCCAAATCCAGCAGCACAGCTGAGGGATAGTACATCAGAACCAAGTTTATTTCTTCCAGGAATGCAAACCTGGCTTGAGCATTAATGAATGCAAATTTTAAACATTAACTAATGTAATTTTCTCACTTATCAGATTAAGAGGAAATTTGTGATTATTTTAATGAATATAGAAAATAATGAAACTGAATATTATTTATGATTTAAAAAATTCTTCTAAAGCTATAATTTTTTAACATGATAGAGTAAACAAAATAAAAATCCTGCCACAGACATTCTCAGTAGTAAAAAAAGTGAAAATGTTTCTTTTGCAATGAATAACAATGTAAGGGCTATCACAATTTTTATTCATCATTGAACTAAAAGTCTTAGTACAGCAAGGCAGGAAAAATAAATAAAAATATAAGAATTTTAAAATTATATATTATTAATTTAAATTATATATTATTAACCAATATATAGGTTAATTTTATTTTTATTTGATATAATATTTATACATCTTTATGGGGCACATTAGATAATTTTGTATGTGTATATAATGTAAAATACACAAATTAGGGTAATAAGCACTTCCATCTCTTCAAACATAATCATATTTACTTGCTGGGAATTTTTTTAATACATTTATTGTATTTGTTCACTTATATGTGGTGCTAAGGATTGAACCCAATGCCTCAGCCATGCTAGGCAAGTGCTTGGCCACTGAGTTACAGCCCCAGCCCCCATGTTGGGAAAAGGAAGAAACAATATTGCTATTATTTGCATATGCCATGAATGTATATAGGAGAAATCCAAAAGAATCTGTAGAAAACTTACTAGATTGAATAAAAAGCTTATCAAGATTATATATGTAATATCAACATATAAAAATTTTTGTCTTTTTTATATACTGTTATGAAGATTTAGATAATGAAATTGAGATGCCTTTTTGTTGTGAACTAAAACTGCTCTAAAACTAAAGTTCATAGTTTTTAAAAGATGCCATTTAAAATAGCATAAAATTTGTTTAAAAGCATTAGCAGTGTTGAATAAATGGTTTAGTGATGGTTTTCAGAAGTGGTGAGGAGGAGGAAATGGGAGAAGTAGGTCAAGGTATACAGATTTACAGGCAGGCAGAATCAAATACAGACACCTAATGTACAAAGTGAAGACTGGAATTAATAATAGTGTGTTGTGTACCACATATTTGTTAAGAGAGTAGAATTTAGGTGTTCTTATTATAACCACAGTGCAACTAGAGAAGGTGATAGGTATGTTAATTTGTTTGTAGTAATTATTTTTCTATGCATGTGTATATCAAAATGTCATTTTGTACACCTTGAATATATACAATTCAAATAAATAAAATATTGAATGGGTAACAATGCTAAATGAAGTTGCCTTATTAAGACATAAGGAAAAGTTTGTATAAATTCTAAGATTCTGCATTCTGCTCTCACTGCATTTCAAAATATTTTAATTAGTTTCATTTGGAAAATTTTCCAGGCAATAAAGTATAATGAAAAGTCAAAGAGAGCATGAAACAAGCATTCTAAAAGTTATGTTTTTTTTGTACCTTTATTGAAAAATATGAAACAATTCCTAAGTAAATGGAGAAATATACTATGCTCATGGGATAGGAAACATCTTCAAATTGACTTACTTATTCAAAGGAATCCCAATAGGGATGTGTGTGTGTGTGTGTGTGTGTGTGTAACTTGATAAGCAGAGTCTAAATTTATATGCAAGGATAAATGGCCAAATTCATCCAAGGAGATGCCTAGGAAGGTTAGTTTCACCAGATATCAAGATACGGTATAAAATTATAATTAGCTTTGTATGTATATCACCATGATCTCTACTGCCATGTTTATCTAAAAAGGAAAAAATATTCAAGGGAAAAAACAAAATTATAATTAAAATTGTGTGGCATGGACCCAGGAATTTAAAAATTAAAACAATGGTACAGACCAGTGTCCAAATACACAAATATTGCCATCTAATACAGAAGATAGGCAATATTGCTGATTAATGGGGGGAGAACTAACATTTTAACAAATGATGCTAAAATAATCCTTATCCAGATAGGAAAAATAAAACAAGAATCCTACCTTTTATTATACACAGAAATCATTTCCAGGTGGATTAAAGGACCTAAATATGAAAGCAAAAATATAAAGCATCTAAAAATGCATATTTCCATGACTTTGGAACAGGGAAGCCTGCTAAAGACATTTCCTGAGACCCTTACAAAGGGGAGAGAGTGGTTCCTACTGGGCTCAGGATGCAGTCACTGCTCTGGGATTAGGAAGGAAGGTACATCAGGGAGAGGGACACAAGAGACTTCCAAGTCACTCTAATGTTCTCTCAACCTGGGTCATGGTTTCTTTTATTGTCTTTTATTAACTTTTACGATGTTGATAGATGTTGTACACACTCTTCAGTAGTCTGAGTTATCTCACATTACAATTTTTTTAAATGGAGAATTTCCAATGAAACCCAATGGGTTGTGTTCTGAGTAGCAAGAAAAACCTTGGTCATCTAGAAAGTGGACAGTGACATGCACAGAGGAGAAGGAAACCATGCTGGGTCAAAGAAGCCAAGCAGGAGTGTTCTTGAAGGAAGGATGTCTGCTGTCACTGAGGAGAGCACACTATCCCATGGCTTTGCTGGAGGACCCTGCCTGTAGGCCTGCACTCTCCAGAGGGCCAAACAACTGCAGATACACAGGGAGGCAATGCAGGTTTACTGGGACAAGGGTGAGACAATTAGTGTGCATTAATATCACAGACAATGGATTCAGATTAGATTGCCTTACCTTAAAATCATTAGCATTGGCAACGACTATAATTAACCAGCTGAATGGAGATTGTCTTTTACCATGTTTAGCATCATAACCCAAAGCCTCCTCATCTTCATCTTTTTTCACTGGTTTCCTAGCATGAGGCAAAGAGAGTATGACCAACTCCTTATGGAAAACTTCATTTGGAATTCCCTGGAGAAACCAGATTCTCATAAAAGCTACACAAGTGGGGATGAGAATGAGGGGAGCCCAGGACTAACCAATCAGTTTCTTTTTGTTGGAAGCTCTCTTCTTCTTCTTTGGGAGGAGGGTTATTTTCTGTTTGGGGCTGCTATGAATAAATCTATAATTATTCAAAAAAAGAAAAGGAAGTGATCAGTAATGGTACTACAATTCCAAAACCAAATTAGCTTTAAGTTTAGACCAATAGTATTAATACACTTCCAAACCCTAATTATCTTAAATTTGGATAGATAGCAGTCAACCAAATGCTATATAAATCTCAGCTGAACACCCTGATAAAGAAAACCTGCTATGGCCGTCCATATTGTAGCAGGAGAGTTCTATTCTTGTTCCTCAAAAAATCCTGTTACAGCAGAGCCCAGAAGACTCCTTTCTTAGACTGCAGAGCTTCAGCACTTCTCCCCTGCAGAGAACTGCAGCTTATGGAGACTCCCACCTGCCAGCAGCAGCAGTGAATGGAGTTTCATGTTAGAGAGTTAGTAAATAACTCTTTTTAAATTTCTCAGTATTAGTTCTTGTTAGTAAAAATTCTGAGATTTTCTACTCAGGTGAAAATGTTTGATAAATTGGTCTTATGCCGTAATTGTTAACTGGAGTGTTTGTGGAGTGCTCCCCCTTTTCTGAGAATTGACAGATCTGCAAATGGCAGCTATGGTGATGGAAGCAGAAGCAATGGGATGGTGACTGGGAGGGGACTGGTTTCATACCACAATGCTGGTGACCTTACCTAGCATGGGTGGGACCTAGAGGAAGACCAGCAGAGAACCCAGCCATCACTGAAGAAGGGTAGTCTGTGGGCTTTTTTTAGAAACTGTGTAGGTTTTTATGTCACTTGTGTCTTGGTGGGTCATGAGAGAAGAATGACAAGATTTTCCCTGACCAGTTGGAATTTCATTAGTCTCTGATTAGAAAGAAGGACCTCTTTCATGTACTCACACAATAGGTGTGTTTACATTTCCTTCACCCATGTACCTTGACACCCAAGAGGCAAGATGTGAGTGGGAGGTGGGGAAATTGAATCTGAAATATTTTGGCAGAACTGAAGAGTCATGATGTGTTGCACCAAATGGGAGTGGGACAGAATGTGGGCTTCTTCAGGAAAATGGAACTGGTCACGCTGACATCTGGCAGAGTTCAGGCTCAACTGGCACTGATGAGACCCTGTGATATCTAAGTGGTTTTGGATCCACCCTACAGGAGAGGTCCCCCATTGCTCTCCTCACACAGGGCTGACTGTCCCTTCAGAATAAGACGCTGTCTGAAAAGCAGATGACAACATAAATCCAAGAGGGAAACTCAATGCCAATAGCATGATTGTGGTGAACCCCATCCATTTTAAAAGAACACTTGTGGAAAGCTGCATACTTCAGATTTAAAATCCAGTCCCATCTCTCACTGCCCTAGTCCACAGAAATTGCATTGTAGAAAGGAAGTTCTCTTTGATTCATTGCACATAATTTCAGGAAGCTGGTTTTTAAAACACTTGCTCTAAGCTGGAGGCTGAAGCAACAAATTGGGAAATGTTGATTTATTCAATTTCTAATAACCTATTGTTATCAAGTACAATAAAGACAAATCCAGTTAGTCTGGCCTGGAAGGTGGCTCCCCTTGGTGGATGCAGACAAGCTGAGTGAACACACAGAGCATTTCTTTCTCTTGCAGTTGGAGTAGGAAAGGTAAAGGAAGCTCCGCCAACACACCAGCCCAGGGATCCAAATGAAGTGGTCAGCCCTCCCTCCCGTGGACTGTTCAGCCTCAGGAGTCCTCTGGTATTCTCAGGCAAGTCAGTCCCCACTTTGCTTGGAACTCTAGTTTTCAGATATCCTGGAAGGAAGATGGGCAATGGCAACTGTGGATCTCAAACCAGATCTCTAAGCTGGGCCACTCTCTTCAGGTTCCTCTCCATTTGTTGTTGATGGGATTCTGACCATGTGAGATTATGTTGCATACAAAGAATATGTCGCTGTAGGGATTTTTCAAAGGTGGGTTAGGTCAGTGAGCAGATGTTGTTGAAAAATGAGAGAGGCAAAGTATCCACTCCAATGGGTTAAAAAGAGATTGTGTCAAACCAGAAAATGCATGCAAGATTAATTTAGCCAAATTGTTCCAACTCAGAGGCTGTTGGGCCCTCTACTTTAGACCAGGGTTTGTGAAAGAGAGACCAAGTCATTGTCATTTATGTGTCCTCAAAGATTGGCACACAGTAAATTTTATATGAGTATCTGTTTACTGAACTCTAGAAGGATTTAAAAAAAAAACAAACTTTCTTTTGGAAATAATTTTAAGTTTACAGAATAGATGGAAGGATATGTACAAAGGACACTTACACATACTTTATCCAGGTTCACTATTGTTTTGTTAACATCAGTTTCAAAATTTGTTGTTTTTGCCCCTCTTTCTTTATTCATAGTATTATTATTTCTTTCTGAATCACTTAAGAGTAGGTTGCATACATCATTGCTGTTTATCCTTAAGTACTTCTGTGTGATTGCTAAGACTAAACATATTCTCTACAAACCTGTTGTTAACCCCCATTATTTTAACACCAACACAGAACTTTATCTACCCTACTACATATATTCCCACTGTCTCAATTATCCCAAAATATTATTTTTTTACGTTTTTAAAATTTATACATAGATACAATATCTTTATTTTGTTTATTTATTTTTATGTGGTGCTGAGGATAAAACACAATGCCCCACATATGCAAGGCAAGCTCTCTGACACTGAGCCACAACCCCAGGCCCAATCTCCACATACTCTTTATAGCTTATTCTCTCCCTCCAGTACAGTACCCAGTCCAGGATCAGATACTGCATTTATTGTCACATCTCTTTAGTCTCTTTCTACCTGGATCCTTTGTCTTTTATGACATTGATTCTTTTTTAATATTTATTTTTTAGTTGTAGTTGAACATAATAACTTTATTTTATTTATTTATTTATTTTTGTGTGGTTCTGAGGATTGAACTCAGGGCCTCGCACATGCTAGGTGAGCATTCTATTGCTGATCCAAAACCCCAGTCCCTATGACATTGATTTTTTATGAATATAGTCACTACTCTTCTGTATCACCATAGATATATATTCTGGATATGGGTCTGACCTCTTTTCCCCCACTCAGACAGAACATATTTGCAAGGACTTAATCAGTATCTGCTTATTATCATGGGATCTGGATCATCACCTCAAATCAATAGACCAGATTTTTCACTAGGGAGATAAACCAGGACCTATGGTTCCCACGATGCTGAATCTGCTAGAAATTGCCAACTTAAATGTTGGAATGGTCCCTTAAAGGGGCAGCAAGGCTGGCTTTGAGATGACAGCTGGGTGTTAGGGCTACTCTCCTTCAAGATGCAGTATGTATTTTGAATCAATGGCTATTTTATGATGCTGTGTCCATAAAAAATAAAGTAAATGGGCCTGGCAAACAGGGATAAATGTAGAATTGGTATTTTTTCCTTGCTGTTTTGACAACTTTCATATTCTTTTGGGGGTGAAGCTCTTCTATCAATCATGGGGCATCTGAAAAGGAAACACTTCAATTTAAAGCTATGGCTGCCTCCTAGTAATTGTGGGCTCCTCCAGTAGGCAGAGGTTTTACTCTGCTAGTGTTGATAACTGACCCTGATTATCACAGAAAGTTAAATTTATTGAGATATAATGGGGTAGGGAAGATGTCCTAGTCCCTTCTTGGTACCATAACTAAATACTCAATATTGGGTGATTAATAAAGAATGGAAAATTGTTTCCCACAGTTCTGGAGGTCAGAGTGGGAAATATTTTTGTCCCAGAAGCTGTGTCCTCATTTGGCAGAAAAATGAAAGAGAGCAAACCCATAAATGCTTTCATTTTATTAATTAAATTTTATTTTAGTGCTATAAAACCAGGATTGAGGTTTGTGGGGTTTTTTGTTATATTTTTTCTTTTCTTTTTTTACTTGTTATTTTTATTTATACATGATAGAAGAATCCATTTAGCTATAATTATACAACATGGAATACTTTTTATTTATTATTTAGAAACCAATTCTTATGTATGTACATGTTGATGGGAGTCGCTATGTTGTTTTCATATAAGTAGATAGGAAAACTATGTCAAATTCATTTTACTCTCTTTCCTTTTTCTCTCCTTCTCTCCCTCCATTCCCCATTGTCTAATCTACTGTGCTTATAATCTTTCCCTCATTTCTCATTATTATGTGTTAGCTTCCATATATAAGAGAAAACATTTGACCATTGTTTTTTTGGGACTGTCTTACTTAGCATGATAGACTCAGGATTCATGCATTTTCTTGCAAATATCATAGCCATTCTTAATTTTCATAGTCATTCTTCATTCATACATACTCCATTGGTATATATACAACATTTTCTTTATTCATTCATGGATTGAAGAATACCAAGGTTGGTTCCATAGCTTAGCTATTATAAAATGAGTTACTATAATCATTGAAGTGGCTATGTCACTGTAGGAGGCTGAGGAGTGGGTATATACTGAGGAGTGGGAGAGCTGAGTTAAATGGTAGTTCCATTCCAGGTTTTCTTAGGAATCTACATTCTGCTTTCCAGTTGCACAAATTTGCATTCCCACCATCAATGTTGAGTGTACCTTTCACCCCAAATCTTCACCAACATTTATTGTTACTTGTATTCTTGATAATCACCATTCTGACTTCAGTGAAATAGAATCTCAGTGTGGTTTTAATTTTCATTTCTCTAATGGCTAAAGTTGTTGAACATATTTTCATAGATTTGTTGACTATTCATATTTCTTCTGTGAAGTGTCTTTTCAGTTCATTTACCTATTTATTGACTGGGTGTTATTTGGTTATTGCTTTGTTTTGTATTTTGGTGTTAAATTTTTTGAATTCTTTATATAGCCTGGAAATTAATGCTCTATCTGAGATGCAGGTGGCAAAGATTTTATCCCATTTGGTAGACTTTCTCTTCACAATTTTCTTTCCTTTGCTGTGAGGAAACTTTTTATTTTGATGTTAACCCATTTGTTTATTCTTGATTTTTACTACTTGTGCTTTAAGGGTCTTATTATGGAAGTCAATGCCTGAGTCAATATATTGGAGTGTTAGATGTACCTTTTCTTCTAGCATGTGCAGAGTTTCAGGTCTAAAACCTAGGACTTTGATCCACTTAGAGCTGAGTTTTTACAAGCCTTTTTTATAAAAGCCCCAATCCATTATTCAGCGCTCATGACCTTAATAAAAAGACCTCACCTCTTAATGCCACCACAAGGAAGATTAAGTTTCAACAGGAATTCACAGGAGACACCATTGTGCAAACCACAGCAGAGGGATATGTCTGGAGCCTAGAAGATATTCATCCGAAGCCTCTTGGTGATTCCATACCACTGATTACAGAAAATGAAATGATAAAAACCACAGCTTGACAAAGGCATTATTCCCAAGGCTCAGATCCCTTAAAGAAGATCTGAATTCCCCATCAGGAGCAACAGAAATGCTAATAACCATGGATGAAAGTGAATATCAATTGGCTTTGAAACCAACTATAGCACTGAAATTTTAACAATACTCTACTATTTGGAAGTGAGAATCTTCTAGTTACTAGAGGATCTGCTAGTTAATGTTCCCACTAACACTTCCATTTTAATCATGTTTTCAAGTTGTTTTTATCATAAGTGGTCATTACTTTGAATGACACAGTAAACTCAACAAGTAGGAGAATGGAGTTGAGTTGGTTCCACAACTGACTCTTTTGGCATACCTCTACATACCATGGACTTTTTAGTGTTAACCTGAAGACTTTTCTCTGATTTGAGAAGCACAATCTGCTTTCTGGGCAAGCTAAAATTGTTGTGAGGTTTTTTGGCCCTGGCAAGTAGATCTGAACTCATGATAGATGGGGAGTTGTGAGAAAACTACCTTTTTAGACCTTAATTGTCTCCCCAATGATTGTCAGCATCAGCTGCCCTCAATTGTAACTCCCTGGTTCATGAATCCTTTTTTGGCTTCTTTACTTTTACCACCTCATATTTCTAGTTTCATGTCCATATTTTCTTGCTTCACTTCCCAAATCTCCCTGTTTGAAATCCTGTTTCTTGAGACACCCAAACTAACACTATAGGCTTCAAAGTTCTCATAACCATTCAAGTAGGTCCTCCTCCAAGGTAAAGTATTTTTGCTTAACAATATCCAAAGGGACTGTTACTAAAAATAATAAACCAAATGCTTTGGAAGTAATATTCATACAGAAGAATACTCACTGAAAAGAACATAGCTCAAGAATTGTCAGGAAGTGAATACCTAGATCAAGGTACAAAACATTACTAACATCCCAGAAGCATTTGCATTTGTCCAGCTGTGGTAGATACTATGGAAATGTTTTCCAGAGTTCTTGTACCAATTCTCATTGTCTTAAGAAGCATGTAATGGTTTGGCTTGGTCCAAATTCTCACCAACATTTGATAATTGTCTACCCATTTTGCTTTAGGCATTCTAGTGGGTGTGTAGTCATGTTGCATTGTAGCTTTTTAAATTATTTTTTTAGTTGTAGGTGGACACAATATCTCTATTTCACTTTTATGTGGTGCTAAGTATCGAACCCAGGGCCTCACGTGTGCTAGGCAATCACTCCACCACTGAGCCACAACTCCAGCCCCACATTGTAGTTTTTAATGTTTCATTTCCCTGACAATCAGTGATAATCACTTTCAATATGATTGCTGCCATTGGAAATCCTCTTTGGGAGAATTGTTTTCACATTTTCCAGTATTTTTATTGGGTTATTTGTCCTTTTATTGCTGATTAGAAGGAATTCTTGATATACTTGTGGTGTGTCACTCATCAGATATATTTGTAAAAATAACAAATTCCATTCTGTGAATTGTCTTTTTAACTCTCTAGCTTGAGGAATTTTGATGAACAGAACTTTTTAATTTTAACATAGTTTAATTAATTAATTTTTTGTTTAAATTTCATAATTTTGTGTACTGTTTAAGAAACGTTTGACTACTCCAGAGCCATGATGATGATCCCATCTGGATGGATGCTTGAGGCTTTGGGTTTTCTACTACATTGTTCAGTTTATCCATCATTGAGTTTATTTCATTCTTACATTGGCATTACTTATATAATAGGTCTTGACATCTAGTCATTAAGAGCATCTTTACACTTCTTAGCTTTTGGACTTCCATAAGAATTATAGGAACATTGTGTCAATGTTTAAAGAAAAAGTTTTTGGGATTTTTAGTGGGAATACATTAAATCCAGAAATTCCTAATGGGAGAAGTGGTACATTTACAATGTTATGCCTTATATTCCATGGGTATGGTATTTGTTTAATTTTATCTTATTTTCTCTAAATGATATATTTTTAGTTTTTGGATGGATTCCTTGCATACCATGAGGCTATTGAAGCTCTGAGTTATTTCAAAGGCAACAAAATTGAGAGGTGGACATATTCTATCAAGGAAAGTTGAAATGTTTTTAATTAACTCAGTAACCAACAAACTACACAACTATAACTATAGTAATACTCTGGAGTAAATTTTAATTCTTTCTCCCAAAGAAAAATGACTTGTGGTTTGAACTGTGTTCTCCAAAAAGATAAGGTAAAGTCCAAATTTCATTTTAAGTCTGCATGTGAACTTTGTAGAAGAAATAAATAATGACTCTAATCCAATATGGTTGGTGACCTTACAAGAAAAGGATAAACACACACACACACACACACACACACACACACACACACACACAGGGATACAGTCAAGTTGCAATGGAGACCAAGATCAGAGTCACACTGTTGCAGGACAAGCAAAGCCAAGGCTTGCTGGTAGCCATCGGGAGCTAAGAGAGAAGCATGAGTCGGTTTCTCTTTCAGAGCTTCCAGAAGGAGCCCACTCTGCCAGCCTCTTAATTTCTAACTTCCAGTCTCCTGACTTGTGAGTCACAAAATCCTACTGCTTTAAGTTGTCCAGCTTATTACAAAGTCACAGCAGCCCCAAGAAACAGATATAAGGTTGATCTCTGTGCCAAGAAGTTCTTGGGTTCTTACTCTTCTTTTTTTTCTTCTCTTCCTGTGCTAATTCTCACACCATCCTGTCAAAGCTTGGTTTCATTACTCAGGAAAATGTCCCAAATGAAAAAAAGTCTCCATTTCTTTACACTTGCTTAAAGAGTTTTAAAGTATATAATTTCATCTTAATAAAGTTTTAACATTTCTCAAGCATATACACACATTTTAGTTGAGAAAATCTTGTAATAAAAATGAAGGAAAAAAACACAACTGCACACAAATGTCTATAGCAGTTTACTTCATAAGCACAGCAAAACAGGAGACACACCAGTGAGTGGCCACCAAGCCTGAAATCACTACTGGACACTGAAACCATCCCACTAGGACCTGGACAGCTCTGGCCTTCTAAGCCCCAGTCACCCCTTCAGAGGCCAGCACTGCATGAGGTTGTGGCTTTGACTCTGTGGCTATTGAGCAGCGATGGCTCATGAGCTGGTGGGTCAGGAGCCCTGCCTGTCCTCTTGGCATCTCTTACCAAGTATCCCAGGAAGGTCTTTAGAGGTGTTTTCAACCTTTGCAACACCCTTTGTACCCCTAACCATCAATTTCTTTATTCAACAATATGCCCAAATCTGCTTCCTCCTCTCTGGTCCCAGGACTACAGGTTTCTAGGTCAGTCTCTAGCCATAAATGACAGCTGATATAAAGGAATTCCTGACTGTATCCATCACAACTTCATTGTCAATGTGATGTAGAAGAAAATCTGCAGATGACTCTCATCACTCAGCCTCTCAAAACAAGTGTCCCACATTGCTGAATGCCCAGTGGCTCCACCCATTCCCACAACACAGACCTTCAAAGCCTCCTGGGTCACCTGTGCCTTGGGCAATGGGCTGTAAGAGAGAAAGTTGGTTCTGGTACCAGTGGGTAAGGAAGTGAAAAAAGCAACTGGCTGCCACCTAGATAGCCTTCAGCCTCAATCAAAGACTAAATATCTCAGGGAGGGAGATCCAAGGGAGAAACAGCTCTCTGGCAACAAAGGCTAAGACTCAACCCCATAAGTAACACAAAGGTGGTCCACTAAGTAGCCCCAGAGGCACTGCCCTCTTTGAGGGTCAAGGTCAAGATAGCTGCCAGGAAGGCTGCAACTCCTGCCTGGAGAACCTTGTTCCCAGTTAGGTACTGCAACTGAAGCCCTGGGTGCACTGGGGGGTATAGAGGCGAGATGGAAGTGAAACCCTCCAAAATCAAGACCTTAGGGTGCCCCAGGAAACAACCAAGAAATGTGGAGTGAGGTGAGGACCAGGATCAGGTCTCAAAGATCTATATTTGGAGGCCATTCAAACTCTCTGCATCTTAGATACTGGAGGTGCTGGAGGAAGTTTTTTTAGAATAGCCTAAAAGGAAGGAGATTCCCCCAAGAAGTCAAGCTCTGCCACCTTCAGACTTTTCTCCCCACCAGGAAAAAGTGATGAGCTGCCAAGCAGGAACTTAGGAACACCTGTGATTACAGGCAGAGGGCTGCTCAGCTAACAGCCCTTGAAGTTGTTTCATTATTTCAGAAACAGCTTTTTAGAAAAGGCCTGGAAGAACCAACTTAAACCAGCCAAAGATTCATAGCTCCTCTTCTAAGTGACCTAGGGTAAACTTTGCTCACTAAAACTCATTATAATGCTAAATTCTCTGCCATAAATTAAGTGAATCTGCCATTTATTTAGTTTGGTACTGGGAATAGAAGCCAGGGGTGCTTTACCATTGAGCTACATTTTGTGGTACAGATTTCTCAGAACAAAGGAAAGAGAATATGATGCCCTATGTATCATTGTGAGCCTTTGGGAAATCAGTTTTGAACCTTCTTGCTACTTTGTAATATAGAAATATCATGCCCAAATAGGAATGTGTATTACCTCATATGAAGACAAAGGCTAGTATGTAAAAGGAAACTAACCAGAATATATAAGTGATCACTCCCTATACTAAATGTTCAGCCTTTGGATAAGAATCCACTGAGGCTGGAAGCACACAAATAAACACTGCTTCCTATTGAATACCCTGGTGTCCCCTGTCTCTGGGTGAGAATCCCATGAACATTTTATTTAGTTTTGTTTGAGGCAGGATCTCACTGATTTTATCCTTTCGTTTGCCATATATTTATAATGACTACCTTGCTTAGAAGTGTTTCCTTCCTATGAGAAGTGAAAAGAACATCTGAAAACAGATTTTGAAGACTCTTAAATAAATAGTAGTCTACAAAAACTGACATGAAAACCAACTCAAGTTTTAAAATCCTTCTTTTTAGAAACATTAGATATGCTGTACTATTTAAAAATAACTTATCAAACTGACTTGTGCCCATGTTTACAACTCTTCTGAAATTATTTTTAAAATAGTCTAACAGAGTTTAATCTATGGAAAAAATGTAGATTATTTCTGCAGAAAGTGTCAGCATGGCTGGAAGGTAGAACAGAGGTACAGAGCTTGCCACATGTACAAGGAGTTAAACCCCTTGGAGTTTAACCCCCAACACTGCAAAAAAAGGAAAGGGAGAAAGAAGGAAGGAAGGAAAGAAAAAGAGGGGACAAGAGGGAAGGAAAAGAAATGAGTCATTAAAACAAAAAACAAGTGATTCAAATATAAGTATATGATGTACTAGCTCTTTAAAATTTTTAGAGCTTTAGAATTTTAGTTACATCAAGCTGGATGATATTATGACTGTATAGAAGTTCTGCCTTGGCCTGGCCTAAACCAAACCAACAGGTGGGTGGCCTGGAGAAGACTCTTCTCTGGTTTGATTGGGGCAGGCTTGAACCTGTGCTGCTTCAGGATGCACAGCATAGTGAAGGGGCCACGACTTCTCTGACAGGCAGCATGAGTGTGCTAGGCACCTGGGAGCCCATGACCAGGGCTCTCCATGCCCATGCCCACAGCCTGTCCCCCACCTGCTGGTTCATAATGGTCTGCTCTGTTGCCTGGTGCAGGTTTGTTCCTGACCAAAGGCCTGAGTGTCAGCAGCCTGTTTTGGCGTGGCTGAGCATGGTGTGGTTGTAGAGGGAATAGCCAAAGTAGCCTTATCGTGATGAGGGGGAAAGAGCTACCCCTCAGCCCTACTTGGGGGTGGTCCTGGAAGAAGTAAGCAGGGTTGTAGTCTGCCTTGTCTGAAGACATGGAAACACACCCTAGTCCTTATGGCTATCCATGGGAGTTGGTGATATGTTCAGCTATTGGATATTTTTGTTCTAAAAATTGGATTTTTATTGTTCTCTTGTTTTTGTGGAGAAGTTATCAGTCTGTGAGAAGCTGGCATTACATGAGAAGAGAAAAAGAGCTTGCTCTAAAAGTTTCTGGACTAACTGAAGAAAAATGTGAAATACTTGAAAAAGTTAGACTTGTTCAAAAAGAGTATGAAGGCTTAGAGTCATCTTTAAAGGATGCCATTTTAGAGAAGAAGATGATAAAAGCAGAAAATTTGTAGGCAATATATGAAAACCTGAATAGGTCATATCTAAACTTAAGGATGAAATACTCTTTCTAGAAAAAGAGCCAAAAGAAGAGAAAACTAAACATTCTCAACAGGATGAATTGATGGCGGATATATCAAAAAAGATTAAGTCCCTAGAAGATGAATCAAAATCCCTCAATCACAAATACCTAAAGCTAAAACAACCTTGAGAATATTTCAAATGAATGAAGAAGGGGTTACAGTAGCAATAAAAGAGGCTTTCATTGAAAATTCTCAACTTCAGGAAAGTCAGAAACAGCTCTTAGAAGACATTGAAGTATGGAAAGAAAAAGTGAATAGCCTCAATAAACAGAAAATGACATTGGTACACTCTAAAGTACATGCAGAACAAGTTCTAAGAGATAAAGAAAATCACATTAAGTTTCTGACTGAACACTTGCTGCAGATAAAAAATTGGGCTCCTGTGCTTGGAGAAGTCCTAATAGATGAAGGTAACTTGGAGTTGGAAATGAAGAGTGAATCAGAAATTGGTGCTCACTTAGAAGATTAGCCAAAAGGGGCTTTGAAGAAACTGGTTTATGTTGCTAAGTTAAAGGCCTCTTTTAAAACCATAGAAAGAGAAACTACTCAATTTACTTTATTATCTGAAGTAGGTAAACTAAAGGAAGAACTTACAGAACACATTAAAAATCTTAAGACAGAACAAGCATCTTTGCAAGCAGAAAATACACAGTTTGTAAGTGAGAATAAGAATCTTCAGCAGAAACTTAAAGTCATGATGGAACTATATCAAGAAAATGTAATGGAACTCCAAAGGAAATTAATAGGAGAGGAAAATTACCAGGTAGAGCAAGAGGAAAAACTTTCCAAAGTTGAAGAAAAGATCAGCCATACAACTAAACTGCTGGAGACCTATAGAAAGTGAGCCAAAGATCTTGAAGAATTGGAGAGAACCATTCATTTTTATCAAGGGCATGTTATGTACTATGAGAAAAAAGCACATGGTAATGAGTTGGCAGCTCAGAGTGTTGAAAGATACCTTGATGATTTAAGAAAACAAAATGCTCACAACAGACAAAAATTAACTGAAATGGTGTTCAAATTTAAACTTGCCGAAAAAGATCCTTCTACACTTGATGTTTCAAATACAACTTCTGGCAGAGAGCATTCCCCAAATGGTCCCTCACCATTGGGTCAACTTTCATGTAAAATGAGACCTTCTTATGTGGAAAACAAGGGTCCACTCATACTCTCACCTTTGGTGCCAGTGGGAGAAGGAAGAGGCTCAAGGGGTCCAGAGAATCCTCTGGACCATCCGACTAGCAATGAAAGAAGAGAATCAAACTGTGATAAGTTAACTGATCCTCAGAGAGAACCTTCTGACACCATGCCCCTGGCACCTCCATGGGAACAGGCCCATAGGACAATTATCCCTCCACCAGGCCAACCATATTCTGATCCACAGTTTTCTCTACTAAGGCAAGATGGATTTTACTTTAATTCTGGTAAACCATCTGGACCAGCAGAACTCAGAAGTTCCACTCTGCCCCCTTTGGATAAAATGGATGGGCCTACATCTTCAGAAATGGAATCCAGTAATGATATGGAATCCAGAAATGATACCAAAGTCAATCTTGGTGATTCCAATGTGCCAGATTCATCTCTCCCTGCTGAAAACCAAGCAACTGGCTCTGCCTTTGCTTTCTCACCTTTCCCTCCAATCAGAGGTTCATTGTTTCCAGTGGATCCAAGGAGTCAGTTCATGAGAAGAGGACCTTTTATTCCTCCACCTCCTCCAGGAAACAGGTATGGAGCATCTAGAGAATATTTTCCACCGGGCCCACCACTCTCTCCATTCCCAATGGTACAGTGGTGCTCTCCTCATTATCTCCCCCCAAGAGCTGAATTTCTTCCCCCACCTCCCACCCCCACATTCTGAAAGTAGAAGTGAGTTCCCTTCAGGGTTGATTTAAGGAAACAAAATGCTCTACCTTTAAATGAGCCTGCTACTGAACCTCCAGAAGCACAACAAAAAACCTGACAATATTTTTTATCTGCCTTCAAAAGTAATTTATCTCTTAGTTTAAGTAACTGCTTTTACTTAAGTGATTATATTTTTGCTCCAATTGAAGCTTAAGGGAATTATAATTCTTAAGATAATATTTTGTAAATAAAGATGGCTTATATATGAATCTGATGAGTAATTTTTTTTCATTTTATCTTATTCTAGAGAGTATAACATTTAATTTGATTAATCAACTATTATATGAGCAACAAACAGAGTTTTATATATGTAATCCTGCAATGGGGGATATTTTAAACTCCAATCAAAGTGTGTCCCTTTATACAAAGAAACATATTTACTGTGATTGTTGCAAATGTGAAAGTAACTTTATGCTAAATGAAAGATCTTAATTGATTTAAAGTCTTTTTTGGCATTGATAAAGTTAATAAAAATCAGCTAGTTTTTCCATTAAAAAAAAAAAGAATAACTAGAGCATATTAGGAGTAAACCAGAAAACACAACTAAACATGTCATGGAAATAGGAGATAGTCATAAAATGACTCTGCTAAACTACTATAAAATGTTTGAAGTACTTACTCTCAATTTCTATATCATTGCAAATAAATAGCAATTTGTAAAACTTCACCAATCCAGAGATGACACTTCGAACAATGTTTCCCTGATAGAGACCAAGAAAGAACATTTATTAAAAATACCCTAATTAAGAATTAGTGGTTAAGGTTTTTTTCAAGTGTTAAATATGCTCTTCAGGTTTTGTGAAGAGTATACATTTTAGACTAAAATAAATGCAGTAATATAACTTTCTTCTTAAATATAAGAAGCAGCTTTATCACAATTAATGGCCAGTGAAGACTTTTAATGATACTTGAGCCCACAATTAATTTAAATGAGAAAAAAGTTGGGCCTTGAGAAAGAAACTTTACAAGTTCAATAAATCTAATCTGTTTTCCCTCAAGAGTAATATTGGTTGTTAAATCAATCCTACAAATAATTTTCACTTTCCAGCATAAAACATTACTCACTCTAAACGAGTGGATGGCAGTCTATATCCATGGTCTGTCTGTATAAAATGGATGATGATCCCCCACTGATGTTAATCCAGAACTCTTCTGCCCTAACTACTATGGGAGAATAGTTGCTAGTATTGTTGTTTTACAGCAAGAAACTGGAAATAAGGTAATTTCAAGTTGAAAACAGAACTGAAATGCCTGAATACCATGATACAGTCCTAGAAAAAGTTATAGCTTCAGAAGAAAAACCTGAAAGGCCCTTCTAAATATGACACAATTTATTGAATCAGGTTCCAACTTTGTTTACAGCTCTGAAAATGATAGTTAAATAAAATGAAACAATATTTAACATTGGTAATTTATATGGGCTGGGATTATAGCTCAGTGGTAGAGCGTTTGGCTTGCACATGTAAGGCACTGGGTTCTCTGCACCACATAAAAATAAATAAAATAAAGATATTGTGTCCATCAAAAAATGGCAATTTATAGAAAAATAAGGAAGTATTAAGTCCAAAAATGAAGTCATATATATAGTACATATTTATATGTACTTTACCTAAATAATTTGGCTGTTATTGTAAAAATCAAAATACTCACAACTAAAGAAGAATCCTCCTCCTGATATTTGAGCTGTCATAATTAAAGGAATAATCTTTTTTACATGACTTATGTAGAGAAATATAGCATGAGTGAATGAAACTAATACATATATAATTAAGTGTTTTATTTAAAAACATTTTCTAGTTGTTGACATTTATTTATATGTAGTACTGAGAATCAAACCCAGGGCCTCACACATGCTCTGCCACTGAGACACAACCCCAGCCCATGATTATGTTTTAATAACTACTAACACTAATCTAAAAAGGAAATGGGTATATCTCCATTATCAAAGAAATACAAGCCAAAAATAGATAACCAATAACAATTAGACCTGAATTATTTTCTAATGTTCTATTCATTACAGGGATTCTTTGATTCTATAGTGGCTTTACCAAAGGCCTGAAATATTTCCTAGCACTTGATCAGCATCTACTCTTCTACAATAGAGGAAATGGGTATGGTAGAATTTTGCTGAAATTAGTTAAATTCATATATTCAGGGATATCAATATTCTTCAAATATGCTATGGACCTGAGAGCATTGACACTGAGTAAAAGGATTGTGTTAAAAAAAATTGAGGACTGGGGTTGTGACTCAGTGATAGAGCACTCACCTAGAACTATGAGGTGTCCTGGGTTTGAGCCAGCTCAAAGCCTCGGGGTTTGGAGGCCATTCAAGATCTCTGCAGCTCAGATACTAGAGATGCTGCCAGGGAGTGGGTTAGGATAGCCAAAGAGGAGGGGATCCCTCAAGAGATCCAGAAGTCAAGCTCTGCCCCAGTTCAGGCCTTTCTCCACCAGGAAACATTCTGCACAATGAAGAGCTGCCAGGCAGGAACTTACAAACACCTGTGTTTGCAGTCAGACAGCTGCTCACTGCTAACATCCCTTGAAGTTGTTCTTTGTTTCAGAAACAGCTCTTTTGAAAAGATCTGGAAGAACCAGATTAAACCAGCCAAAGATAGCAGCTTCTCTTCTAGGTGATCCAAGTGACCTAGGGGAAACTTTGCTCACTCTGATTCATTATAATGCTAAGTTATCTGCCCTAAATGAAATGCACCTGCCATTTATTTGATTTTCTTTGGTTTGGTACTTAGAAGCCAGGAGTGTTTTACCACTGAGCTACATCCCCAGACCTTTTGTTTTTGTAGTAGAGATTTCTCAGAACAAAGGAAAGGCTGTCAGTATCACTGTGAGCCTTCCACAACTCAGTTGTAACATTTTTTCTACTTTGTAGTATAGAAATAGAATGCCCAAACAGGAATGTGTATTACCTCATATGAGAGACCAAGAACTAGTATGTAAAAGGAAACTAATAAGAATGTCTGTGGCTATGACTCCCTACACCGAATGCTCAGCCTTTACATAAGAATCCACTGAGGCTGTATCTGCAAATAAACACTGCTTCCTGCTGATAATCCTGGTGTCCCCTATCTCTGTGTGAGAATCCCATGCAACATTTTATTTTGAGGCAGGATATCACTAAGTTGCTGAGCTCCTTGCTCAGTTGCTGAAGCTGGCCTCCAACTTATGATCCCCCTGCCTTAGCCTACAGAACTAGGATTACAAGTGTGCACTATCATGTGACTATCTGCATTTGGAAATATGCCATGTATGAAAAAGCATGACCTTGGACTGCACATGGGAAGGAATGTGCCCACCTCTATGGGCCATAACAGGTCTCCCTAGCACAAACATGCATAGGTCCCCAGTAACATCCCCATGCTCCTTTGTTCCAGGACATACTGCTTAGGCACTTCTCCAGTGCTCTACTTACTTGTTCTGAGTAATGACCCTTCCTCACTCTTCTCTCATGGCTGTGCTTACAGCTTTGACTCCCGAGGGCGTAAAACCCCCTGATTGGTTAACAAGTTTCCTAAGTTAGAAAAATAACAGATGGATCCAGTCAAGGTGGACTAATGGGGTTTTTCAGTATTTTTTAGCCCCGTCCAGGAGATAAACTTGCCATATGGATCCTCCTGGACAGGTGAGGAAAGGAGTGTTGGAGGAAGACCTCTGCAGCCTACAGGCTAAGGCCTACTCCATGCCAGAAGTGGCTCAGCCCA
Source organism: Marmota marmota marmota (assembly GCF_001458135.2). Lineage (NCBI taxonomy): Eukaryota > Metazoa > Chordata > Mammalia > Rodentia > Sciuridae > Marmota > Marmota marmota. Next base: position 339,824 of record NW_026000136.1, read on the forward strand.
CTCTCTTGTCCACTCAAGCTGGCTGCACTGCCTGCCCTCCAGTAAATCAGCATCCTATGAAAGCCACAGGACTGGGATTAGGTACACCTGCCACTGTTGCTTTTGTCCTGGAGGGGCCATGGAACCATGGCAGCTGGAGGTAGAAGTGGTTCATGACACCCTCCCCTGGGCTGACCCCATGGGCCCTTTTCCCAGACACTTTAAGCCCCTCCAAGTCCTTGATCATCAAGCCTGGGTCTGCCAAACAGTGCCCCTCAGATATCTGTCCTCTCATCAACCATGCAACCAGCCTGGCATTGGGTGCACACCACTGGAAGAACACGCCATAACCTACTGATCAGGCTAGCAGGATTGGTGGAATGGTAGCTCTGGAAAGTGTCACCTTATCAAAAGGACCCCTGTAGGGGCAGAGGCTGGGCCTCAGCTGACAAATCATGTCCACCTTCCAAAACTTAGCCTCTTACTTTGCACAAACCTGACCATGTACTGGAGCCTGAGAGTCAGGAATGATTAAGAACTATCAGTCTGTACAGAACCAGAAGGACAAGGGCAACCTAGAAACCTCCCACCTGTGTCTTCCTGTGGGTGACTTGACATGAATCTGGAGGAGAGGGCCACAAATGTGCCACCATGTGATGGCCTTGCCCTGGAGAAGTGGCCCTATGGCTCCAGGCACTTCTCACATCTGCACAGGCTCTGGCAGTAAAGGTGGGGGACCACAGAACCTCTCACTGGCCATAGGGAATCCCCTCACATCACCCATAGTGGTTCTCAGACAGGGCATCTAGGGCCTACCCATCCCTGTACACCTCAGACCCTTCTCTACCTGCTGCTCTGTGAGGTTAGTCCAAGGCACTGTGGCTTTCTTTGTGGCCACAGGGGAGGGGCACATGTACCTAGGTAGCCCTCAAGGGTGTGGAGAGGAGGGCTGTTTTGCATTCAGGGTAGTCAGCAGAGGTGCAGGCTAGAGGCTACAGTTTCCCAGATCCTGAGCTCTGTACCTTGGATCTGGGCTACATGGCATCTCTGCTGCAGAGAGCTTAAAGCTCACTCTGTGGCCTGTTCAGCATCACCATATGCTAGGCCATTGGTCCTAGTGTTATCATTGTTTACCCCAATGCTTCCCCAAAGTTGAAGTATAACATCAGAGAAGCATGCTGAGGCAAGTTTAGAGTGGAAAGTAGAGGCTTTATTAAAGGACAGCAGAAAAGACTTCTCCCAGAGGAAGAAGGGGACCCAAGAGGTGGAATCCAAGGGAGGACAATGTCTTCCCCTTTTTATAGCTAATGTCTTCATTTAGCTTTCCTGAATTCCTGTCCTTTGTTCTGTTATCTTTCAGTGATGGAATGTATGTGGGAAGGCCCAGAGGGTGGGGCACAGGTGGGCCAAAGGAGTAATCTGGTAAGGAAGGGCTTTTGGGTTAACATCTTCTGTTTGCTGGGAGCTGTTTCATTAACATTTCTTTGGGATGGGCTCTGGGCCTTGGGAACATTAACATTCCAAGAGTTGTTCTGCTTTTCTTGGACTCCTTTCTCAACATGGCCTTCATTTTTTATTTTACTATATTAGACTCCATTTACCTAACTACACTAACTACCTATCTTTAAATATGGCTTCATTCTCCCCTCTAATTTTGGGAATTCCTTACTGCTGTAAGGAAAGGGGTGGAGACCATTCTGGCTTCTTCAGGATGAAAGGGGGCAATGTTGAGCAAGCAGTTTGGAGTCCCCCTTTTAAAAATCAGGTCTATCAAGTGGTCCATGATAGAAGTCTGATTGAGGAGTAACAGGCTGGAGGACTATTTCATTGATGGGTGGTCTATAAGAGAAACAAGAATTCATTAGTACTGGAACTAGACTGATGCAACAATAAATTACACAGCACAGGAATATGCCAAGAGTATGACAAAGATAGAGACTAACAATGTTTTCCACCAGGAAGTACCAGAGAACCAGGAGCTAAGATATTGTTCCCATGACAAGGCTGGTGAGGACATGGCTTCTATCTGAGCATGTAAATCTTTAAGAATTTTTGTCACATTGCCAGAATTGTCAGGGATGTAAACACAACATTCATTTTTAATAATGGCACAGGTACCACCTTGAGCTGCAGTGAGGATATCTAAAGCCATCTGATTTTGTAAGATGGCCTTCCTCATAAGTATTATTTCAGTGTTAAGGAGAGAGATACTTTCTTCAACATCATGGAGGGTAGTTTGAGTATAAAATCGTTTAAAGTCTCTATATGCCACATTACATCTTCTAAATCAATTTGTGGGATAAACAGTGAAGCTAGATGATCATAACAAGGAAACATAGATCATCCTCATCTATGTTTGTGATTGGGGAGTTTTGCTGGCTGCTTTATATTTGGGGTCCATCTCCCCTGCATGCAGGTGTATACTCAATAGTACATCTTCTTATCCAGCCTGTGAGAAAAGATTGTGCTTCTATGGTGTCATGTAAAGTCACCACAGCATATCCAGCTTTGTGTTCTCCTTGTTCCATAAAGGAACTCCAATCTATGGACATGGTGAGGTCTGGATTGGATTGGGGAAGGTTTTAAAGGTCCTTCCAGGCTGAGTGATTTATAGCTAGGACTTGTTGGCAGTCATGTTCAGGATTTTCCTCTAATTTCTCTGGGAGGAAGGTAGCTGGGTTTAAATTAGAGCAAGTCCTTATTTGAGTAACAGGTCCTTCTAAAACTAGGGTTTGATATTTTAGAAGGTGATTGTCTGAGAGCCATAGTTCACCTTTTGTACTTAAAATTCCTGAGAGATTATGGGAGGTGTAGACTCTAAGGTCTCTTCCCAGGGTGATTTTAATTGCCTCAGGGACTAGCAAGGCCACAACTGCTACTACCCTCAAACAATGAGACCATCCTCAAGACACTAGATCAAGCTCCTTACTGAGATAAGCTACTGGCTGTTGAGCAGGCCCCTTCTTTTGTGTGACCACTCCTAGGGCTATTCCTCCTCTTTCAGTAACAAATAGATTGAATTTTTGTTCAGTGGGTAAGCTGAGGGCAGGGGCTTGGAGTAAGACCCCTTTCAATGCCTTAAAGACTTTAATCTGTTCTGGTTCCCATATCAGGGAAGTTGTACCTTGGCATAGTGTCTCTTTGAGGAGGCTAAAGAGGCTTAGCTATTTCCCCCATATCCAGGGATCCAAAGTCTACAGTATCCAGTTATCCCTAGGAAGCCTCTAAGTTGTCTTATGGTTTGAGTTAGAGGATATTGTCCTATAGGGGTTATTCTTTCTGGTCCTAGCTTGCAAGTTCCTTGAGACAGCTGTAATCCTAAATATTGAACTTGTTTTTGGCATAATTGAGCTTTTTTCTTTGAGACTTTATAACCCTTATAAGCTAAGAAGTTTAAGAGTTCTTTAGTAGCTTTTTGACATTACTTTTGAGTAGAGGCACACAAAAGTATGTCATCTACATATTGTAGGATAGTCAGAGATGTTTTATCTCTGAACTCTGTTAAATCCTTAGCTAGGGTTTGGCCAAAAAAATGAGGGCTATCTCTAAACCCTTGGGGCAATACTGTCCAAGTTAGTTGAGATCCACTATCTGGTTCCTCAAAGGCAAACAGATATTGTGATTGGGAGTCCAAGGGTATACAGAAAAAGGCATCTTTTAAATATAACACAGTAAACCAAGCAGAGGCTGCTGAAATCTCAGATAACAGAGTGTATGCTTTAGGAACCATAAGGTGGAGAGGAACAACTGCTTCATTAATTATTCTCAGGTCCTAAACTAGTTGCCATTCCCCATTGGTTTTTGAATTCCTAAAATGGGTGTGTTACATGGGATGTTGCAGGACACTAAAAGTTTCTGTCTTTTGAGGTTCTGAAAGATCTTCAATAAGCCCTTTTTTCGCCTCTGGGTGTAGGGAATATTTTCTCTGATGTGGAAAGTCAGAAGGGTCTTTTAAGATTATTTTGATTGGAACTGCACTTTTTGCCTGTCCAATTTTGCATTCAGTAGCCCACACTTCAGGGTTTATATTACATTCTAATAAAGGCAAACATAATGGTCCTCGAGGTCCCAAATTTATTTTAATTGGATGTCTGAAGTTTTGAAAGTAAGTCCCTTCTAAATAAAGGGGTAGGACATTCTGGGACTATCAGAAATTCATGAGAAAACATCACCCCATCCCACTCACAACTCAGAGGGGAAGTAAACTTTCTGGTGATTGGCCTTCCAGACACTCCTTGTATGGTTACAGTATTAGAGGAAAGAGGTCCAGGGTAAGAGGTGAGCACAGAATAACTGGCACCAGCATCTAAGAGGAAGTTGACCTTTCAGCTCCCTGGGGAGAAGCATACCAGGGGATCATATGCCATGATAGGAGTTACAGGAAGCAAAGTTGAGTCCAGGTCCCTTCAGGCCTGTGTGGAGGAGTCTGGCTTCAAGGACCTACACCCCTGAGGACAGTCACTCTTCCAGTGATTGCCTTGACATTTAGGGCAAGGCTTTTGAGGTGGTTGCTTGGCTCTTGGACAATCCCATTTGAAATGTCCTTCCTCTCTGCAATGGAAAAAAGTCCCTTTTGTGGATTGAGGAGCATTTCATCTTCCTCCTTCACCCTGGGAGCTTACTCCTCCAAGAATAAATACCAGGGCTTCAGTTCTCTTTCTATGTCTGAGCTCTTTCTCCTTCTTTTCCTCTTGATCTCTATTATAAAAAACAGAAGTAGCAAGTTGGAGGATGTTATCTAAAGATGGATCAGGGCCATATGCCAATTTTTGTAACTTCCTCCAAATGTCGGGGGCTGACCAAGTGATAAATTTGTCTTTTAAAAGTAATTAGCACTCTGTGGATTCAGGATCCACTGTGGTGTGTTTTCTCATTGCCTCTCTGAATTTCTCCATGAAAATAGCGGGGCTTTCCTGGGGTCCCTGAATAATTTCTAAAACCTTAGAATATTTTATGGACTTTTGCTTGATTCTCCTGTGGGTCTCAAGGATCAACACTTGGAAATGGCTAATTTTCCAAGCATCTTGCTCATCATTTGGGTACCACTCAGGATCATTTCTGGGAACTGCCTGTGCTCCAGATGGGTAATTAGGTTTGCTCCTAGTCTGTTCTGCTGGGGAAAGAGCAAGGTGTATGTCATCCCCAAATTCCTCAGCTGCTCTTAGGGCTGCTTCCTTCTCATTGAAAGTCAAGGTCTGATTGAGTACTAGCATAATGTCTTTCCAGGTGAGGTCAAATACCTGGCATAAGTTTCAAAATACCTCAATATATTTATCTGAGTCCTCCAAAAATCTCCCTAAGTCTGTTTTTATCTGCCTTAGGTCTTGAAGGGAGAAGGGGGTATGTACTTTGATTGGTCCAAATTCTCCTCCGGCATCTCCTGGAGAGGTAATATATTTGGTCTGTCTAATGGGGCAGATGCAGAGAGGCCAGGATATGGAGGAAAGGAGAGCTGCTGTTGCACACCAACAGCAGATGGAGATTTTGTGGGTCCTCCTGATTCTTTCTCCTTAGTGGGTGAGACCCCAAGATTTTCTCTCTTCATGGCAGATATCATAGCTAAGTCTACTTTACATTGTTGGCATAATTTAGGGTTTTCCCTTAGGGCAAAGAAAACTTGAACATATGGCACCTCACACCATTTCCCTTCCTTTTTGCAAAATTTGTCAAGCTGTAAAATTGTGTTAAAATTAATACTTCCCTCTGGTGGCCAGGTTTCTCCATCAGGGAGTTTGTATTGAGGCCAGGCCTGGTGGCAGAAGGAAATGAGGTGCTTTTTATTGAGCGTCTAAGGGTCAAATCTATCCCAATTTTTCAATATGCAGGTTAGTGGTGCACCTGGCATATTGGAGAGAGAAGCTCCCATCTGAGTGAGAAGAGAAAAAATCAGGACTCAGGCGCCCACACTGGAGAAAACTGTTCTCATTAGGGACGTCTCCCTAAGCTTGAGCTTCCTAAATGGTCCAGAAAACCCATCTCTCACCTTGCTTTGCCAAGGGTGTTTCTGGTCCCCTTTTGCAAAGTGCTAGGGTCTCAGTTTGCCCTGTGCCAAAGACTCTGGGAGGATTCAGACTTACAGGCCTTACTGATTTTCTCCCTGCCACTAAAAACCCACAGCAAAAGAGAATAGTGCACTCCTCTTGTTGCCTTTGTTCTGTAGACTAAAGGAATTTCCTGAGGGTAAGGGAAATCTCCTGGCTGTAAGGTAGTGCTTCATATCAGAGAGACTACCAGAAGAGTGATTTTGAAAATGCCTCCCTCTAGCAGCTTAAAGAGAACACAGCACATTTTAAACATTGGAGCAGTAAAACAGACTAGTGAAAGTTACCTATGCACCTTAGAGAACCTGGGCAGCTTTTACTAATTATCCCATGCCTCTCTCAGCCCTACAACCTGAATTGCTAACCATTTCTGACCTATAAAGGAAGGGGAGCATCCGGAGGGAATGGATTCGGGGTTGGGAGTATTGCTAGCCCACATGGAGGCAAATGTGTTTGGGGCTTTCCCTCAGTTCCATTCATCTACCAATCACCCTAGATACCCCTTAGGGCTGTCCGGAGGGGGCTCAAGAGAAAGGAACCTTAGGAATACATCTGAGTGTATTCCAGACTGGAATTCCAGAGTTGTTCCAAACTCCTTCCATATTTCCACGTATCCAAGGCAGATCATGATTAGGGACACTGTGTACTCACGTCAATTGCTCTCCCGGCCCAGACATAAAAGTGGGAAGAGGCTTTGGCAGAACCCAACATGCCTGCTCTGTATTGAACAGGTGATTGAGAGCTGCCTAGGCCAGGAAAACTCTTACTCTAGTCTCTTAACAATGCCAAAAAATGACATATATATGGATTCGGATTTGGTTAAATTATGATTCATTTGTTTGTATTATTGCCATATAGTTTCAAAATACACACTAATGTCACATAGAAATATCAACTTTATTTGGTCTTCAAAATTGGAGGTTTCAAGCTATTTTACATATTTTTTTGCTAGATAAATTTCAGAAAAACAATTTAAACATACTAAAATTTAATGGGGGAATATTATTCATAAAACTGAGATAAATAGCTTTATTTGTAATTATGAGTGTTATTTACACACATGGTGTGTATAATGGAGCATTTTATGTCCTCTGTAAAATTTTGTTTTGTGATAAGTTGCACGTATTTCCCTTGAAAGCCAATATACATGTGATGTGTTACACAGATATCATGTGTATATAATACTTATGTAATAGTTGTTCTTTCCATTAAACCAGATATAATGAAGTTGTAGGGACAGACGAGGCAAGGCACTGAAGATAGCAGGATACAGTTTTATTTGGCTGCAGCCAGGTTCAGAGGGGATAGCTTTTGCTATAATCAATCAATCCCCTGAATTCCAAATTAAGGTAGTTTCGGAGTTTTATACCCAGCATGAAAGGGGAGGGGCTCAGAAGTTCACAGTCTGCAGAATCCACGTAAAAGCAGTTTTTTTCTTTCACTGTTCTGGTCAAGTTAACCCTTCAAGGACAGCACCTGAGAAGGGAAAATCTTCCCCTTTATTTTTTCTCCCCTTGCCATCTATTGCCATGGAGCCCAATTGGTAACTTCTCTTCTCTTAGAAATGTAGACATCTGTGTAAAGCCCCAGCTCAAGGCCAGAGGCCTTGTTTACACCTTTTTACAAACTACTCTTCTGGATACATGTTTATGAGAAACTAGTAAGGGTGTGTTTAGCACCTGGAGTGCTTATTTTTTTCCTGGTCAGTGGCCAATTAAAATGGGGCAACATGAAAATTGAAAGTTTATCTACATTGAACTCTTTTGTAGAGTTCTTAAGCTGACAGTCCTAAAATCAGCCAAGGTAAAGATTTCTGGAGAAACCCAGTTAATAATTTTCTGTGGAGAAAGGGAGTGCCATTTCAATAAAACTAAAAATGTGTCTCATCCTAAAAAACAATTTTTTCAAACTTTATTATTTATTTCATTTTGAATGTGTCTCCTCTTTGCTCCTATTTCCCTGGTTTCCATTGCATGGGCTAACATAGCCATAACCTTATGCTATCATGTACACTATATATTATCAGGGTTCAAGGTTCAGAAGCACAGTAATTTCTATAGGCTATGGTACTGGTTGAGAAATATCATATATATTAAATAAACACTTTACACACAAAAATAATAGCAATTTACATTGCTTCTCTAATTCAAGATAATTTGTTTTTTGTCGTCATCAGTACTGTGTAATTTTTTTTGTATCTGATTTTAGTTTGTATTTTTCTAATTTGTTAAGATGCTGAGAGGTTTTAATTTTTGAACGTTTTTCTTTCAAAAAGTGTCATTTCTTTTTTTACTACACATGATTAATTTTATGTTAGGTTATTAGTTCTCCCACTTTGTCACTTCTCCTTATACTTTTAAAAAATATTTTATTATTTAGTTGGGGCTAGACATAATACCCTTATGTTATTTATTTATTGACATGTGGTGCTGAGAATGGAGCCAAGTGTCTCATATGTACCAGATGAGTGATTTACCACTGATCCATAACCCCAGCTCATCTTTCTACTGTTTAAAAACAAAATTTTTATTTTAATTTTGCCCAACTTATATTTTTTTTACATATTTGTGTAACTTTTTGAAAATAAATAACTGCTCAGTTTTGTGGTTCTTGAAAGTTAAACCAAAGCTACCACTCATCACATTCCCCAGCCATTTTTTTAAATGTTATACAGAGAAAGATTGTCAGCAAGTAACCAGGCTGAGCTTGAGATTTTTATCTTTTGGTCTTTCAAATAGATGGCATTAGAGGCATGTACTATAACATTTTCAATATAAATCCCTTTTATTCATGCTGGGGATTCAATACAGGGCTACCTGATAAGTGAGTCACATCCCCAGTATTTTTTTATATATTATTTAGTGTCAGGGTCTCACTAAGTTTCTTAGTGATTCATTTTGGTGAAGCTGGAATTGAACTCACAATCCTGCTACCTCAGCCTTCAGAGTTTTGGGATTGCAGGCATGTGCCACCACACATAGCATAAATCCCTTGTTATAGTTACTTTTAACAAACATGCATCAATTATTGAATCTAGGTGTGGTATACCCTTAATCTACAGCCATATACCCAGGACATTTATTATTTTATTTTGAAACAGGAACTTCCTCATGGTGGACATTGCTGAGGCTTTCTTTGAACTTTTGGTTCTTCAGCCTCTGCCTCCCAAGTCATTAGAATTATAAGTGTAATACCATTCACAGCTATATTTATTTTTATATTGAAGTACATATTACTTCTAAAAATGATTTTTTTGTATTAAGAAGGTATATAATATAGTTTTTCCAAAAACATCCCCTCATCCCAACAGTTTTTATTGTAAATAATGTCATATTTCTATTTCTGCAAAGCACTGTAAAATTTCTCTAAATTTCAAGTTTTTTTTTAATAAAGGTACTGTGTTACTTACAAAGGTATATTTACTCATATTATTTGAAAGTATATATTTGTTTTCATAACTTCATAGTATACATCAGGCCTTTGCCAAGCCCGATGTTTTGTAAAATTATCTGTTTTTCAGTGATAAACTTCAAGTAAATGTAATATGTAGCTTAAGCATTTGGTAATATAAAAATCTAGATGTCAGTATTCACGATAGCATTTCAAAAATTTTAAAAAAAAGTTTAGAGTGCCTTTCTTGCAATATAAACCCATTATTAAATAAGGCATATTTTGTACAGGTGAATATATATATATTACCATTATATACAATCAATATATTACTGCTGCATCTCAAATTAATCATATTTCTTTAAGTTTAATTTGTCTTTTGGAAGCACCCACCCATGACACCCAGTGCATATGTACATTTTGTGTGTTTTGAAATATTCACTTTTGCTTAGTATTTTCTGTTCTTTACTCTCCTTTTTATAAAATTGTATTTTCAAAATTATTGATATCCCTGAATTTTAGATCCTTTACTTTAACTAGTGAAGTCTGCAGATTTTCTTTTTATCTTCAGATTTAGTTGCATCCCACTCTTTATACTTTTATTGTTTTGTAACTGACCTCTAATAATCTGCATATTTTACCCCCAATTGTGAATGGAGAGGATCTATAAATTACCCATTCACAAGGCAGGAAATGGATGTAGATGGATGTAAGACTTGTAAGACTGGTGGATGCAGAATATGTAGGTGCCATTATTTTATTCTTAAGTATTGGTGGAGGGGCTGGAGTTTTGTCTCAGCTGTACAGCACTTGCCTAGCATGTGAGAGGCCCTGGGTTTGATCCTCAGAACCACATAACAATAAATAAATAAAATAAATGTAGTGTGCCCAACTACAACTGAGAAATAAATATTTAAAGAAAAATTGGTGGACTATATGGGGTAAACAGGAAAAGAGAAATGAAGAATAAAGAAAAAACTTAAGCAGTAGAAGGGTCCAGATGCAACAAGTCTACAATGACAGCATGAGGGTAGAGGAATAGTGTTCTTGGAAGCAGAAATAAAATTTGGGAGAAAGAAAAAGGTAACTGTTGCACAATTCCCTAGTGAGAGGGCCAGGTGAATGGGTTCTGTCTTTAAATCTTCCCATCTATAAGTGGAATTGATAGTTCATAAGGTATTCCTCAGCAAGTAATAAAACACCATTTCCAAGTAACATTACACTTTTTCAATGCTACAAGCTATCTTTGACAATTCCAGTCACATTACATCTTTCTACTTTTTAGTTATCCATTCACTCATTAATTCATTTCATTATTTATTTGTTTCTTTATTCATTCACTTTTTCTTTAGTTGTCATTGTTTTTACATTTCTGGTGATTATATAATGATATAAACATCCTGTATGTTAATTTATCTAATATTACTGTATGTGTTTATATAGTTAGTTGTTATTTGAATGTTTTCCCCTTTGCCAAGCTTGATTTATATTAGGTCTTAATCTTATTTTATAAATTCTTGATAAAAACACATTACTTCAAACTGTTCAAGAATATATCACCTGAGCATAACTCCAATCACCAACTAAAGTGGGCCTCTGGGTCAACTAAAAGCTGTTTCAAAACTCCTCTTTTTTTCTATGCAAACCTTAAAATAGGACTTCTTTCTCACTTGTATATGTTTGAGAGCAGAATAACTTCTCAAATCAGCAGTTAATAAACCTAGATGAGTTTCCATCGACTAAACCACTATTGTTTTTAAATTGTTTAAATCCTTGACCCTAAAGTGTCACTTATTATCATTCTCTCTCTCTCTCTCTCTCTCTCTCTCTCTCTCTTTCTCTCTTTCATATTATAATGGAACCCAGAAATGCTTTTCTGCTAAGGCACATCCTCAGCCATTTATAAAATATTTTATATAGAAAAAAGTTTTGCTGAGTTTCTTAGAGCTTCACTAAGTTGCTAAGGATGGTTGGCTTTGAACTAGTGATCTTACACCCATAGCTGCAGAAGACTCCAGGATTACAGGCATGAACCATTTTGCACACAGCTTTTGATACTCTCTTTAATCAGTCACAACTCTGAAAATTGAAATTGCATTTATAACACTCTTCCCTAATGCAGTAAAATATTACCAACCGAAATATTTTTGAAACAAATTTAATGAACGATTACTATTTTATTACCAGAGTTTATTTTATTACATCATTAGGACTTGGTGAATGGTATTTTTTCTTGTTTTTAGCATATGGGTGTCTCCTGTTAACAAATGGGTCTATGATAAGTATGTTGAAAATTATGATTCTAAACTTATCACCAATCCTCACATTTCCAAGAGTATTGAGGGAAGAAAAAGGACAATATTCATAACTAATGAATCACTTTCAGTGGAAGCATAGTACCAGTGTCCAAGGTGGAATGCAATTAAGATGCTTCAGTGGTAAGGTGGTATCAGAACCAGCACCCTAGGGACTTGGGAACCTCTAAAAAACCATGTAAGACTCAAAATATTTTACTCTTCTTTTAAATACAATTACTTCTGCTCACATAAAAAGTGAAACACTATGTATAATAAAGGTGAATGAGAATTAAATTCTCTGGAGGCTCTGAGGTTGATCTTTAATTCTAGTGGATAATTAGTAAAATCAAAAAGACTTCACAATTGTCCCATCTTTCCCAACTACATGAAATGGAACATTTAGATGTACCAAACTGAAGTAAAAAAAAATGCATTTCAGGGAGGTGGTATCACAGAAATTTTTATGGCAGAATCTTGGAAATGTAGAATAAAAATATACACATACATATACAGTTATTTAGAGAAAAAGATAAATGATACATTCATACATGCAGGGATAAATTCAGTATGCCACATGAGTTGTATGCAAAAGGTAATGATAACATCCAAAAGATAAAGAAAGTAATAATTGAGGTGATTCAGAAATCTATAATTGTGGAAAATATTAACAGAAATTTAGTAAAAACAGATACTGTTAAATTCCTTTGGATATGCCTCTGTCCTCTGCTGTTCAACTGAATTTGATTCTCACAGATGAGCTTATGTGGGTAAGTTGCTCTCTGAATTGTTGTTTTCAGGATTTTGTCAATGATGTCTTGTAATGTCCAGTCCAGAACTCACTTTTATGTCTCTTTTACAAATTATTCCTTTCTGCAGAGGCACAGACCCACTTCACTCATTTTGTGAAGTGAACTGACTTTTATCTATCTTTGCAAACAATGTTTGGAAGAGCCAGGCTATTGGAGGGTCTTACATATTATAAAATATGGTTCCCAGACCCTGTGGGGTTTGAGGGTAGTTCCCTGCTGTATTGCTACCATCTTCCCTGTGAGAGGGTTTATTAGTCTTCTATATTTTGAGTGCTCCAGCAACTCAGAAGAGAAGCATTTGTGGTCACAAACTAAGGAATACTAGAAGCCTTGAGATTTGAGAAAATGCAAGAAATCATTTTCTTTTAGAGATTTTATGGGTAGTATGGCTATTTTATCACTTTGATATTTGTATATTCACAGCCACCTACACTTTGAAAGTCTTGTATTTAAATTATCCATAATAATAAGAGATAATTTCTGATTATTTCATTCCAATAAGTGTCTAATTCTATTTTTAGCCACATTTAAAATATCAGAAATTACTGCTAATTAAATCTGTATATTAAAATTTCCATCATGATAATGAGATCAGCATTAAATAGTACTTTTGAGTACATTAAACAAAGTTGCTATAACACGTAATTGAAATTTCCCTGCCTTTTCTGAGCATCAGAAACAGGATGGTCAGGCAGCTTTTAATTTCTGAATGATATGTAAGTATATTCATGATTCTTTTCTCAGTACCAGTTTCCTTGTGATGTAAACTATTTGTGTTCTTCGAGAAACTATTCCCTTCATGCTAGACAGTAACATGTTCTCTTTGCTTTTCATTATTTCTGGTAACTTCTGCCTTAACTATTATTTTCTTATGAATCTAGTAGGAATACATTTTATTATTTGGAACTAAGAAAACTGATTTTCTCAGAAGGAGGTTTTCTACTGTTAGACATATCCTGATCACTCTTGCTTTATATTTTGGAGATTGGCTGCTACATTTTCAGCTTTTTAACCTGCTCTGTTTAAAGCTGGTCAATTTGTTGGCTAGTTTTCTATCATATTTTGCATTGAATGAATGTAGTTTGATCAATTTTAGGTTTCTATTCTCTACTTTTCTACCTCATTGATATTGGTATCTTTAAAGTTTCCCATCAAAGTCTCTGATGGGTGGTGAGGATATTGAATTCAGGGCTACTGAACTACTGAGCCTTATACCCAGCCCTATTCTTTATTTGATTCAGAGACAGGGTCTCACAGATTTGCTTAGATTCTTGTTGCTAAGGCTAGCTTTGGACTTGAAATCCTCCAGCCTCAGTCTCCTGAGCTGCTGGGATTATAGGCATGTGCCACCTTGCCCGGCTAGATCTTGCATCTTAAATTGATGTTATTTAAAACTTGCAAATACAACTATATTTTACTTAGAGAAATACATTTTCATTCAGTATATAACTATTATTGTGGCAGCAATTTGGGGGGGTAGCAATTTGGGGGGTAATGTTTCTCTATGATCTTTCAGTATTACTTACTATATTAAATATATGACATATCATTATGTTAGTGTCATGTCCCTGACAGTATTTTACAACATTTAATATTTTTGTAGCTATGTTGTAACTAAAAAATAAATTAGCTCATATTTCTTCAATTTTAGATGACACCAATATAATTACTTTCAGATGCACTTTTCAGGGTTTGTACTCAAATTTATTAAGGTCATCATCACATCTGATAAGCCTATTAAAAACTTGTGACTTCTTCATTGGTGATTGTGAGTTGTTTCAGTTTAATTCTGCTTAGTAATTAATGTGTTACTACAATGTGTCCATTAGAAACATAGCTCATAATTCACTCAGTATACATTCATTAAAATATGATCTTTTGAGTGACTTTTAGTGTGACAGCATGAAGATATCCATGAAAGTTCAGCTCAACAGAACTAATAAACAGGAGACAGGGGAAAGCAACACAATTCCAACTATTTATAATTGCTGGCCCAGAAATGTAGATTAAGAAAACAGACAAGTAAAGGTAAAAACAAAAGTATAAAAGGCAATAAAATACATGTTTTTCTACTTTCTTAATGGATACTGAAAGCAACATATAAAACTGTATATTTAGAATATATGTGCCTAGTACCACAAAAACAAAAAGACCTCACACCATGTGGGAAGCACTCTCAGTATTCTTCCATATCTTCTTTGATACATATTTTTGGATTTCTGAATAAAAATATGTAATTAAATAGTGTCTGCAGACTGAAATGTTTAACATTTTTATTCATCATGCACACAGACACATTTGGTTTGATAGAAAAATCATGGTTTAATTTTACTAATTTACACTTTTTTTTCAGGGTGCAATAAATAGCTTCAGGATGTATATCTTGCAATCTACCATGTGCTTAGTGTCACATTAGTTATTCATCAATGGATAGTCCTCATATGGGCTGAGGAAAAACTATCATTCAATTTCAGTTAATCCAGCTTTTCTCTTATTGAATGTGCAGCATCTCTCTGTTGTAAATTCTGTAAATCTACCAACTTAACTAAGATACTGATTAATTAATTATTTTCTAATTTTATTGTGGAATTGACTTAAGTAAATGTGTGGCTCTCTCCCTACAGTAGATAGATTATCTTATGTATTTTTTTTCGTGGATGCATATCTTTATTTCCATTACAAACCAAGTTCTATTTTATTCTTCTTATTCTTTTTGTCTTTGTATTGGAGATCAAATCTAGCATTGCTCTATAATTGAGCAATATTATATCTGCCTAAGTTTCCCAATTGGTTTTGTACTGCTTTTAGTATCAGGAATTAAACCCAGAGGCACTAAGCCACTGAGTCACATCAGAAACCTCTCTCTCTCCCTCTCTCTCTTTCTCTCTCTCTCATTATTTTATATTATTTTTTTAAAATTTTTTTGTACTAGGCACTGAAATCATGGGTGCATATCAACTAAGCTACATCCCCAGGTTTTTTATGCTTTATTTTTAAGTAGGGTCTCACTAGGTTGTTTATAGATCTTCTAAATTTCTGACACTGGATTTCAACATGAAATCTTCTTGACTAAATTTCCTCTAAACCCCTGAGACTACAGTCATGTACCACCATACACAGTTTTTGTGTGTGTGTGTGTATGTGTGTGTGTGTGTGCGTGTGTGTGTGTGTGTGAGACAGGAAATCACTAAGTTGCTTAAGGGCTTACTAAATTTCTGAGGTTGCCTTTAAACTTGAGAATTTCCTGCCTTAGCCTCCTGAGCTGCTGATATTACAGGAATGTACCATCATGACAAGGAGTCTTGGTTGGCCTTTTAATTTCTATTAAGTACACATAAAGTTTTACATACATATACATTCATCTATGGGTTTTGTTTTGTATTATGATTTCTTGGTTTTTATTACTGTAAAATAAGTTCTTTTTAATTCAGAATTTTGGGGCTGATTTCATGTATAACATATAATATTCCAGATGAATTTAAGAATTTTTTCTTTGGTCACTTCTTTCATTAAAAGTAAAATATGCTAACATTTTAATGAGGTAATATTGTAGATTTAGAAGAAATTTTACAACTTGGTAATGATGCGTTTTTCTTATGTACACAATGGTGTGTAGGATCAAGTCTTTTATGTTCTTTTGTGTATTTTTTTATTTTCTCACAATCTACATATTTTTAAACATGCATTAATGCAAAATATCCATGTATGTGACATCTACATAAAATTATGTGATGGCTCACATATTTGTCAAACTAGGTACATTATGATGAAAATGGGTTCTGAAAATCATTTTTCTCACTGTATTCCCTTTGTCTTTCTAACCCTATTCTTATTAAATGTTTCTCAATGTGCATCGCCTTTTCTCCATGTCCTGGATTTCATCTGTTTGGATCAACATTGCCATATCCTTATATCTTTTCATTGGTCAGATATGCAGGAATTTTTATAAGCATATGCTTCTTCTGGGGAATGAACATGTATTTTCAATAGCCATTTCTTGAAAGAAATAAGAATTTTCACTCTGTCTTTAGTTCTTGAGAATTTATTTGCTTCATATATTTATGATACTATTTGATTTTGTCTCAAGATATGATTTTATCTGCCATTTTCAAATTTTTAAAGCTATTGAGCTAGTTTATAATTATTGAACACTTATGTTTGTTTTTAAAAGGTGGCTATTGAAGTCTATTTCCTTCCTTTGATTGGATTGAATTCAGAGGCACTTAACCTCTGAACAAAATCCTAGATCTTTTTTATTATTTTATTTTGATACTTAGTCTCACTTAATTGCTTAAGGCCTCACTAAATTGTTGGCACTGGGTTTGAACTCACAATTCTATTTCTTAAGTATCCCGAGCTGCTGGGAATATAGAAATCTGCCACCATTCATAGCTCTTACATTCTCTTTTTTGGAGTGTCTGTTTTTGACATTCTTTTTTATTTTTATTTACTTTTATTTGGTACCCAATTTTAAAATCAAGGATTCTTAACTACTGTGAAACATCCCCTGATGTTTTTTATTTTATTTTTTTAAGTTTGAGACAGGGTCTCTAATTTACTTATGGGCCAGGATGAGTTGATAATCTAGCTTTAAACTTGGGATCCTCTTGCCCTAGCTTCTGTTACTCCTTTCTCAAATATGAGGCATACATTTTGTCATATGTGAGGTAATTAGTTTTTTTTCCCCATTTTGTTACTTCAATTTGTACCCTTTAATGATAACATATTATAAATATAAATCACATTTAAATATTGTTCTGTTTTGTTATAAAGTGTCTTAAATTCTTCCTGTTTTTCTCTTTGTAAATCCCACCATCTTAAGAAGAAGAAGCTCAGATTAGGCTTATGAAGGAGAAGAGGCCATGTGGATGAGAATGAAAAGAACACAGTGGACAGCCATCTATTCCAGGAACAGGATAACCATGTCAAATAGCAGAGTTTACACTGGTAATATTTCTGCTGAAATCAGAATAGCCCAGATAAACCCAGTCTCAATTTGGCTTACTTAATAAACTGTTCATTTAAATCATTAATTAGGGCTGAGGATGTGGCTCAAGCGGTAGCGCGCTCGCCTGGCATGCGTGCGGCGCGGGTTCGATCCTCAGCACCACATACAAACAAAGATGTTGTGTCCGCCAATAACTAAAAAAAAAATAAATATTAAAAAAATTCTCTCTCTCTCTCTCCTCTCTCTAAAATAAATAAAATCATTAATTAGCTCTTAGTTTGTAATATTTGATAGCTTTGTAACACTTGATAGCTTAAATACATTTAATGGAAACAGGAAACATGCTAATTTCAAGGTAACTGCTTAGATTTAGGCATGGAAGAAGCATTGAATTCATTTTTCTTGATTTAATGTTGAAAGTCCTATAAAATGACTTTGAGTAATGCCAAAATGCATGTAGACATGAAAATGTTATTAGTACTTGAACTCACAGTATAATCTAAACAAAAGATAAACCAGACAACCATAGCTGGGTTACTAGGATGAAGGCCCATTGGGCCTTATCTTTTTGTTCACAACTAAATTTCAGTATCAAGGTGTAGACAGACATGAAGACATGAGGACCCTCCCGGGCCTGGATTTGCTTTATCTGTTGTTTGCTGTCTAATATATGAAAAGGCTACTGACCTTAACAGTTATCAGTTTGGAAAAAAATGGCCTTCCTTAGGCAACTCTCATCTTATAGCACCTTCCTGGGTCTAAAAATATCATTTTTTTTCATTTGGTTTAAAGGAGAAATATTGTATGGAAGACATGTTTTATCACCTCTGATAAGAAAGGAGGGTTTCAGTCATTCAATTTTCTGCAGTCCAGGGAACCACAGCACTCAGGTATATACTTGTGATGTGTCAGCCATTTGCCACATGTGGCTAGAGTTCTTGGAATGTGGCTGATCTATATTGAGAAGTATTAGAAGTGGAAAGAAGTGTGAAATTTGAAAGTTTAATGAGAAATACATGTAGTTAGCTAACAATTTTCATTGTTTCAAATAATTATAAAATTATGGATATATTGGGTTAAAAGTATAATAATTTTCTTAGAAATTATAATCATAATTTTATTATGTAATAAAAGTTTTAATTATTTCATAACTTAAATTATTATAAAGTACCAATTTTTGTGATAACTTATAAATCATAAGAATTTATAGAAATTTATTTATAACTTATTGTAATTATGTATTTGTTTTACTTATGACCTCTAAAAGTTCAGTTACACATATATTTATCATTTTATTTCTTTCAACTATGATGCTATAGAAGATTGTCTACTTTTTCTAAAATCCAGCTTCATCGATATTCCTTAACATGAGCTGGATGTGTTGTTGCATACCTGTAATGCTGGTGATTCAGGAAACTAAAGAAAGTTAATCACAAGCTTAGGGCCAGCCTCAAAGACTTAGTTGCTGCAGTCTGGCTGGGCACAATTCAGGAGCCACTTGTCAAAAGAAACGAACTTTATTTTTAGAACCACACAGGCCAAACAAAACAGCTCCTCAGGAAAAACCCTCAGAGCCCAACTGCCACTACCAGCTTCCCACAAGCCTCTCAACCTCCCCCACTCCTCCTGCTCTTGAGGCCGATTGGCTGGGTCCCATGGGCGGAGCCAAAAAAGTCCCCCAATGAGCAGCTCCGTGGTCTGAAAGGGCGGGGAAACAGCCCAATGAGCCTCACTGCAGAGGAGCCAATCAGTTAGAAGTTGCTGGGGCTGCTGTGAGCCAATCATCAGCTGGCAGTCTGAAAGTTTGCTGGGGCCCCTTCGGCTGTGGCTCTCAACATTTAGTGAGATTCTGGCAAAACAGAATAAATAAGTAAATTTTGAATACAACTGGAGATGTTCCTCAATAATGCATCACTGGGGTCTATCCCTGGAACCAAACAAACAAATAAGCCTCATTTAGCCAGAGTATGAAGGTTATGATACCCAAAAATGTAAAGTAATTCTCACTATATTATTTGCATTTGTGAATCTGTCATTGACATTGTTGTCACTGGTAATTGATATAACATTATATTCAACATTAAATACTTATGTCCCCTTTTATGGCCAGGGCTTCTTGCACATAGAAAGCTCTGTCTGAGAAGGAATATAATTAATATTTTATTATTTTGGGGTCCTATGGCCTGAATTAAAATTATTTCACCTTAGAATCAGTGGCAGAGTGATCTTAGCTTGGTATTTTTTCTATTCAGGTAAAAATTATTCATTCAGAAGTGATTGGGTGATAATTATTGACTCAGAGCAACAACTGAAGAATACAAGGTAGGCTTCAAATTCTGGGAGATAATTCATCTCTGTCTCAGGCAAATATCTTGATTCATCTCCAGGTTTTGTGATATCTGAGTGGCTCTGTCACAGGCCCTTTCCCTCAGACTTTCAGGGTCTAGACTATTTTTAACAATGATAAGTCTTCACAGATGGGCATTATGAAACAGAAGAAAGGGGCTGAGTAAAAGTAGTCAGAACTAATTGTGAGAACCTGGGCTTTCCTGAGGTCACTTTTGTAAACTTTTAACCCTAGTCTAAATTTGATAGAGCTCAATATACTGCCACCTCTGGCCCTAAGAATGGGGTTGACAGTCAGGATTCTACTTTTTGTCCCGTGCAGATTGGTGACCTCTGCTTGGCCTGAAACCAACTCTGTACTTTCTTGCCTACACCCTTCAGAGTGGATATTAAAGACAGGATCAGGACATGAAAATTTGACTCATATTTGGGAGGAGCTGTGGTCCAAGGAGTTTCAGTTTCTTTTTCCTTACCAGGTGTCACTCATTTTTTTAAGTGCATCTTCCAAGTGTGTGCTAAGCATGATTTTCCTAAAAGTCATCTTTTCTCAGCTAATTTACTATATTATGAAGTATGGTTCCCTGGAATATTTCAAATTACACAGAGTTTTAATTCATCTTTTCCTCTTAGGTTTGGATGGAATTTTTAAAAGTGAGTGTGTGTGTGTGCACGTGCATATGTGTGGTTGTACTTTCACATGAGAAGAACGTGGTTATAACGTAAAACAGTTTAAAAAGTATTTGTACCTAATGCCAGGTGTGAAGATGCATGTTCATAATCTCAGCATTTTAGTAGGCTGAAACTAGAGGATCAATATATTGAGAAGAAGAAATAAAAAGAAGAGGGGAATGTTGCTAAATGTGTAGGCACTCCTGAGTTTAATCTTGGCATTAAAATAAAAAAATCTTTGAACTTTGTGTTTATTTGTCTTTCATAAGCATAGAAAGCAAGTCTAGCATCCCCTTAAGAAACTTTAAAGTATGATATCTCTGTAATATCTACCATGTCTTTGAGTAGCCATGGTGTAAAAATTACATGAAGCTGACCTAAGGTGCTCATGTTTGTTGAATTACCTAGAGAATACCAACTTGTGTGTAGTCCTCTCTTCTTTCAGAGCAGCTTGTGTTCAGGGAATGGAGCACCTTGTTGGACTAGCTAGTTACTCTAGATCCTCTAGAGATATCAGGAATATTCTGTATTGGTTTCATCTAAATAGATCAAATATTGGAATATTAATATTATTTTCCCCAAATGTTAGGTTCAGAAACACTTTGCTGCTCAGACCCATTGATTCTGTAACTTTAAAAAAAAAAGGCAAATATGATTTTTGTCCTCTTTTCTTACTCATCTAGGAAAGACTGATTATAAGGTGCCAGAATTTGAAAGGAGAATAAACTGTACCAAAGATTCAGAAAAACAAACAAACAATCAAACAAAAAAATCCTAGTGTGCTTTTGCAGAAGTCTTCAAGCAAATACTAACTATATGCCAATTGGAAGACATAATGTAGTACCTCAAGTTTGGGAAGATAACTAATTATTTAAGTAAATAGGATGGTGGGTAGAGAATGTCTCATTTAATCTAACATTTTCATTACCTATGAAATGTAATTTAACAGAAATATTTGAAAGTTAAAAAAAAACGTTTCCAAAGAAAAAAAGATAGAGGAAAATTTTAGGATAAAATTTTATTCAAACTAAAGTCAATTTTTGAGCCTGTAAAAGAACATCATTGAAGGTTATGTAAGATCTTATTTCTATCTGTGGCTATAATTTTCATTGGTGTCTAGCTATTTCTAGAATGTCAGATTGAAAAAATTCAGAGATAGGTAATAAGCAACTTTTTTTTCTAAGTCTATATTGGAATACTGCAAATTCATCAAACATAAGATATGGATGTATCTAAAATCTCAGGCTCTCAAGGGCTTGTTTTTAGCAGAAAAAGAAAATAAAGAAGGTGAAAGGCAAATGGATCAAAAGAGGTTAGCACATTTTTATCTTTCTGGGCATATTAGGACATGCCAGTAATCACAACTACCTGGAAGTGAGGCAGAAAGGTCAAAGTTCAAGCTTAGTGTAGCAACTTAGTGAGACAAGGTTTAAAAAGAATAAAATAAATTAAAAGGCCTAGGATATATCTTAGTTGTAGAATGCCCCTGTACCAAATAATAATAATAATAATAATAATAATAATAATAATCAAAATTCCAAATGAAGAATTCTTTACCCTGAAGCCAGCGAATACTTAGGAGTTTTAAGAAAATTGTGTGTATGTTGGTTTGGGCTGACATGAGATGACTCAATAATATTTTCTAATGATATAGAGGAGAGACTTAAGCTGCTGCTTCTTCTTCTTCTTCTTCTTCTTCTTCTTCTTCTTCTTCTTCTTCTTCTTCCTCCTCCTCCTCCTCCTCCTCCTCTTCTTTAGAAATATTTTGTTCTTACCCCTGAATGTAAATGTGTCTGTTAAATATTTTTGGTGGAAAAAAAATGAAAAAATGCAGAATGAGTATCTGAATCAGCATATTTCAAATAGTAAGGATCTTCTAAATCATAATAGGAAGGGGTCTCTTCACTGCTGTAGCAGAACAGAAAATTTGGAGGTAATATCTTCAACCAGTTATTTCCTAAAATGGCCTATATAGTGTCCCAATTTCCTCTGATATTTTTTATGTTCTATGCAAGTTTTCAAATGTCAACTTCCTGACTTATATAATTTATAAAAAGCTGGTATACATAAGTGTGTTTTTTTAATTAGAATAACTTGAGTGTGTAGATGTAGAGACCCCTAATTTATAAGAAATGAATCATAAATATAAATGTTATTTTATTCTAGGGCTTGAAACTGGCACCTCAATTAGTAAAGTTTGATAAAACTGAACCTCAAACTTGTAGGATCTGTATTAAATGTCATCAGAATTGAATTATTGAAATACTAGTTTTTGAAATATTGGTTGTTCTGCAAATTTGCACGTTTAGTATCAAAAGTGGTTGTAGAGTCAGGAGTGGTGGCACACACCTGTAATCACAGTGATGTGGAAAAATGAGGTACAAAAAATAAAAATTTGAGTCCAGATTCAGTAATTCAGAGGCCCTAAGCAACTTTGTGAGTTCATTTATCAAAATTAAAAATAAAATAAAATTTCTTGAATTGAATTTCAGGGGTAGAGTGCCCCTGGGTTAAATCTATTTATTATTATTATTATTATTATTATTATTATTATTGCAGAAAAAAGGACATCATAGATCAGAACCTTAAACTAACTTCAGGTTATGTGAGTGTTCACTTGAGATAATTGAGACCCTGGAAAAGGGAGTATATCCATGCTGCCAGGGTGGCATTTAGGGTGCCAGAACCTTTCAGATTGTTTTCTTTAACTGCTTATTCTATTGTTTAGAAGTGAGTGGTGATGTTGTTGTCTGAAGAAGTAAAAATATTTTTTTTAAATACAGTACTTGTTTTATGGTAAGTTTAAATAATGAGAAGATAGACAACTTTGGAGATGACCATTAAATTAATATGTGAACTGTGGAAGTTTTGATGTGTCTTTAGTGATCTCTTAAGTCTCTTATTCACTGAAGTGACCACTGACATATGAGTATAGTTATTACTTACATTTTTGCTATGCATGTCTCAAGTATCATTGCTTTGTTCGGTTGTGCTTCTTTTGAATATTTAATAACAAATTGCAACTATTATTTATCCTTTGGGATTATGTTGGATTTTATTTTCCACTTTTTTTACTTCAGTGTTTTGCTTCACATGTGCTGCTCCCTGGGTTTCATTGTACCAAATTTATCCACCAATTTTACTGCTTATAATTATTGGAGCCAGGGATATAGCTCAGTTGGTAGAATGCTCGCCTTGCATGCACAAGGCCCTGGCTTCAAACCCCAGCACCACAAAAAAGTATCTTATTAAATGCTTGAGGTCACTACCATATGTGAAAGCTAGCCATTTACTTCTCATTACAATTTGTAAGAAATTAAATACTATGTCACTAATCATATGCTTTATTTTAGGAATCATTAACATTAAGGGATGTGGTCATTGATTTCTCTGAAGAGAAATGGAAATGCCTGGATCCTTCTCAGCAGACTTTATATGAAGATGTGATGATAGAGATCATTAGAAACCTACTCTTTATTGGTGAGCCTAAATTTTATTCAGAATTTCTAATTTAAAAAATTTAATTTTTTAACTTTGTAGAATATCTTATGGTAGCTTCTATTCTGCATGAAAAAGTTTTAGTTTCTTGTTTTTAGGACAAAGATCCAGCATTTGTTTACGTAGGAAAGAAAATGTTAGGATTTTTCTTTTTATATTTAACTTATTTTTTTTTTCTAAGTAGTGCCTACAATGTGGAGAATGAAAATTGTTTCAAAGTATTTTAGTGTTTTTGTCTGAAAAAAAAAGTTTGGGAAAATGATTGTGTAGAATATTAAAATGACTTCTGTAGTTACCAAGAAAATAAAAAATGTGTCATATTCCATTTTCCATAAAAAAATTTTTTTCTGTCTCTAAGTAATCCTTTGTTTCCTTTGTGTTCTCAAAGCTATAGCCTTGGAATTTAAAGAGAAACCTGACAATAGACGTATGAAAGTGGGTAGAAATCAATGAAGCAAAGAATACAGAGAAAAGATCCAAATTTCAAAGAGGAATCACAGTGACAAAAAATTGACAAAAATTATTTTTTCAAGCTTAGGTTTGTTTCTGTTGCAATCATTAAAGAGCATTCTATGCTCTATGCTTACCATGCAAATCAATTATTTAAGCTAGTACTTGTTCTACAGTGATATCTCTACATTCAAATTAACAAAGTATTGTAGGAAAATAAAAAGAAGAAACAGAGAAAAGATACAGGAAAGTGGCATAGTGGAGAGAGCCCAAGCTGCCAAGCTTTATTTATATCAATAGGTTAATTTAGGTCATTGGCATCACTAATACATACTGTTCATTTTATTACTAGGAAGGTTACAAACTTAGCAATATTATGCAGCTTATTTCTCAGTTATATACTAAATTGCAATGTGAAATGTTGGGAGTTTTGTGTAGCTCTCAAGAAAGTCCATTGTATAAACTTACTGTTATGTGGACAGATTTAGGCTCAGTGAAACATTGTGCTTGTCTAAAAAGAGAGTTCCTTTATTCCCAGGAGCTGTGTGCCAGAGATCATGTTTGAGGCTGATAACACTCTAGTCCAGAGCCTTTTCAAACAGGGCATTGCCATAGCAACTTGGCATTGCACATGTATTTTATTAGTTTACTAGTTCCTAGGGGAAATTGCAGGGCATTCTAAGGGTGGAAAACAGAGTGCCTGTAATGCCTGGGAGTTTGATCATCAGAGGAATGCTTCTCTTTACATTTCCACAGTCAGAATCCCTACAAAGTATTTCATATTGCCTGTGAGGATATGCATAACCTGGCATTTATTTGTATTTGGGGGATCCCTAGAAAATCTTCTCATTTCCAAATATCTCCTGGTAAAACCATTGTAATATATTAATATTATAGAAGAGTTTCTTTAATATAATTTAAGTATTTATTCATTCAAATTTTTCTTATTAGAGCTTTATATGAATGCATATACTAGATATTCTGTGAAATTTTTCTGCCATGTAATGAATAGCAGTATTTCACAATGCCTGCTCCTAGTGGTTATGTAAGTATAGCTGATAAACGTGGTTTAAAGAAGAATTTTCAGGGATGGGGCTGTAGTTTAGTGGCAGAGTGCTTGCCTCACACATATGAGGCACTGTGATCCTTAGCACTACATAAAAATAAGCAGATTAAATAAATGCATTCTATCCACCTGTAACTACAAAATTTTAAAAGAAAGATTTCTATTGTAATACAATTATTCACAATTTTGTGGGTAACATGTCTCTAAATCTTGTGTCCTTTTTTTTGAATTCCACTCTTTAGAGAGCTTCAGTGTTTTTCATTAGGTTTTCTCACATCAGTGATATTGTTTTTATTTTTATATCTATATGTTATAATTAAATAGAAATGATCATGACTTGTCACTTTAGGAAAGCATTAAGTGAAATTGACTGCACGTGAACAATTTGCCAATTTTCAATCAAGTTTTCTATGCATTTACTTACATGTATAAATATTTATGTTTTATTTATGATTTGTATATAGTGCTTTGATTGTTTACTCTGTTCATGTGCTTAATCATGTAACATATCTTAATTTTGGTCTAGAAATATATACATATACTGTGGATTGAACTCAGAGGTTCTTATAATATTGAGCTACATTTTCACCCCCTTTTGACTTTTAAAATAGACTCTTGATAAGTGGCTGAAGCTGAAATTTTATTTCCATTCCTCAGCCTTTCAAGTAGCTAGAATTAATTGCATATTCACCATCTCTCTATATATGAATCTGTGCTTTTGTCTAGGGGTAAGACTTTAGCTTTTTAATGGCACCATAAAGATGTTTACAATTATGTTTATCTTTTATATATTTGTCAAATTTTTAATTGTGATAAAAATTGTATAACTTTACTGAACTTACTGTCTTATATATTTTAAATTTACTGGTGACTAGTGTTCATTTAAATTTTTGTAATATTTTTATAAAAATTGTGTATCACATAGAAAGTAAGTTTATTTTTCCTCCAAACAAGTGCTCCTTTTTCTCACCTTTTCATCCCTGATGTCATTTCTTTTGGTCTGTATATTTGGCTACAGTAGATATCTCTCAGAAGTAGAATTATCTGGTATTTATTTCTTCGTGAATTACTATTTCAGTTAACATACTATCATAAAAGTTAATCATTGTGGATATTATATAATTTCTTATCTTTGTAAAATTTGAAAACTTTTCATAGTTTATTCCAAATTGCCTTCATACAGTCTTGTGAAATGACATTTGATTGGCTTGCAACATTGGTCTCTATTGAACGTTGTTTTAATTAGAATAGATCTGTAAAAATATATTTTGACTTGACCATCAAGTTGAGAGCTAATTGATGTATTTTCAGTTTTATTCTTCCTGGTTTCATCATTTAACCTCAAGTTTACATAAATCTATTTAATACTGAGGCTTTTATTATTTTTATATAAGAAAGCATTTTCTTTAAATTTTTAATGTGCAGTTATTTATGCACCTAGGATATTCCATAGAATTG
This sequence comes from Marmota marmota marmota, assembly GCF_001458135.2. Classification (NCBI taxonomy): domain Eukaryota; kingdom Metazoa; phylum Chordata; class Mammalia; order Rodentia; family Sciuridae; genus Marmota; species Marmota marmota. The sequence goes on from NW_026000136.1 coordinate 366,775, forward strand.
TTCAAATAAATAATTGTTCAAATATATTTCTTTATGTAAAAATAACATTGATTATTTGGTTGGTATTATATGGAGTTCTTAGATTATTTGGGGTGCTATAGGCACTTTTTTCCCCCCAGTAACAGACGTGCTTAACCACTGAGCAACATCGACAGCACTTTTTTGAGAAGGGCACTTGCCCACTGAGCTATATCCCAAGCCCCATTTTGTATTTTATTTAGAAACATGGTCTCCTTGATTTACTTAGCACCTTTCTTTTGATGAGGCTGACTTTGAACTCACAGTCCTGCTATCTCAGACTCCCAAGATGCTTGAATTACAGCGATGTGTTACCATGCCTGGCTGGCAGCTGTTTTTATATTTCATTTTGTCTAACCAAGTTGCTTAGGGCCTTGCTTAATTGCTGAATTTTGCTTTAAACTTATATTAGTTAATTTTGGATATCACTTTCACTTTTGATTTCCAACTTATTATGTTATGTTAGAAAGCAACTTTAATATTTTAATATCTGTTAACATTGTTTTGTGCTTTTAACCTGATCTCTTTGAAATAATATTCCATACACACTAGAGAAGATTGCCTCTGTAAACCTAATGGGTTTTTAATGCTTTTTTGAGGTTCTTTTGTTCCATGGATATTAATGCAATGCTATTTTTTCTTGCATTAATTGGAGATTGATATCTCCTACTATTATTTTGTTGCCTTCTATGATGTTGAGTTTTTTATTGTGTTTTCTTTCTATATGTGAAAAATATGATTTCAGTTATGAATATATTCACTATGATTGTATTCCAGGGATTGGCCATATTTATCTTTATGTAATATTCTATTTTCTCTCTTATTTATATAATTATTATCATCTTTGCAATTTCAAATGTAATATTTGTTTTATCGTTTTTTAGTCTTTTTGTGACCTAATATCTAAAGAGTACCTTCTGTAGATTTACATTTCATATAATTAACATATTTTTGGGTTTAATCTTCTTAGTCACATTGTGTTCTGATTAGTTTTTTTTTTCAAATTAGTTTATGTGTACTTAAATTACTGATGAGGAACAAATTACTTCTGTTGTTTTCAAGTTTTGTTGATATGTTTTTCTACTATTAAAAAACTGCCTTAACTTGTAGTTCATAGATTTTTATGGTGATTATTTTATTTTTTATCTTTGATGTTTATTTTTTCACTCTTTTGGAATTATATAAAAGTAATTAAAAACAGTAGAATAAATTGGAAATAATTTTCTTATGCTCTTATATGAATACACAACCAGCATAACTTCATATAATTTACCATCAAAAGATTAGGTAGCTATACTTTATGAATGTATGATATGTGAAGATACATTCTACTGTCATGTATAACTAAAGAAATTTTTAAAAAAATAAAGTACTTAGTTTTACACTGCATTCTAAACTAAATTAACTTTGTTTCTTAAAACAATCAGTGTCTTTACATGTGTTGCCATGATTTGTTATTGATGTCACACCTGCTTTTCTAACATACTAATTAACAAAGATTTATGATAATTTTATGCTTTAGTTTTCCAAACTCTATAGTAGAATGAAATGTTTTGTGTACAACAATGAAAGTAAAATAAAATGTATATTTGTATATTTTTTTTCCACAAGAGCTTTGAAATTTTATATGATTTCTGTTGTCCAGATTCATTTTATTAGAAAGATTCCATTGATTATTTCTCTTAGAGCAGGTCAAGAAATAAAGAAATTTTTGAATATTTACATATTTTGAAAGCCTGTATTGTTCTTAAAGTTTAAAAAATTGAATTGGTGGGTAAATTATTCTAGGTTCATATTTTCTTTTTCTTTCAACATATATACCTATATACTCCAATTCCCTTCTGGAAGTCTTCTGCAAAAAAAATCAACTGTTAACCATAAAAGAACATGTTTGTAATTAAAATTTCTCTTTTTCTTAGTCATATCAATTTTTTTTTCTTGAAGAGTTTTAAAGGTTTGATTATAAATTTATTAAATTTATTTATTTATTTATTTATTTATTTATACTGGGATTTAATTCAGGGGCACTTGACCATTTAGCCACATCACCAGCTGTATTTTGTATTTTATTTAGAGACAGGGTTTCACTGAGGTGCTTAGTGCCTCACCATTGCTGAGTTGGTCTCTGAACTCATAATCCTCCTGCCTCAGCTTCCCCAGATTCTGGGATTACATTCATGAACCACATCATCCAGCACTACCTGTGTCTTTTAATTAATACTAGCCTTTGATGTATTTTCTTCCTCAAATTTCTAATTTATGAGACTTTTTTGTGTGTGTGGTACTGGGGATTAAGCCCAGCCTTTTGCATGTGAGGCAAGCATTCAACCATCTGAGCTGTATCCCAAGTCTGAGACATTGTTTTTAAAATAATATTTTTAGTATATAATTTCTACTTTTTCTGTTGCTATTTTTTTCTGAATATCTTTCAGTTTTCTACACTGCTATTTAGTTTATTAAATATCTTTCAATTGGTCATTTGGCATTGCTTAGATAATTAACAACATCAATTTTCTGACTCTTAATTACTAGTGATATATTATTTTCTTGTGTTGATTTTACCCTTTATTGGGTGAGCTATTATTTTCATTGGGATTATTCTATTTAAAATCTGTTAAACTAAATCAGTATAGTCAGTTTGGAAAATATTTGGACATTACAAAGTAAACAAAAACATGTCATGTGCCATGATATATCAATGTAATTTCATATAACTGGGAAGCTGAGGCAGTGAAATGCAAGTTTGAAATAAATTTCAGCATCTTTGTGATGAAGTGTCTCAAAATTTTAAAAAAGTATAAATATAGAAACATCTGTGGATATAGTTTAGCAATAGAATGCCCCTGTATTCAATCTTAAGAAATAATCCACCAAAAGATAAAAAATAAATAAATAAGAGATATTCATTTCCTGAAACATTTGAGGTGGAATCCAAATATGTTGAAGTAAAGGGCTGTGATTTGATATTGTTGTGGTAACATTATTCAGTTTGAATGTTGTCCTCAGCTGTGTTGCTATAAATTCTTAGGATGATTTTCAAAGTTTTTACAACTTTTGCCAGCATATTTGTCGCGACCCCTCGCCGGCAAGGGAAACACGACACAGGATTCTTCTTTCAACAGTTTATTCAGGCCTTGAGTCATGTATCATCTTCTAGCGCCCGCCGCCCCACTCGCCCAAGCACAGCTTAATAAAGCCCCCCGCATCCCAATCCCAAGCCGCCACGTGGATCTCTCTCATAGGGTGGTAAGGGATTGCGCGCCAACTCTCCATAAAAGGAGTTGTTTATCACAGGCCACAGTGGAAGCCGGCGCCATCTTCTAATGGCGGCCACAGTCTATAAGAATGGCTTACCACACATATTGTAGTAAATTCTATATATTTCTTGAGATAATGGTCTTAAATCATACTGTTCTCTGGCTATTTCCCCCCACCTAATAAAGTTTTCTATATTTGCAGAGTATATTCAAATACTCTGAATATACTTATATAGTAAGTATATACTTATATAGTAAGTATATTCAGAGTATTTGAATATACTTACTTATATAGTAGTGTAGTAAGTGGAATAACTTGCTATTTTAATTTTTTTTCAGGAATGTCTTCTAATCAAAACCAAAAATTTTCAGGAGAGCCAGAAATAATTTTTTTTGCAAAACTTGATAAAGAGAAGGTATGGATACCAAGGCAGTTAATACTTAATTTTAAACAAGTAATAGAAATTGAAAGGGAAGTTCAGAAAATTTGTTTTAATCAAGGAAAAAAAACATGAAAATTATTTATACAGAAAATTACACAATTATCAGGTTACATTGTCACAAATATCTCAGAAGAGTGACTTCTCAACTTGTGCCAGTCACTTTTTGTTTGGTTAAAACTTTTAATACGTATTGTAACTGTAAAAATTTTACTACTCAGTATTTTGTGTACAACCACTTACAATACACAATATTTTCAAATGCAAAAACATGTATCAAACTACATATATATGTGATGTTTACAGGCCATTATGAAGCTGTATCTTAAAAATACCTTTAGGAAAATAAAGATTCAACAAGTTTGCTCAGCTTTAGAAATAGGATTAGAATAGAAAAAGGCATTTTAATTAAAAAAAATCAAAAACAGTAATAAAATGCTTATTAATCAGTCATGTTTTAAAACTTTTAATAATGTCTTCATGGGTGCACATTAGATAAAAGTCTATAGATCATTAATATAAAATTGCAGTATTCTAATATGTCTGTTTAATGAAGTAATAAGGAGGCGATTTCCTACACAGTGTAGACAAATTTTCTTATCATTTGAACACATGCATAGTATTTGTACTTACAGACTAAAAACATGCCAATTAAGAAGAAATGGAAATGCTGCAGTAATCCTCACTAAGAAATTTCTGTTGAAAAGAACTATTCAGTCATTAAATGTGTTTAAGGTGGAAGTTTGGTAGGCATTGCTTTTTAAATGCAATAATAATTAAGCAGAGAGAGAGAGAGAGAGAGAGAGAGAGAGAAGCAGTATATCCTTCTAAAACACATCATATAAGCATACAGCTCATCTGTTATGTATGACAATTGAAACAAAGGAAAGACTCAGGAACTTCTAGCACAGTCTCCCAGAAAATCCACAGCCCAAATGGCTTTCAGGAATGCATCACAAGCCAAAAGTAAAACCGAGGGTGTTGTGAGAACAGTGGAAGTCTTCTGAGACTCTTTTGGGCTCATGCTGAGAGGTAGAAAACATGCCTGGAACAGAAGCAGTAAGGAGAGTGTGGGGCAAATGAAGAACAATAAAAGTTTCAAGCTTGTAATTGTAAAACTCTTCAGAAAAGTGAATCAGCCATAGTGGCTAGGTAAGACCACCTTTGAATGGGGCATGTCTTACAATGAAACTTCTCTATAGGAAAAAAAAGATCTATTTTATGATTCTTTCTACCATTTCAGAAACCCATTTTTGTAGACCCTTCTCCCTGAAATTTGATAGTTTGTGTCAAAGGTGCTTGTAAATATTCATTTATAATTTTAATTCAACTGGAAGCAGTATTTGTGTAGTTACCAACCTATTTATGGCTCATAAGTTAGCATAATCACTCCATGTCATGGGATATCAAGCACCCACCTGAGTAATTTAATTCTTGGGTAGTGATGAGCCACCTGAAAAAAAATAAATATCTTAAATAATTAGTAATGGAGTATGAGACAGGGCCAGAACTTACTAAAAGAGATAAAGCACCTTATAGATTCTCTAGACCACATAGGATCTGAAAAAAGATTATAGATAATGTTTCCAATTCTTTATTTAAGGGAGTGTACATCAAAGTTAGGAATACGATTTTAACAGGAAGAGTCTTTCTTCAGACAGGTTGATTGACATTCTGGCAAGTGTCACCCATCTCTCAGATGCTATGTGGCTATATGGCTCCAATGCATGATACTATCTCCAGTGCAATGCTGAACTTAAGACAAAGCTAGGTAGTATATAACATGTACTGGTTACTCCCAAACCAGATGGATTTCAACTGTGAGTTTCCAGATACCATACTTTCTTGCCTAATGACTTCCATATGTGTTTTTTTTTTAATTTCATGCACAGTTCATAAATGCCTTTCAGCAGCTCCATCTTACATGCACTGCCTCATCTTTTATAGCAACAGGGATTTCAACCAGGCTCCAAGTTCAAATCCCAGAAGATCTATGCATTTTGTGGTTTTAGTGGTTTTTCATAGCAGAAAAACTTTCCAAGTGTGAGACCCACAGACTTCCTGGATCTTATACATGTTCCCAGTAAACTTAATACATTTGCCATTAGATTTTTCAGAGGCCCTAGCACTACTCATCTGTGCATCCCAAGGAAGAGGTTTTTAACAAATTAAAAGTATCCTCTGACTGATTTCAGTGAGCTAGTTACATAGAGAGAATTTTAGCAACACCCACAGTGATAGATATTTTAGCTTGAAAGTTGAGCAATCCAGCTGAGATGCAGGTTTCTCTTTGGCTTATTGAAGGGTGATCTGGCACATCAGGGCCATGATTATGTCCAACTGCCAGCAGAATCCCCTGCAAATTAAAAGCAGACAATAGTGTGTTGGAGGCAAGGTGGCACTGTAGGGATGTGGGGCATTGGCTCAGCTGGAGAAAAAGCATATATAGCAGTCACATTTGAGCACCTGTGTGTGCTTTTAAATATATCTGCACAGCATTTGGGAATTATATCCTTCCTCTAAAAAATAATAATAAAAATTGCTATGGAGTCTATTTCAAGCTTCAGTTAGTCACTGGAATAACTTGAAATGTACCATTGAGTAAACATCCACAAATATTTCTGTAGACAAGAGATTTTTGAAAAAAGAAGAAGAATAAAAAGAAATTTCTGAATTTGATTAGTCTGATTGTTATTTAACAAAAATGGTGCAATGAACAGTTTCTCCTTGCAGCAATGCACAGAATTATAATGAATGTGGAAATATTTGTACTTACCTACTATTGCTTAGTCTAAATGTAGATGTAGATACTCAAAGAGGCAACTATATTTATGATAAATCTCTCAAGACCTATAGACAGGTCTCTACCCTAAGTAATTAGCAGTATATTTGTTTTGGTGTAAAACAATATCAATTCTGTGAAACTCATTAAAATTTACTCCTTTTTTAAATCCTAGAAAACACCCCTGTAGTCATATGAAAAAGCTTTACAATGATAAAAGTGAGAAAATTTTTAACTCATGCCCAAAATTTATTTATCCAAGATTTCATAATCAAGAGACAAATTACAAATATAAGGTGTGTGAAAGCACTTTTAATAAAACTGCAAGCATTTCTGAACACCAGAGAATTAATATTGGAGGAAAGCTCTACAAGTTAAGGAAATATGTAAAAGCATTTAAGGATTCCTCAATTGTTTACCAGAGCAGTGATAAATCCTCCATAAGTAAAGAATGTGGAAAATATTTTACTCAAACTTCATCCATTACTAAAAACCATAGGCTTTAAAGTGGAGATAAACCTTACAAATATAAGAAATGTGAAAATGTCTTTAATGTTGTTCAAACTGTTTTAAACACTACAGTAATCATACTGGAGAGAAAACCTAGAAATGTAAAGAATGTTTCAAAGCATTTAATAAAAAATCACAGCTTACAGAATACCAGAAAATCTATTCTGGAGAAAAGCCATACAAATGTAAAATACGTGGCAAAGCTTTTAATCAAAACTCAATACTTATTATTCACAAGATAATTCATACTGGTGAAAAGCCATACAGATGTAAAGAATGTGGCCAAGCTTTTAATCAAAGAGTAAACCTTACTCAACACCAGAGAATTCATACTGGGGAAAAACCATACAAATGTAAAGAATGTGGCAAATCTTTTAATCAAAAATCAAACCTTAATCAACACTAGAGAATTCATACTGGGGAAAAACCATACAAATGTAAAGAATGTGGCAAAGCTTTTAATCAAAAACCATGCCTTACTCCACACCAGAGAATCCATATTGCAGGAAAAGCTATACAAATGTAAAGAATGTGGCAAGGCTTTTGATAAAAAATCATTTCTTACTCAACACTAGAGACTTCATATGAGAGAAAATTCATACAAATGTAAAAAATGTGGCAAAGCTTTTAATCAAATATCATGCCTTACTGAATACCAAAGAATTAATACTGGGGAGAAACCGTACAAATATCAATAATGTGGCAAAGATTCTAATTGAAGATCATTCTTCAGTCAACACCAGAGACTTTATATGGGAGAAAAGCCATACAAATGCAATATATATATATATATATATATATATATAATCTCAAGTCTTTCAGTCAAAGATCATGCCTTATTCACACCAGAGAATTAATACTGCTGGAAAGTCATACAAGTGTAAAGAACATAGCAATGCTTTTTATCAAAGATCACACATTTCTCAACAAGAGAGAATTAACACTGGGGAGAGATCATACAAATGCAAAGAATGTTACAAAGCTATTTCTATTAGGAAAAGTCTTATTGTTCACCAAAAAATTCATATTGGATAAGAGGCAAATAAAAGTATGGAATGTGGCAAAGTATTAAGTATGCTTCAAGTGTTAGCAAGCAACAGATCATTCGTACTTGAGACAATCCTCACAAAGCTATAGACTGTAAAATCATTTGTTGTGAGATTACACCTCATTGATCACCAGAAACTTTATACTGAAAAGAAAAAATTACAATTGCCCTGAGATAGTTTTGCAGTGCTGACTCCATGAAACCCCATCCCCTGTCCAACTTTCCTTGACCCAGGAGCCCATGGAAGTGGGCAGGGAGCTCAAACCTTCCTTGGTGCTTTCCCCTCCTATGGACCTCTCCAGGTTCACTTGTCCCTTCCCCAATCCCTCTGTATTGATTGAATTAAAATCATGTTGTTTTTTTCAAAAGCTATCTTTGGACTTAAAGGCACTTTGGTACCAAACCAACACATTAATGAAATTGTCTTATGCCCAAAGTCTATGATCATATCACAGTTTCCCCCATAACTTCAGATAGACCGCATGGTCTTTGTTAATGTCTTATTTTATTTTATTTTATTTTGGGGGGATACCAGGGATTGAATTCAGGGGCACTCAACCACTAAGCCACATCCCAGCCTATTATGGATTTATTTAGAGACACAATTTCATTGAGTCCTTAGGGCCTCACATTTGCTAAGGCTGATTTTGAACTCATGATTTTCCTGCCTCAGACTCCTGAGCTGCTTGGATGTCAGGCATGCACCACTGCACCAAAAAGTCATGTCTTTTGCTTTGCAGTTAGATAAAAAATTTTACTCAGGATTTGGTATCCATAAAAAGAATTCAAAAGATGTTTTTGTCACACTTAAGGCATCAGATTCTGGCTTTTAAATTGTCTTGCATGATACAACTTAGCTTTCTACATCAAATGCAGAGTTCACAAGTTTGAAACCAGGTGGCTGAGAAACAAATATATTGAACAGCAAAATGCAACACTTCCTGTTGTTAAATCCACACATGTAGTGGGTGTGAATGCTCACACTGAATGGACAGCAGGAGGCCCATAACGCCTGAGGCCCCAGAGCTTCCATTCATGACTTTGAGCCTCTGGGCCTCCAGAGGGCCTGCACAAAGAGAATGAAGCACACTACCCTTCACCCACACCTAAACATACTATAGCATTTACTAGACAATCCAAGTGAAGCACTGTGTGTCTTTGTGCCAATGTGTCCTTCTGCTTGCATATATATGACATCTGTTTTAGAGAACACTGAGCCAGTATCTGATGAAACATAGTTGCCCTTTTTTCTCTTAAAAGAAATCCACAGCCCTGCAAACTTTTCAAATCAATTATTTTGTTACATTTGAAAAACCAAGAATAAGAATGGTTGAAGAATGGTGTCAATGAAAAGCATTTGAACTGATGAGTCCATCCTGCCAGTAAATCTTACAAAGGTACAGTTGTGTCACCCAGGAAATAGCTGGTCTATCCCCAGCCACACTGTGAAAGCTCAGAAAGTTAGATATTTCCCTGGACCCATCTCACACTTCAAGGTGCTTCTTCCCAGGAAAGGATAATTTTAACAATGAATAAAGTATGAGAAAATCTCTTTTGCTGCAGTACTTCAGGTTCTCACAGGATTCTAGAAGAATTAGTCTTCAGCTGGGCACAGTGGTACACATTTTTCATCCAAGCAGCAAGGAAGTTTGAGGAAGGAAGATCACTTGTTCAAAACCAGCCTCAGCAATTTCATAAGAATCTAGTCAACTTAGAAAGATCCTAACTCCAAATAAAAAAAAAGATTTGGGGATGTGGATTAGTGGTAGCAAGCACCTTGATTTAATCCCAGGTACAAAAAAAGAAAATACGAAGACAAATAGACTCAGGTTTTGTGGTAGTCAGACTTGGTTTTCACTATGTGTAAGTCTGATAATAGCTATAGTTACTGAATGATCACCATAGTGCTATAAAGCACTGATACCTCCACTGACTTTTGCTGTCACAGAAATAACTCCATGATAATCCCACAATATTAAGATGGTGCCTCTGTTGGTGGGGGTTTTATTTGGTAGCCTCTGTTCAATTACTCTCTCACAACAGGTGTGTATTAAACCTCCTTCAAGTCCCACTAACCCAGACTCTGTGAGCAGTAGCAGACCCTAAACAGACCCCAAGTGGACACAGAGACATCCATGAAAACTCCTTTGCAGGTGTGGACTTAGCTTCATGCCTCACTGCTCAGTAGTTCTCAGCCATGTCAGTGGTCACACCCAGTGGACATTGGGCCTTCTAGTGGCATTTTTTTTTATTTTCAAGACAGGGAATTGGATTACTAAACATCATCAAGATGGGCAAGTTCCTCACTAAAAACAAGCTGTTGGTCTCTAAGTTTAACATTGCTGAGGTCAGGAACCCTGGGGTAAATCACACATGTCGCAAAAAAAAGCACTGATATTTTTCTAATTTATTATTTTCTCCACAACTCTCTTTCAAAGAGTTATACCATCCCTCCCAAAGCTTACCAGTCCCAGGTCAGTTGTCAATGTTGAGCTAGATGCCCCTGCTTGAACAGCAGACAAGATTCTTCCTTAGCAGGAATCCCACTGAAGAAGGAGTGTTTCCACCTCTTCTATCCCAAGAATGCACAGTGAGTCATTGATCACTTCACTGGCACTGGCATTCACACATTCACACACACACACACACACACACACACACACACAAACACACACACACACACTAATATGCAGGCCATCAGAATCTGCAGCCCCATGCTGGAGCTTGTAGCCTGAGACATTATCTTGCCATCTACAAAGAAAACATTTCACTTCTGATCCTGCACATTCCAGAGTGTTCTATGAAGTGTTTCACTTTTCCCTTCTAAAGTGCCACCAGACAGAATAAAAGCTCCAGTGAGATGCAATGCCATGCAAAACCAGGCCACTGCTCTCTTCTCTCTACCTGAGTAGTCTGTCCTTGTCCCAAACATCCTGAGGTCACCTCAGGCAGGTATCATCTGGTGACAATTTGAGGATCAAAGGACAGAGGAGATACTGTTGACTGGCATCAGAATTCTCTGCTCTCATGGCCAAACTTTATGCCTCATTGGAAGATACTTTATTAAAACAAGGAGTCCTGCTGCTCTGCAGTCACCCACAAGGTTACATAGGGTCCATTAAGCATGTGACCTAGAAGATCACAAACACAGGCCCTTGCCTGAGCAAGCAGAGAGCAGGCTGCTAGAAGCACCTATAAAATCACTTTATTTTTTTTTCTAGAAATGGAATATACTTGTGTTACCAAGGTGTTTTACTGTTGGGACTCTATTTCTTTGACAATGTGGCTTTGCTGACCATGAAGGGGATGACTTCTTAGACTGCTATGTGTGTGTGTGTGTGTGTGTGTGTGTGTGTGTGTGTGTGTGTTGGGGGCAGAGGAAGGTACTGGGGATTTAACTCAGGAGCATTCTACAGTTGTTCTATTATACCAGAACAAGGTCCCTGGATGTGTTTTTTAAATTTTACTGTGAGACAGGGGTCTCATGCAATTGCTCAGGCTGGCCTTGAACTTGCAATTCAACTGCTTCAGTCCCCTGAATCATTTGGTTTACAGGCATGTACCATTGCACCCAGGCATGGACCACTGCATCCAGTCATGACCTTCTGGAGAGAGCTAATCCTTAGAGATAGTCAGCCATCTCCCTAAGTTGTTCATCATATGAAAATTAATCAAAAAAGGCAGGCCATATGTTCTGGGTGTTCATAAAACCAGAGTATATTTTTCATGAGAAGAAAATATCCTGTCTCCATTTTCCTCCTCCAGATTGGTATTATCAGGGACTGTGACCATATCTCTGCCACCACCAGGACGTCAGGCTGTGGAGAAAATATCAGCCTGTCATTATGGGGAGGAGGACCTGTAACATTCTCAAACAATTTCCTGCTATGATACTATGGCCATTGCTCCTGTAGTCAAAGAACCTGGCTTCATATCACTTCCTGTTATTTGGAGTAAAATTTGCCTCCGCACAGTGACACTTCATGGACTCTGATGGGAGAAACCAAGAGAAGCCAGCAACTACCTGCAAAGCGCCCACCACTAGCAAAAAAGACACACGCTTGCCATCTATTGGTCTTATCAGGCAACTGTGGGTATGTGGAGAGAGTCACAGAAGTGATCTGCACATCATGATCCAGAATCTTCATTTAAGATAACCATGGTCCACCCAATCATGGTTAAAGTGCAGTAACATGGTGTTTAGAGATTCTTTTTTTATTTTTTTTGTAAATAGTTTGTTTTTAGTTTTAGGTGGACACAATTATTTTTTTTTTTTTATTTTTATATGGTGCTGAGGATCAAAACCAGTGCCTCGTGCATGCTAGGAGAACATTCTTCCACTGAGCCAAAACTTCAGCCTTCTTTAATCTTCTTAAACAACAGGTTGGGTATTGCTTTTATCTCAGGAAGAGAGGTAAAGGTCAAAACGTTTACAGAGATTTGACTATTAACTGTGGGTATTGTGGTTGAGGTTCTAAAAGGTTATATTGCAACAGGATTCCATGAACATCTGAGCAGTCCCATGGATCTCAGGATCTGTACACCAGGATCTCAGGTCTGTACACCATCTGAAGTAGACAATTTTAGATGCAGGTTATTGAAGTGTAATATGATGAGGCCATAATATTTTTTTATAAAGTGGTAAAAAAAAAAAAAAAAACTTGTTCTTGAAGGTGAGACCAAATCAGGGCATAGATTCTCAGCCCCAAGCATGCAACTGAATGTATTATGAAAATTAAGATTTGTGAGCCACTCTGAGTCTCATAGAGTAAGGCTGGGCTGAAGCCTGAGAATCCACATTTCTATCCAGTTCTCTGGTGAAACTGATGTTTGTCTGGGGCCCAGTCTTTGGGATCAAGGATCAACCATAGTATGGCTTGGGATAAACTACTTATTGCTAAATGATATGGGACAGATGTGTATGGTGGGACCTGAGGCTCAGGGAATAATTCTATAAAGTGGGCCCACTGTGCTGACCCACACATGCTTTCCTTTTCATAAAGAAATTAACCTACAGCCCTGCCTTAAGTGGAAAGTGTATGTCACACTCCTCAGCAAACTATCTGTTCTCTGCAGGAGAAAATCAGGTATGAAATAATGCCCATAAGAGGAAACCATGTTACCCTGAAGAAGGGAATTTCTGTGACTCTTTCCACATACCAGATTCTAAAACACAGGGAGATAAAGATATTTATTCCTAACTCCAAAATCTGTTAGAATTTATGGTTAAGAATCCAAAGAGAACCATTAGCATTGGCCAAGGTGACCTAAAGTTATCAAGGCTGTGGGGACTTGACAGTCTGATGTCATCCAGCTGTCAGTTCAAAGTCAAGTGGTAGGCCTAGGTGGGAATATTTGGAAATTTCTCTTGGATACCCAGCAAAAGTGGAGTGCAAGAAAATCATACTTTCTCCCTTCTGAGAGGACCCATTATCTTCTGTGATAGTGTCCCCTTTCCCTGTTTATCCTTTCAATAAATTTATGCCTGTTATTCAGAATGAAATGTCTGAAATATTTCTGACTTAGTTACAAGAATTAAGGTTAAAGGGGGGTCTTCTTGATGTCTCAGTTTCCTTTGTATCACTAAACATTTGAAAAGTTCTCATGATCTACATTAACCTTGCTATTTCATTTTCTGGCCTCCCTGAAGCCATAAGTTGGCAATAAGGTTTCCATGCTCACTTCCTACAGTTATTTGTGGGCCTCTGGAATAGTCTGTCTGGACCAGCTCAAATCAACTTGGCATGTTAAATGCCTCTTGTTCAGGGGGCTTCATGCTATGACTTCTTGGACTGGGTATCCTGTCTGACTCACCCAACTTGGGGTGGAATGCAGATGGGGAATACAAGGGAAAAAAACAAGAAACTTCTGGAAGAAGAGAAAACAGACACTGGATACAGATAACCCATCACACTCCCTTTTGATCTTCAGGGGAGCCATTGTCCATACTGTAGAGCTGAGAAGTCTGTCTATGTCAGTTCATGGCAGTGTTCAGGCACTCAGGGTTCAGAACATTCCCACCTCATAGATGAGGAGACCAGGACTCAGAGGGAGTTAAATTTCCTGTCCAAGGCCACCAGCCTTGAAAGTGGTAGACATGAATCTGATTCAGCCTTGACATCCCAGCTCACTGCTAATCTCCCTCAAGTAAAAGAAGATTATCATAGACATAGAGGTGGAAGAGGGGAAACAGGAAGAATAAAGATTCCCTGAAAGAACTTCACAAAGACCCTGTTCTGGTAAATATGTTGCTGATTTTGGGAGGCTTTCTGCCTACTAAAATCTTATAGTGGTTTATACACATATTTATTTCCATGTCACCTTTGCAATTTTGGCATTACTATTGTTTTTTGTTCACTTATTTATTTTAAGTCAACTTGCCTATTATACTTACAGAAATGTACTCAAAACCTTAACTGTTTGTGGCAATTTTGAATCAAGATGAGTAATGTTTGCCTTAAATGAAAATTAGCTTTAAAATCTCATAGAAACATTAAATCAAAGGCTAGCCATCTGTGCACCATTCAATATTATCCCACAACTGAGGTGGGGTCTTCAGACTCAATTAGAAAAATTAGAGCTACAAGGTCACACCAGAACACAAATGATCCCTATGCTCCATTCCTGCAATCCCCCCAACCCCGCACTCTGAGAGCAAGGCTAAGGAAGTAGCAGCTCTTCTAAACCAGAATGCCAGGTTGTTCTACCCCAAATGTGGCCAAGTCTCCACACCTCATCCTAAGGCTCTAGCTTCTGGCCTCTGCACCCCTAATTTCTGAACTCATACATTTGTAGGTGTATAAATATATTCAGGGGCCTTGGTTTTATCCAGCACTTTTTGCCTGAACATTGAATTATATTATAACTCCCATTTTACCTTTTCTGTGATTATTGCTTTAAGTGTCCTGGGAAGAAGACACCAGGTTTGTGCACTGTACCCAGGAAACCACACAGTGATAGGCTGTGCACATCTTTTTCCACTTTCCTTCTGCATACCTGCTGCTCAAATATCTGTCTCAGACCAATTTCCATGAGAAGACACAGAGGCCACCCACCCCCAAAGCAAGAAGGGTCTTTGAGAGTAGTGAGCAAATACCAGTCACTGTGCAGAACAGGAAGTCAGTCCACCACTCTTTGCCCTCATACTAAATACTCCAAGATTTTTTATCCTGTGGATTAAGAAAGCTTCATGTGACTGCTTAAACCAAAAGCTGCAAATAAAGTACATTTCTTAAGTCTCAGAAAGAAATATGAAGTTATTTTTTTTCTTCAAAGAGACAGGTTTTGCCTGAGCCATTTTCTCTCACAGTTGGGCACTCAGCTCTTTTCTGCTTAGCCATGTTTCAAAACTGGACTTCAGTTTGGCCTCCTCTGGCTCCTCTCTCAGTACTGGTAGGCTTTACATTTGGGGGATTGATGCATCCCACCTGCTCAGACTCAGTACAACAACACCAGAGAGAAAGCTGAGTAGGTGTGAGAGATATAAAGAGTCAAAGGAGCAGAGATCCAAAAAATTTAAGGACAGAGCTTCTCCCCAAAACCTAGAATTCCAAGAAAGTGTGTTCTTGTTGAAAATGGATGAGAGAGAACAGAAATAATTCCCCAACCAAGAATACTTCCTCTAAACTCACTTGTTATTTAATCATTTTTGGGTAATATGTTTATATTTTACAGGTTATTTTTAGAATAGCTAAAAACTGTGAGGAAACCAATTATGCAAGATAGAAATATGGCTGAGCAACTATGGTGCAACTATTATACAAGCTCTTATGCAGACCTAAGAATAATGGTTTAAAAATATGGATGCTTTAATTCAGATAATGTTCATATGTTTAAAAAAAAGAAATATTTAATTGCATGTGTGATCAGATTACTACTGTGCTAATTGATGCTGCATTTATTGAGTAAAATAATTCAACCCATATACAACTATAGTGATCCTAGTAAACTTCTGGGCCAGGGTAAAAAAATATATAAATATATAACCCAAGTATAATCCCTGTTTCCACTCACCTCAGAGTGGCTTGCAACACCCAACTTTGGCCTTCATACCCTACATAGCTGTCCCTAAGAATTCATGCTAGAAAGATCATCCAGATGTGTCAAACCTGTTCTGTTTCATAGGAGGAGCCACACCAAGAAGAATGGCACTGTGTTTTGCAGAGTGCATGTGGTTTTGAGGAGTATTTTTCTAAATTTTAAGGTGTGAAATGGACATTCATATGAGAATGAATGTGTCAGTGTTACTTGGGGGTTGAGACCTGACCCTGACCTCAGGAGGTTTACAATTCAGGGTGACTATTCACAGGTTAACTCTTTACATTTTTTTCCTTCTTCTGTATTGTAAGCAAACTCAAGGTCACTAGTCCTGCCAAGTGCCATGGCCACAGTTCTCTATGTCTGTTTCTTT
Source organism: Marmota marmota marmota (assembly GCF_001458135.2). Lineage (NCBI taxonomy): Eukaryota > Metazoa > Chordata > Mammalia > Rodentia > Sciuridae > Marmota > Marmota marmota. Next base: position 383,240 of record NW_026000136.1, read on the forward strand.
GTCTCTCTCTTTGCTGGCCACCTTTTTCATCAGGATCCCATGGGGAGTTCCTTCATCAGCACTGTGTAAGGCCATATTTTGACATGCTGCTTGTTAACACTTAAATAAAACTAGAGCTGTGGTCCCCTTCCTTATTGGGGCTGCTACCTGTACTGCCCAGAAAATACTAGGGGAATGTGGGCCACATCTGCCATGACCGAGAGTCTGTGCCAGCATTAAACTCAGCTCCTGGACCAACGTGCCCAAGAAGGGTGGCTGCATTAATTTAATTTTGAAAATTCAAAAGGATACTTATCTCAAGTTGTGACTCTCAGACACACATGGCACACCATAGCTGGGAGGATCTTGGACACATTGGTACCAGTCTCAGCTTGGCTTAGCTAAGAAACTGGTATTTGGGGAAATGGCCCATCCCTCTCCCCAAGATCAAGAACCAGGCCTGGTTTCCATTCACCTGCACTTCATTGAGAAAAGTATGGGTTTGGGCCCCAATATGTTTCATTTTTATTGCTCCCTTCTCCCTTCCCTCGTCTCACACCATATCAATTTTTTTCTCATAATCATGGGCAAGACAACTGTGTAAAAGTCATCCCTGGACTCATGGTCATGTGCCTTAAGCTTCCCAGTCAATCTTTCAAGTGAAATATTGTCCCCAATTCATAAATAAAGCAAAACTGGTTCCCAAAATACCATGGATGTTGTTACTGAGAAGCAAAATTCAAAAACACCGAGAAGGCAACATCTCTAGCAATTAGAGAAATGCAAGAAAAATCTACACTGAGATACCATCTCATTCCAATTATAATGCCAATTATCAAGAATATAAGTAAAAGCAAATTTTTGTGAGGATGTGGAAAAAAGGAAACACTCAAAAATTATGGTGAGACTGAAAATTTGTGCAACCTCTCTGGAATGGAGTATGAAGTTTCAAAAAAAAAAAACAACTAGGATTTAAAACTCCTTTTGAACCAATTATCACATTCTTCGGCATATATACAAAGGACTTAATAGCAGCATGCTACAGTGACACAGCCAAATCAATGTTTATAGCAACACAATACACAACAGCTAAGGTATGGGAACAAGCTAGATGTTCATTATCAGATAAATGAATAGAGATTTTTTTAATATATATAGACAATAAAATATTACTCAGCCATAAAGAAGAATGACTCTATGACATTTGTCAGTAAATAAATGGATATGGGGACTGTCATGCTAAGTGAAACAAGCGAATCACAAAAAACTGTAAGTGAAATGTTTTTGCGGATGTCGAGGCTAAACCACAATAAATGAGGAAGGGAAAAAGTAGTTCAGTAGATTATCCAAAGAAGTATTCAAGAAAGGTAGAATAGATAGTAATAGGAAAGACAGTAGAATGAATCTAAAATAAGTTAGATTGTATGCATATGAAAATATATAGGCTCAGGACGGCGCGAAAACCCAATTGACAAGAACTCCCCCCGAAGCCCCGCGGCCCGATCTGTGTTCTGTTGGCTGTAGGCACACCAGGCTCAAGTCCTGGGCGCTCAGCCTGGAACTGCCGCCTCTGAGACATCCTGCACTGCCGGCCGCGTCCCAGGGCCCTAGCTGCCCGCGCTTTCTCACCGCCTTTTTCCGCGTTTGACTCGACGGAGCTGGGCCCAGTCTCCGCGCCCGTTTTGGGCGGGTGGGCGCGGTGGGACCCTGAGACTGACTCGGCGGCCCAGCAATTCGCTCCTACCGGAGCCGGCCAGCTCCATGGCCTCCAGGCAGGCTGAGCCGGACCGCGCAAGGTCCTAGGAGCTGGGATTCGGGGAAGCAGGGAGCATGGTGGGGGTCCTGGCCATGGCGGCTGCAGCTGCTCCCCCTCCAGTGAAGGACTACGAGATTGAGCTAGTGCCTCTCTGGATCTTCTTCAACCACACCTGGGCTCATTATAACCTTGGCTCAACTTACTTGGCCATGCAAGAAGCGACGAAAAGATGATGACCAATCTTCCTGTAAAACAATTACAAAATATTTATCACCGATAGGGAAGACTGGAGACAGAGTTTTCTCTCCACCAAAATCTAGTAATATTATGGATTATTTTAGAAAGACTTCACCCACAAATGAGAAGACACACTCAGTGAAAGAGTGTAAGATAAAGTCATCTGCACCATTGCCTGTTGACAATAACAAAGATTGTAAAAAACCTTTGGACACATTCTCAAATACAGTATTTAAGAAGAAAGTAAAGAGGGTTAATTTATCTCAACAGCTANCAAGTAGAGCTTGATAACAATCAAAAAGAAAGCAAAAGGAAACGAGTGGAAATGGAAAATCAGAAGTCAAAAAGAAAGAAACCAAATGAATATTCAGTAAGTCCAGTAAAGATAAATGGGAAGCCAGAAGAACTTGACAAAAGAAACAACTCTTTTGAGAAAAAGCTAGGTTCTTCCAAAGGTATATTTTCTAAAATGTCTCGGAAGAAACAAACTGCTTTGAGTACACCACGTAAAGTGAAATCAGGAGCAGTAGAAGATAATGATATTCTGATCATAGATGGTGACAGAGAGTTTCCAGCAGAAATATCTTCCATTTCTGATTCTGGAACTGAATACATGCTTTGGACAGAAAAGTGTCAACCTCAAAATGCCAGTGAACTCATAGGCAATGAGTTAGCTATAAAAAAGTTACATAGTTGGTTGAAAGACTGGAAGAGAAGAGCTGAACTGGAAGAAAGACAGAATTTGAAGGGAAAAAGAGAGGAGAAACAGGAAGATTTGTCAGATAGCAAAGACTTTAAAGGCAGTTCAGATGATGAGGAAGAGAGTCGTCTTTGCAATACTGTTCTTATAACAGGGCCAACAGGAGTGGGAAAAACTGCTGCAGTGTATGCTTGTGCTCAGGAGCTTGGATTCAAGATATTTGAAGTAAATGCCTCTTCCCAGCGCAGTGGTAGACAGATTCTGTCTCAGCTGAAGGAAGCTACTCAGTCCCATCAAGTAGACAAGCAAGGTGTAAACTCACAAAAACCCTGCTTTTTTAATAGCTACAACATAGGCAAGTCACCAAAAAAAATTAAACTCTCCTAAGAAAGTTGTTACTTCACCAAGGAAACTTCCTCCATCATCACCAAAAAGTAATGGGCAGAAGCGAGGAATTCCCCCTAAAACTTTGGCAAATTACTTTAAAGTATCTTCCAAGTCCAAAAATAATGAAGAAATAGGAGAACTTCTGGAAAGTAATAAAGGGATTAAAAATTCTTTGGAACAGAAGCAAATTACTCAGACTAAATCTGCAAGTGTACCTAATTCAAACGTCAAAGAATTTGGAGCTGAAGAACCCAACAGGAAAAATGCAACATCTCTTATTCTTTTTGAGGAGGTTGATGTCATTTTTGATGAAGATTCTGGTTTTTTGAATGCAATCAAAACATTCATGGCAACAACGAAACGACCTGTAATCCTTACTACAAGTGATCCAACATTTAGTTTACTGTTTGATGGCTGCTTTGAAGAAATCAATTTCAGTACTCCTTCTCTGCTAAATGTTGCCACCTACCTACAAATGATATGTTTAACTGAAAATTTCAGAACTGATGTAAAAGACTTTGTAACCTTGTTAACTGCAAATGGCTGTGATATCAGAAAAAGTATCCTTTACCTACAATTTTGGATTAGAAGCGGAGGTGGATTTTTAGAAGAAAGGCCATTATCTCATTGTCGAGGAAGTAGCAGAAATGAACAACTAGCTTGCTCTGAAGATGGCCCTGCTTCCAAAAATAACACTAGAAATACCAAAAGCAATCATGTGGACCTTCCCAAATGTGACACTGGCTGTGTTGAGACCTTGTTTGGACTCAAGAACATTTTTTCCCCATCTGAAGACTTATTTTCATTTTTAAAGCACAAAATCACTACAAAGGAAGAATGGCATAAACTCATCCAGCTTCTTACAGAATTCCACATGCAGGATGTAGATTTTTTATATAGCAATCTTGAGTTTATTCTACCATAACCAGTTGATATCATTCCAGAATCAAAAACCATTTGTGGCTTATCAATAAATGTGGATGCCAGTGCAGCAAGGAGCATGAAGTGTCTTGCTAGGAAATGTACTGAAGGAGAGCGGCCATTGAATAAGTCACAGAAAAAGAAACATAAGAAAAAGATCGTGACACTAGATGATAGTGATTTATTTGACAATGACTTGGACTTTTCTGAATTTATTAACCTATCACCTGCATCTTCCTCAAATTTAGAAGAAAACAAGACCAGAGACAGCAGTTCAGGGACAAAGAACCTGAACAATAGTTTAGAGTCTAGCATTGAATCTATTCCTCATCCTCCTAAAACACCAGCGGGGGAAAAAAAGTTCTGTCCTTGTCTCTCATTGTTTAAATTCTCTCACTGAGTTTATGGATAACATGTCCTTCTTGGATGCCCTTTTAACTGATATAAAGGAACAGAAGGAACTTGGGAAAAATGACTTTCGTTGGACAGATGGAATGGTTAAAAGTGGACTTTGTGATGAGTTTAGTCTTGAGAGTAATGATGGATGGACTTCTCAAAGCTCTAGAGAACTAACGGCAACTGCAGAAGCTCTTACCTTTACTAAATGTTCTTCTACTATTTCAAAAGCATTGGAATCCTCCTTGAATTCTTCCAAGAAATTAGGAAGAGATCCAACCAAGGATCTTACTTTTAGTGTTTCACAAAAGCACAATAATGTATGCTTTAGTCAGTCAGCAACTGATTTAGACAGTGCTTGGAAGAGGATATCAGTCATTAAAAGTGTGTTTTCTAGTCGATCTCTTCTGAACCTGGGTAATAGACAAGCTAGTGTAATTGAATACCTGCCAGTTCTCCGCAACATCTGTAGGATTGAGAAGCTAAAAGAACAAGGAAAAAGTAAAAGAAGGTTTCTGCACTATTTTGAAGGAATTCATCTTGACATTCCAAAAGAGACTGTGAATACTTTGGCAGCTGAATTCCCTTAATATTCTCCATTAATAATGTCTTGTACAGATTATGTGGTCCTTTAGATGCATTTTTGTATTATGTTGATTTTCATGGAAGAGTTTATTTCTCTTAATGTACATTTAAACAGACTATTTGTATTTTTTTATTGTGCAAATATTTAAAGTGAAAAAGTTGGATTATAAATTGTATATATGATCATAGTTTTTTTCTGCATTTTTGTATAATCTAGTTTTGCTTTGTTGATGTTGTTTTGTATGTGACTGAGCTGTTTATTGGAAGTAGAGTTCACTAAGATATTTCTCAAGATGTTTCAATACAAAACTAAACTATCATCTTTCCCTTTCCTGTTACCTGTAATCCATCCCTTTCCAAGTGTCAGTGTTCTGTCAAGTTGTAAATATGAAGCACCTAAATGGTAATCTTTTTAAAATAAGTTTACACAATACAGAACATAAAATTTAAAAAAAGAATATATAAATAAATTCCACAATGATGTCGACCCATTATAATGAAATTCATAATTAGAATAATTATGAATTATCTTTGAAATGGACACAATATCTTTATTTTATTTATTTATTTATTTATTTTTTATTTTTTTGGTGCTGAGGATCAAATCCAGTTTTTTACATGTGTGAGGCAAGCACTTTACCAATGAGCTACAGCCCCAGCCCCAGCCCCAAATAATTATGAATCATAAATAGGAATATCTATGCATGTATAATTTTACCAAAATGGAATTATATGTCATGTATAATTAAGAACAACTAAAATAAAATAAATTAAAAAATAGTGAATAGGAACATAGAACCAAATTGATAGCATGATAGCCTGATAATGAAATGCCTTTAGGTTCATTCCAGAATTTTATGAATCTCTCCCCAAGTGGAGTCTTCAAAAGGTGTTCAGGCCTAAAAAATAGGTAGAAGTTCAGGATGCTGTAAAGAGTAGTGGAAGGGACTGCACCCCTACTGCATTGATATGCAGGTGAAGGGATCCAAGGGAGCAGGTAATCTCAAGGCACCCCATGTTTAACTAGGGCAGAGAGGAGCAGAGTGCCTGGTTATATATTTATTTATTGGCACATATATGGAGTTATTTATATAATTGAAAAATCTGGAATTAATTTTCCTGGATTCACAATGAAACCAAATATTAATTTTATCCTTGAAGAGAGAGACTGTTCACCCTCCTTTAACAATAAGTCTTGTCTATATTATGTGATTTTTTTGTCCCCTAATATTTTGAGAGCAAGATACAGAGCTCTATTTATTTTTTTAAAGAGAGAGAGAAAAAAAAATTAATATTTATTCATTATTATTCTTATTATTATTTTTATTTTTTTCCGGCAGATACACCATCTTACTTTGTATGGGGTGCTGAGGATGGAACCTGGGCCTCAGGCATACCAGGCGAGCTTGCTACCGCTTGAGCCACATCCCCAGCCCCAGAGCTCTCTTTTGAATCAGATCTGCTCTGTTTGCATCAAAACAAGCAGGCAGAGGTGAACAGTTAGTAATTTTGTTTCTTTTTCTTTGTAAAATGCAGAGTGTCCAGCTGCAAATATGGATGCACCCCTGGACAGGGCCTTTTTGACTTTTGTAGGAAGGCATGTGAGCACCCAGGTCCCAGGATCCAGGAGAGTGGAGGGAGCCAGAGAGAATGCCCAGGTTTGAATTGGTCTGTGCAAAGCTGCCATCAAGTGGCCACCACAAGTATTTCTCTCAAAAAATGGCTCACCAGTGAGCAAGGCAGTCCAGGGACAGCGGGGGTTTATAGGTGTCTGTGCTCTCTGATGTCTCTTCTGTGCTGATCTTCTTATTTTGCCTCCAGATTAAACTCAATTAGAGAAAAATCAGGCTCTAATATTGCCATCCAGGTCCAACTCTACTTCAGAGTACCTGCCGAGCCTACTGGAAGCCTTCACCAAAGTGTGCACATGTAATTGTCAGTGTTTATTGTGGACTGATTTTTTTTTTCTGTTGCTACTGTTTTTGTTTGAGCTACCTGCCGCAGGTAGCCCATGTATCAGTCAACTCCACTCACCTTCAAGTTCTTTTACAAGATGGATTGACATCTTCCCAAGAGACTAAAAGGCCACATCCATTTGTGTATTTTTACACAGATAAAAAGATGAAAATTCAGCACTCTAAAGAATATATTGTGGTAGTCTTATTAAAGGAAGTGACAAAGGTAATGAAACTTAGAATGATCAACCTCAATTTCTCAGCATTAGAACCAAAGAGAACTTATAACTCTAGTAACCAGGCATACACATTCCAGAGAGGTTGCATTATTCAGCTCATTTAAATGGAGATGCACAAGCTAAAAATATGTTTCCATGATGTATGCAAACCTTCCAGGATTTTAGGCACAAAAATGTCCAGAGCACATTTACATGTTGTCTTAGCCTTCACACCAGGACCTATGACTACTTATCAGAAGGTATTTACAGGTAAAAGGGAACAGTCCAGAGAAGACAAATCTAGGCAAGTCCTCATCTGGGATTATATCTGAAAAGTCTTTAGACCTTCCCCTTCTCTCTGTGTGTTTGGGCGAGGGCAGTAATTTTGGGGCACCTGCAATGGCAGAATTTTGCTATATCAGGACATGGGTGGTAAAGTGGATATTTAAGTATTGGATTCTAGTTTTTCTACTGAAATAATTATCCAAAGACCTGATTCTGTAATCCAATGTATGAAGGCCTATGCATACATTCATCTATTTCTAATCTGTGTATAAATATTTTCAGTGGGAGTGTCACCTGTGAAAACAGCCATGATGGTTAGTGTTAATTGTTTTCCTTGTAAGATAAACTGTTGCAGAGCGTATTGTAGACCACCGAAAAAGCTACTTTTTAGTTCTGTCTCCTGTGGAAACAGCAAGTGCATCACAAAACCCATGATGATATCTGTGGTCTGAAGTTAGCTGAGCCTTCTGTAGAATTGTCTCCACAGGACAAAACTGGAGATGGCCAGAATATGCCAGAACAAATACTCAAGATGGGGAATCCCCTGAACTCTGAGAAGTTTACCACTTGAATGACATACATGCCCATTCAAAAATAATCTGGACTCTATTATTACCCCTGATAACATAACAGCTGTATATCTTCAGATTACATACGTGGAGAAATAACAGAAAAGTCATTTTCACATCATTGTCAGTGTTTGTTGGGCACTGGATATTTCTTTTGTGATTTTACTGTTTTTGTTTTAGCTACCTGCCCCAGGTAGCCCATGTACCAGTAAACTTCACAGGCCTTCTAGTCCATTTACAGAACTTATATACAAACATCCTCACCAGAAAAGTTTTGACACAAAAAGAAGTGAGAGTTACACAAACAAAGGAGGTAAAATAGTATATGTATTTTATTACTGTGCCATACCACAAATCTCTATATCCCCATCAGGTAAGAAGCTCTGTTTTTGCATACCTTAAGAATATTCTAGTAATAAATGTCTTTTCTTGCAGCAGGTCAGTTTTTCAAAGCTGTTGGAAGGTGATGGGATCCAATTGTACATTCCTTCAGCCAAGAGGCAGGGAAAGTGTATGTGTTTCCAAATGGGCTGCATTAGTTTCACAGGGCTGTTGTAAGACAATGCATAGATGGGGTTACACAGACATTTATTTGTCCTAATTCTAGAATTTGTATATCAAGGTAATTGCTGGAATTATTTCTTTTGATGCCTACCCTTTATCATGTCGATTGCCATCTTCTTTCTCCGTATTTGCATGACATTTTCCTGGGCTTCTCTGTGTCCTTAGAATGTAAGTTGCTCTAAACATTAAAGCTTCAGACACAACTGATTGTACTTTCTGGGACCACTTCCATATTAAGTGACCAAATTAAGGCCACCAATGATTTGAAAAGAATATTCTCACTTAAGAGTCCTAATTCAGTCCTTAATAAAGAGTTGTTTTGAGAATAGCTTGGTTATTTTTCAGCCAGTATCCATGTAATATTATTCTTCAGTATGTTGCATACCCTGAACCTAAAGAACATTTGCCCTCTCTGTGCAGCCCATTGTTCTGTTCTTCGATGGACGTTTAGGTGTCACGGTTATCCCTGAATTGTTTCTACCTTATAGTACTGACTCGACCAGGCCCTTTGTTTATTTGTTGTGGGCTTTCCCTCCTCTTTTTATTGGCCTGTGTTGGATATTACTTTCTCTAATAATAAAAGAGTAATCACTGCTTACTTCTCTTTATTCTTTTATCTTATCATGACAGTTTTATTTACTTTTGTCTAATAAGTGGCAATCTATTACAGAATCATCACTTTGTGATTAGTTAAGCATTATTTCAAAGTGTTCTTGCCTATATCACATTCAAAATATTTGTATAATGCTAGGCAGGTTTTCTTTATTTGGTGATATAAGTGGTTAACAAGAATATTTGGTATATATTTTAAAAGTAGTTAATCTAAAGACAATGTTCTGAATATCAAGGTTTCAAGGATGATAATTTCCAAAAGAATCCTGAAATGATGTAAGCTTAGGATAAAATGTATTTATGCTGCCAACTGGCTGCACTTATATAAAGATTTATGAAGAATTTTTATGTAAATGTAAAAAGATGCTTTTGCTTTGTTTTGTTGTTAAAAAGAGATATCTGTAAAACAATTTACTGAAAAGATTTTAATTGAAATTATAAAAGTATTTGTGGCAAAAACTTTTTTTCTCCCTGAATTGATCACCCATGGACCATCCTCTTTAAGCCCAATTTTGTCATTTGTCCATCTAGGCCTACAAAAACACTGTTTTAATGTGAACTATTTTTAAACATATTTAGCATGATTCCTACATTTGTTATTGAAAGAGGAATACAAACCTGAAATACACGTAAAAGTCATATTTAAAAATTCTAAAATTACTAATGGCCTTAGAAAATTCGACAACTGCTATCCCTTTGTCTTTGTTTTATGAAAAGTAATTTAGATATTCACTTTATATTGATTTCAATCATAACAGATGCTTTTCAAATTTGGGTGAAACAAAAAAAAAGAAAGATCAATAACTCATTGTCTTAGGAAATTGTTAGGCTGAGCAAATGACAGTGCAGAGTTTTATACAACTCTTCTGGAATACCACTCAGAGTTTTATATAAATGTTTCAGACATTCACAGTGTTGAACACAGTATGATAGATGAAGGTGGGAGAAGTGCTAGAGAGAAATTTGTAGTAGGGATGGGGAGGGAGATTAAATTAAGCTTCTTCTTAATTATTATCAATTACAACATAATTTATGAAGAAATAATTATTTTAACTTGATAGCAAATAAATATGTATAAATTTATTAACTTGTGGTCTAGCTTCATTTATAAGATAATGTTTATTCAAGAAGTGTGAAAAGGTATAAAATGAAATGACATTTAGTTTCATGAGTTTTTTTTTCTTTTCTTTTTAATTTGCAGATTCACTCCAAAGAGTTCTTAATTTCTAATGATCTAATGAAGTAAAAATTCTTTTAGGGCTTCAGCTTAGTGTACCTTCAAACAAATGGTAGAATATTGTGGTGGTAGTCCTTTTTGTTTAAAGAGATGAAATGAGACTGATTATGGATATTACATATTTGCAAAGCCTTTTAGGTTTAGGTTTGTATTTTCAATCTCATAATTGTCTCATATTAATAAGTACCTCTGTGAAACAAGGTTTTTTTTTTTGTTTTTTCTTTTTTTTCATACTGGAGATTGAACTTAAACTCAGGGAAACTCAATCACTGAGTTATAGTCATTGCACCCCAACCCCCTTTTTTGTATTTTATTTAATGATAGGGTCTGACTGAGTTGCTCAGTTCCTTGCCACTACTGAGGCTGACTTTGAACTCGTTATCCTCCCAAACCACTGGGACTACTGGCATATGCCACCATGCCTAGCTGTGTAAGATATTATAAATCACTATGTTCATGACTTTGTTTACATGTTTATATATCATTCAAAGATGTATAGCTTTCCATTTCTAATGAAATTTCACTTTTTATTGAAGATGGAAAGTCAGTCCTGCATTGCTCCTGGCCAAGTGGTTGTCAGGCAAAAGTCAGATGGCATCAGAGAGGTTCTGCACCACCAGAGGTGCTTTTTAGCACAGAACATGTTGGGAACCACTCTGAACAGTACACAAATTTAAGCTCTGAGTAAAGGGTACTGAACAGTTTTTGCACCCCACAGTACATTGAACTTTTAACCCCACTCAGATAATAAGGTCTTTCTCTTGTTTTGGGCATCACCCAGTGGGGTTGAGTTACACACTCCTGTTCCTTAGTAATCCTACACATTTGCTCTTTTGGGGATAGACTGTTCCATGGAACTCCCTTTGTGTGTCCCCTATATAAGAACAAATCATTCCAGTGGCTCTCTCTCTCTTTCCATGGATACCTAAGGCTGGAGAGCCATTTTGGAGTTTGATAAGGTACTTCTGTGTTTGTGTACTTCTTTCACCATTTTTTTAGTTTTTGAAGTAGTCAGAGTTGTGAAACCAGCATATGTCAACACATCTGTTGGATGGCGATAGGAACATGTAGTTGGAAGCCTCCTAAATATTGAAACATTCCATCAGATTTAAACTTCTTTAGTCAGTTCCCAGACACAACAGAAGTGAGAGATTTTTGTCCAGAGAGAGGAACCTCTTTTCCCCTCCCACTATTTGTTAGCAATGTCTCATGTTGACCTTTTGGGCTTACAGGTTATTTTTTATTTCTTTTTCAGTTTGAAGAGAAACAGTAAGTCTTATTCTCCAACTTGAAAAATTAGTTAAATAGCCTATTAAAATGTATAATATATATTATATATTAAAAGTATATAATAGTGGCTATTATATATTGAGGACTTCTTGAAACATATCTTATTTTACTTTCAACATTGGCTTCTGACGCAAGTATAATTAGTTTCCCTCAAACCCTCAGAACTGCAGATTAGAGCTGCTGACTTACCCAAGGGCACAACTAATGAGCTAGGATTTCAACCCAGTCCTACAAATCATGCTCTCTTCTGCATCAGCCTAATTCTTCTTTTCACTTTACTTGCTGAACTTTCTTCATGCTCTTGATCATTTATTCCATAAATTGTTTGTCTTTTTCTTCATTCATGTAGAAGACTGGCTTTCAATTTCAAACAAATTTCCACTTTTGACAAAAAATGGAAAGGCATTTTTTTTCTGATGATATCTGGATAATTGGAGGCAAAAATCAGATGGCTTCAGATGTGTTCTGCACTAACAGAGGTACCTTTAAAATCTGAAACATTTGGCCCAAAATTTATTGTGCACATTGAAACATTGAACTTCTTGTTATGTAGTTTATTTAGGTTAATCTCAATTTGTGTAGCAGTGTCAGTTATTGCTGTAATTCAAACCTAGAATGAATAGTATTTCCTTCTGGATATGGTAATGGCAAGCAGCCATAAATAACTCTTAGAATTTCTGGCCTGATTGACCAATAGGATAGATCTTTTTCTGAAATAAAGAGACAATTTTTTTGGAGAAGTAAGTTTGTATATATGTGTGGGGGGGTTGATGCTGGTGTCTAAAGTTTATTTTGGACATGTAAAATTTGAGAGGTATATTGCTTAGCGAAAAAGAACCAATGAATAGAGAGTTGTATGTATTGGACCCAAGGTCATCAATGATATCTAGGTTAAATCTGGCATGTTAATGACATTTAAAGCTTTTTGCAAACTTGTAAAACATGTGAGGCAGTAGGTCCACCCCAGGAGCTCCCATTGCATCAGGGATGCTCTTATCTGGAAATCAGAGGGTTGATTTTTGTTATCTTTTGTAAAATTACATTTTTTGGAGTATATAGGGAATCATAGAACTGAACACTAGGAGAGAACTTAGCAGTTGCAAGGGTTGCTCTGTGGTTAAGGAAGCAATAAACAGTAAAATGGTTTCCCAAAGACATCAAGCACCTAATTACAGAAACTTGTGAACATGTTACGTTATATGACAGAAAAAAAATTAAAGTTGAAGAAACAGTGAAGAACTGACAAAGATGGGAAGAAGTGACCAGTGGAAAAAAATGTAGCCTTCTAGCTAATACAGTAATATATAGTATGTCTACCCTATGTCAGACACATACATAAATGCTGGCATCTTTTTGCATTTGCATGCTGTTTATAGGCTTTAGCCCTAAGAGTCATGTTCCAATGTACGTTACCTATACATTTCAGAAGCAAAGGTCTAATTCTTCCAAGTTTCCTCTGCTCACTCTGGGAAAAAAAAAAAAAAAAAAAAAAAAACCTAAGCATTTCTTTTGTAGTGCCTGTAGGAGAGGTAGTAACTTGATCCTCATACACATCTTGTAACAGTTCTCTTTTGCATTCTTGGGCTCTTACACTATCATTGTCCTAAGATTATGGTTTTCATGAAAACTTTGAGATAAGAGAAAAAAACTTTCATTCTTTTAAAAAAATTCTGGTTATTTTATATTGAAATAACTGTTTAAATCTGTAGGTCTTGTATATTCAAATAGTTTTTCATTGTTTTCCCCTCCCATCTCTCATGGTACTAAGAATTGAATCCAGGGCATTCTACATCTACATCCCTGATCCTTTTTTGTCTCGACCCCTCGCCGGCAAGGGAAAACACGACACAGGATTCTTCTTTCAGCAGTTTATTCAGGCCTTGATTCATGTATCATCTTCTAGCGACCCGCCGCCGAGCGCCCAAGCACAGCCTAATAAAGCCTCCCGCATACCAATCCCAAGCTGCCACGTGGACCTTTCTCATAGGGTGGGAAGGGATTGCGTGCCAACTCTCCATATTAGGAGTTGTTTGTCACAGGCCACAGTGGAAGCCGGCGCCATCTTCTAATGGCGGCCACGGTCTAATTAGAACGGCTCACCACACTTTTTTATTTTGAGACAGAGTCTTGCTAAGTTGATGAAGCTGGCGTCAATTTTGTGATCCTCCTTCCTTAGTCTCCTGAGGCACTGGGTTTACAAATGTGTGACACCACACCTGGCCCAGATAGTTTTCTAATATTTCCTAGCCCCCAACCCTAGGTTTTGACACTCTAAAACCTCTTTCTTTTTATAACTATATTTGACCTGCTGGTATGTATAGCAGATATAAAGTCCTGGTGCAGCTAAATGAATGATAGGATCTAATGGATAGTTAGGTACTGTCTGTAAACTTCATCAGATCGAGGAAAATATCAGACTAACAAACCTCAATAAATAAAGCTGTTGGAGCAGAAAAATATCCTGGATGAACAAACGATATTTAGAAAAGTTGAGAATAAGTTGCATTTAGAATTTTGAATAGGTAATCATGGGTTTCATTTTTCTGAGAATATAAAAAAAATGCATGTTTATTTCCTTGATTTACTGAGCTCCAAATAGCTAATTTTCTATTTGCATATCAGTGATGAGTATAGCTTTGTTTTATACACACAGTCTTATTTTAAAATAAAATTCTTCTGTGTGTGCTTTTATTTTTCCATTTTCTTCTCTTTCTCTATTAAATGCAAACCTTGATGTCAAGTAATTCTTATTTTACCTCTGTGAGGAAATTTATGCAACCAGTAATCAGATTATGACACCAACACTGGGTCTGAGCAATGGTAATCTTCTGCTTAATTTCAGTTTTTTTTTTTTTTTTTTTTTTTGCTTAAATAACATCCTGTAGCCTACATGACAGGAATCTGAAAGGATAAGTGTTCTTTCATGTGTTTTACTTGAATTAGAATTATATAGGTTAAATATTTCAAAACTTAAGTGAACATTGTGATAGAGGTTTGCCTTTAATGATCCTAACTGTGAATTAAGGGCAGTCAAAGGCATCCCAAGTGAATTGGAAACATTCTGACTCATAATTGTTCATGGTTAAGTATTTAAACATTATTACCATTTTTTAATTGCCCCAAGAAAGATATGTTTAATGTATTGAAAGTCACAACTTAATTCTTAAATGAATATCTGATTGTAATAATAGAGTAAGGCCATATGTACAAACTGAGTAATATTGAGTTTGAATAATAATAAAAAATAATTCTAGGAGATATGGATTCCAAACCTGCTTTCTCTCCAACTCTGACCTTGAGAAAATTATTTGTATCCCTTTTCTCCATTTAATCATATCAAAAACGAAGCTGGTGTATTGAATACTCTTCAGATTCTTTACAGTGTTAACATGCAACTGTGCTGTGATGGATGTTGGGAGCTTATGGCCAGTTTAGCCTCTCCCCCTATTTTTCTTCCTTTGTGCAGTCTTTGAATAGTTACTGAACACTTATTTAGTGCCAGGTGCTATTCTGTTTGCTAAGTAGAGAAAGGAGAGGGAAATCTAAAATAAATTGTTGGTGATTAATGTGTTAATAAGCAGGGTTCTTTAAGGTGAAGACAAAGGCTCAGAGGACACAAGCAATATATAAAAGTAAGGAACACTTAGCTGTGGTAAGGATCCTTTAAATCATGTGTTAATGATAGCCTCTTTGTAGAAGTGACATTTTAAAAACCATTATATGAATTTCTAATTAATGTACAGCAAAATGCACAAACTACAAGCACACAGGTTGATGGATTTTAACAACTGTGTGCATAGAAGAACTCACCATTCTAGTGGTAAGAGTTTCCTCTGCCCTTTCCTCCTGCCTTGCCCTGCCAAGAATCTAATTTATTTTACATAGGTTAGCAGTTGTTACCTATCCTAAAATTTTATAGTATTAGAATCATTGAATTTTGAGTGCCAGGCACTGTTTTAAGTGTTTTGCAGATAATGATTCATTTAATCCCTACAGTAGCCTGGGTAGTCAGTGCTGTTATTATCCTCAAATTGCTGGTTAGAAGAAAGGACAACAGGCAGAAAGCAAGAGTGCCATTGTATTCCTGAGAACACACTTGACCCTGTGTGCTCTGTTAGCTCTTAGAATTACATCCAAGGGTGGGAAACAGTTAGCAGTGCAGAGCCCAGTAGAGGCATGTCCCAGGCAGAGGATAAAGGCAGGCAGGTGCAGGAAAAAGCTGCATGAATTTGCAAAACTGAAGAATCTATGGTAAGACTACTGTGTTGAGACAGGGACAGATTGGTAGACAATGAGACTAGAGTCCCTGTAGGCCCCAGAATCTAGAAGAAATATAAATTTTACTAAGTATAATCTGGAAATTCTTGAAGGAGTGTTGATTTTTGTTATTGAAAATAATTTTTATTATATATATATAAATTTAACATTTTTACATGTGTAGTTCAGAGGATTTAAATAAATTCATGGTGTTGCAAAATTTACTAATATCCATCTCCATAATTTGGGAAAATGGAGTTCTAAACTCATCAAACACTATTTTTTTTTAAATTTCCTCCTCCATGCAGCCCTTGTAAACCACCATTTTATTTTCCAACTATGAATTTGAGTGCTCTATGGACCTTGTATACATGGATTCTACATTATTTTTCATTTTTGCCCAATTTTAAACTTTTAATTAAATAGTGTTTAAAGATAATTGTAGATATACATGCACTTGTAGAAACTAAATCAGGCTTATACTTTGTACACTTTAATTAGTTTTTGTACATCTTGAAAAATGAGCACAATGTCACAATCAGGATACTTACAATGACACAAATCAGAAATAGATTTTTTTTGTCCATACAAGGACCTGCCATATTACACTTTTATGGCTACATTTTTTTTTTTCTCTTGCTTAAACCTCTATCTACACCCTGGTGATCACTAATCTGCTTTTTGTTTGTATAATTTTGTCATTTCAAGAATTTGTATGAGTTAAATCCTGCAGTGTATATTTTTTTCAAAGTTGACTTTTGTATTCAGCATAATTCTCTGATTTGTTAATGATTTTGTCAATATTCTTGCATGTAGTATTGGTTCCTTATTACTGTTGTGTAGTACACTTTGTGTAGATGTACTAAAGTTTGCATTATCATTGCCCTGTTGAAACATGTCTGTGTTGTACCTAGTTTAAGCCACTATGAATAAAACTACTATAAAAGATTCTTCTGTGAAAACAAGATTTTACATCTCTGAAATAAATAATTATGAATGCAATGACTAAGCTGTGTATTTAGGATTTGTTGTTGTTGTTTAGAAAATGTTTCAAAGTGGATTTTCAATTTTATACTCATAGTAGCAGTATTTTAATGATCAAGTTTCTCTGCTTTCTCTCTAACATTTTGTATTGTTCCTACATTTTACTTCATTAATTCTGGTAGGTTTATGAAGTATCTAATTGAGTTTTAAATTTAAATTTTCCATAATGTCCAGTGATGTTAGACAAAATAGGAAAAATCACACTTCATACAGGTAAAAAATATATTTATTTAATAAGTCATTTAAGTTAAGGGCTGGGGTTGTATGTCAGATGTAGAGTGCTTGCCTACCACATGTGAGGAACTGAGTTCAATCATCAGTACTGCATAAAAATAAATAATATAAAGGTATTATGTCCATTTATAACTTTAAAAAGTCATTTGAGTGAAAAGGCAGACAATATGCAGTTAAAATGAGAACTGGTATTCTGGTAGGTGTGAGAAAAATACTCAGAATAAAGCATAGAATTAGAAATATGGAAACTATGAAAGAAAGAATAAGAGGTTAGAAGATTAATCAGTAGACATGTCAGAATAATTCCAAAAGCAATCAAGAGAATTGGGGTTAGATAATGTTGAAAGAGGTAATTGCTACAATATTTTCTAAAATGATGAATATTCAGAGTCAAGAAACAGAACAAAATTCAAATAGAGTAAAAATAAATCCAAATCCATTCATACTACAGATTAACTAGAGAAATTCAAAGACAATGATGATCATTTTTGTGGGGAAGGTGGGTACCAGGATTGAAATCAGGGGCACTCAACCACCAAGGTATACCCTAAGCCCTATTTTGTATTTTATTTACAGACAGGGTCTCAATGCATGGCTTAGAGCCTCACTTTTGCTGAGGCTGGCTTTGAACTTGTGATCCTCCTGCCACACCCTCCTGAACTCTTGGGATTACAGGGATTCACCTGCATTCCCAGCAAGTAGATCTCTTTTTAATATGTATATTTTAGTTATAGGTGTACACAATAACTTGATTTTAATTATTTATTTTATATTGTGCTGAGCATCAAACCCACTGCCTAACACATGCTAGGCAAGCCCTCTACTAATGAGTTACAACTCCAATCCCACAAAAAAGATCTTAAAATGAGCACAAAAAGAACAATTAGATAATAACAGACAGCAATAGTGGAGAAGATAATGTAATAATACCTTCAAAAATTTATGGGATGTAACTGTTAGGATAGTATTTTGTCCCAACATTCAAAAGTAGAGAGAAGGTGAAGATAATTTAATATAAGACTGAAATTTATATTTTTAAGCAAGTTACTAAAAAATTGAGGTTGAGAAAATATACTGAAATTGGAAGATAATAGGGTGTTAGAAATGCTGGTCTTCATTTAATTTTTATACTAAGAAAAGGTTTACTAATTTAAATATATGTACATAAAAGTTAAATATAGCAAATTAAGGTAACTGTTTAATGTTCTTGTGAATGGCTGCAGAGTATGATGTAGTGTCCATAGTGGGTACAGGAAGGTGAGTGTAGTGATTTTACCTTAATGTGAAGGATATCAGATAATTTTTGTATGCCAGTGAAAATTATCTGATGGAGAGTGAGGTTGGGAAGAGTGTGAATACATGAGAGTAGCAAAACCTTGTTGAAGGGGATGTGGACTAGGGACTAGGGCATTCCCAGATGAGGACCAGGGCCTGACACCTATGAAGTGACAATCTCATAACTGTATGTAGTCATGCATTGAGACACTTAATAATGTCAGGAACAGCATTCACTGTAACAGGTCAGAAACCAAAAAAAAAAAAGGTCTGGATGCATGTTTTGATAGATTACTTGTGAGAAATCAATGGATTTTTTTGTGGACTTGAACTGTCTCTGAATACAGCAAAGAGCTTTTGAGTTCTAGGTGACATGTGCCACTGGAAGGGAAGTGAAAGTGTTAATAATCAACCAGAGTCTATAGCAAATCAGGGAACTCACTGTTTTGTGGGAAACATTGAGTGCAGGTGCAGAGTTACAGTGTGTAGAGATAGATTTTTCTAGTAAAGCTGAGAGTTTCTCATGCAGTTGTGAAGAAGTCAGCTAAAGGGGGTCAGGAAAAAGAATGTTAAGGGTATTTGCAAGGGGGTTATATGTGTCAATTTTTTTTCTGAGTTTTATAAAGGATGGAATGACAAGTAGACAAATATGGTACAGTTAGAAGACTGTGAGCACCTGTTGATTGGATGAATAGTTAGAGTGGACAAAGAACAGTAAGTGGGTGTATAGGACTAGTCTTCTTGTTCTCGCCTTTACCACTCAGCCCATCCCAGACATTGGGCCTCCTCCCATTCAAAGAGCTCAGGTGATAGAATCCAGGAATATGGTACAGTTGAATATTTTTCCTTGGGTAAATTTGGACCCTTAAAGAACTAGAACATTTGAATGCATGTGTATCAACAAATAAAGTAAAGCTCCATGCCCCTCCCTGAGGTTTTCCTTTGGGTTGCACCCTCCTTGCTCCTGCTGTTCTTCAATCTCTGCCATAAATGGTTGGTGTGCAAGCTATTTCAAAAACTGTGCTGTCCTGGAAACTGGACTAACTTGTAGGTTATTAGAAATCTAGACCAGAATGGAACTTGAGATGGATTGACAAATTTTAGTGAGTTACCATGAAAACAAAGGTCTGAAATAGTGTAGAGGGAAAGGTCAGTGGCAGTGGGAGGATTAAAGTACCTGGGTAAGTGTTAGAGTGAGTATAGTAGTCAGTGGAAAGTGCAGATCAGAGGCTATAGGCAAATGGGGTGAGGGGAGCAGTTGGAGCCTTGGAAGAAACAGCACTGAGTACAAACACAAGTAAATCCTGATCTCTTGGGCTTTAAGGCAGCTGGGACTTGGACAGAGACAGGGCAGATTGGTTGACTCATACCTGCTCATGGCTTTGGTGAGAGTGTCATCTGGGTAGACTAGATGCTCTGAATGCCTCCTGGAATGGCTTTTGAAAGCATTTGATTCCATCCTGGCAGCTTGGAATGTCACCAAAAAGGTATTTGTCCAGGGGCAGCCCAGATTCATTTATGGAGCAGGGAGAATGATTTATGGAGCTAAATTAGTGAGATTCAGCACTAGATGCCAAGCAAGAAAGTAATTTACCCACATGTGTCCAAATTAGTGAAGAATGTGTTGTATGCTCCCCCCAAAAAACAAACAAACAATCAAGTAAAACTAATCTGAGAATGTAGTCTTGAGGGAGCTGTAGATGGGTTTCTCTTCATGGCTGTGCAGATGTTTTCTGTGACTCACAGCAGACTGGGTGAGTAAAGGACATGTTCAGTCCAGGGCACAGCCCCTCTGCTGCAATGGCCTCAGCTCGTATAAAATGCCCCTGGTGCTTATCCAAGTGTTGGTTTCCAAAGCCCAAAGAGTCCTTTTGGTTGCTTCTCTTGTGACCATATCCAGGAGGAGAAGTCATAGAATTCTTTTCTCTGAGCTAATGTTATTCTGAAGCAAAATAGTGACCCTGAGAGTAAGTAAGTAAAAGATGGAAAGTGTTATGTTTGTTCAACCTATAGAATCCAGCCTATTGACTAAGTTGCCTGTAATGTGACTTACACAGAATCTAATTGTGCATAATGAAAGCCTCAGTGACCAAGATTATGATGAGAACTTCATATTTTCTGTCACATTGTCAGGAGGCATTAGAAGGGCTGCCTCACAGACAGTGTTAGGCCAGATCATGGGCACTGGCTGGCAGTAGGTGGATGGTTAAGTTCGAGGCCTGCATCACTGCTGAGTGCAGCTGGAGTGATGGAGGTCTCTAGTATCTTCTCTTGGTGACTGCATCTCTCTGAAGCCATGATGCTACTGGTGGTGTGTGACAGGCCAGAAACTCTTTCTGTGCAGGCTGAACAGCCCTAGAAGTGTAGGCCCTTAGAAAGATTTGGTTCCATTCAAGTTGTAAATGTAATGTTTAACTTTGATGACAAGAGTTTAGTATTCTGGAAGCTGAGGTGAGAGACATGCATCCCATGTAAATCACGTGGAGGCAAATGCTTTGCTAACCTTCCTGCAGGACTTCTCTCAGTCTTCATGGTATACTATGAATAAAAACAGCAGAAGTCTTATTACTCAGATTCTGTGGATTACTAGATTGGGAAAGCAAGTAAGTATATTATTTAAAGCCAAAGAATATGTTAGAGGTGGAGCTCAGGATGAACCTCATTGTTCAAATGGTACATTTCTGGTCATTTTTGTGAATGCTTATGACAGAGTTCATCTCCACTTGCCCATGAGGGTGAAGATGTGGAAGAAGACACTTTACCCAGACTCTGAAATTGTGGTGCCACATTCATCCAGGTGTCACGGAAGACTGCTCACTTCTGGGAAGTTTCTTTTATATTTCTGAGAAGTTCAGGGATATTCAGCTGACCTTCCCACCTTGTAGGCCTTTTGTGTTTGTGCATAATTATCAAATACTGGCACAAATATGGAAGTCTTCCATGGATTACTAAGTTTCATATATGGTTAATGTGAAATTCTATCTCATGAGGGCTCACTCTTTGTTGAAATCAGAGCTGAACAAAGCTTAGCTACATCTAATAGCTAGAGTATTTGCGTCCAAACAACAGACCCTAGTATCTGGTTGTCATTCAGCCAATAAGTCCCAGCTCTGTACTAGGCTCTTAAGATAAGATAATCAATAATATGGCCTGAGTCTTGAGGGCTTCTGGTTCCATTAGTGTGATATAGCACCTTCACAGCAGTTCATCTCATGTACCCTTTTAAAAAAATAATATTTTTATTGAGATGTACTCTACCCACAATAAAAGTGACTTGTGAAGTACCCAGTTCTGGTGCTGGCATTAGCAAATCCACACTGTTTTGCACCTATCACCACTGTCTATTGGAAATTTTCCCCTACCCCAAAAGACAAACCTTTACTCAATTGTAGGCATTCCCATTCTTACTTCTCTAGCTTCAGGAACATGAATCTTTCTTTCTCATGGATTTTTCCACTCTGAACATTCAATACAGAAGAATATACAGTGCATGGCCTTTTAACACCATTTGTGGTCTTAACTCAACTCTTTTTTCTTTCCTCTTATTTTTTGCTGACCATCATGATATACTTCACTGAGACCTTTTATTTGTGATTTTATGGCCTGTGTTCTGTGGAATAAAGAAAAGTCACACCTTCCTTCAACAAGTTACTTGTCAGAAGTCTCATTTTTGTCACATTCCACTGGTCCCCATTACTAAATTTATAGTCTGATAAAGGTAAAAATTAAAAAAAATGAACAAAGCATAAACACATAATCAAATGATCAGAGGAGCCTTGTCCAAAGATAAGACATTTAAACCAAAATTTGAAGAAGAATCCAGTGACATAAAAAAAATGGGGCTAGATACTGGGCAGGGCATTTGTTGAGCAGCTAAGATGAGCAGGAGTCTGGTGAGTTCTGAGGCCTGAAAGAAATCCAGAGTGGCTGCAGTACTATAAGGAGGGTGGCCTCAGTTGAGAGAAGCAGGCCCAGATTACCTTGGGCTTTGTCTTTGGTCACAGATGTGGATTTTTTCCTGAAGCAGTAGAAGGTTTTAAACCAGGCGAGTGCCATGATCTGATTTTTTTAAAGAAAAACTTGTTGCTGTGTGGATAATGGATAGAAAGGGTAAAGGTGGAAACAATATTTAGGAAGCTTTTTAAGAGGTCCTGGCAAAGAGCCCTGGCAGCCTTGCTTAAGACAGGACAAAAGAAATCTAGTAGAGTGGACACATGAAAAATATATGTCAAGGCCCTTTTACCTGACTATTGCCTGCCCATCACCTGCTACCTGCCACCCATCCACGAATCACCCAATGTTAATTTGAAGACTGCTCACAGACCACAAGTGGATCATCAATCACTGCCCTCTGATGCCTGCAAGTCCATTGTCACAGTACCCATAGATGTGTTTACACATGACCACAACCATCTTGGAATACCCATTGGATACTGCAGGTTTGCCACCAACACTGCCACCATTTTGAGGTATGGCCACCTCAGTCTGAGGACACTGGCCAGGGCCTGGAAATATATCTGCATGTTACTTGTGGGTCTGGTTGCACCTGAAGTCTTTCTGCATGGTGTGCTATTGGTCACCATCTAGATGCCTCTTTGCAGGGTTACTCCTTTGTGTAAGTACATCCCTTGTGGTCTCTCTGCAAGGTGAGATGGCATTGCAATCTTGGAACTGCAGCAAAGCAGAGTCTGGGGCAGTTGAAAAACAGGTTCATCAGATTGCAGCTAGGTTTGTGTTGGCCAGTGTGAGTCTAGGAAGCTTTGGGAAGCCAGAAACTAGGAGAATGTCCTCAGGGGAGCTCAGATTGGAGAAACTGGAGAAACCCAAGCTCTCTCCAGCTCAGTGAGTCTTGAACTGCATGGGGAGAGAAAGGGTTGTCTACAATGGGTGGGAAGACTGGAAGAGGGTGTAAGAGCATCTTGCTATCAGCTTACATACCCAACTGTCCTGTCCACCAGAATGAAGGTACCTTCAAATTTCAGACAGTTCTACATATTTGTGGAGAAGGAATGTTGAGAAAAATTTTCAAAGCCAATGGAAGCTATCATTTAATACTCAATTGAGACTTTCCTCCCCCCATCTCATATCTTAATGTTCTTTGAATGCAAATATATTTTATTTATAAATTTATTAAGGAATTGGATGTTTTAATAATATATTAAAATTTTGCTGTATATATATATATATATTTTTTTTTCTTTTTTCCCAAATCTGTATATATATTTTTTCTCACCTCTCTGTCTTCCTGGATTCTCTTTCTCTCTTCTCTCATACTAAAACAAACTTCTATTAATTCTTTTCTCACTCTTACTATAAATTTTTTACCTTTATATTTTCTCCTTCTCCTTTAAAAACTCCACATCTTACATTACTCCTTTTCCCTCATTGTCTATCATTAGAACATTTGAACCCTTTTAGCAAATTTAATATCTATATTGCAGACAATAATTTAACACACCATTTCTGTTTATTGTGACAAAACTGTAGCTGCTTTAATAGGCGCTATTAAAATTAAAGGTGTATATTGTTTGCATTGATTGCTATTAACATTGGTCTTCCCCTTAATGGTGAGGTACTCTGAGACTTCAGGGACACTATAAGACTACAGGGTAGAAACTACTGCTTCAGACTCACACTGCTAGGTGAGAAGAAACACAAACAACATGAAAATCAAGGGATCAAAGTGCCTCAAAAGCCAACATTTCCCAAAAATGCAATCTATAGATAACAGAGTAGAAGAAACGTCAGAAAAAAAATTGAGAAAATACCTAATTAGGCTGAACTTTGAAATGAAGGATGATACAGTAGAGGAAATACAGGAAGTAAAATATCATGTCAATAAAGAGGCAGAGATTACGAAGAGAAATCCAGCAGAAATCTTCAAATGAAGGAAATAATAAATCAAATTAAAATTTCAATGAAAAATATCACCAACAGACTAGACTACTTAGAAGAAAAACAATTCAGGCAATGAAGACAAAATATATACTCTTGAAAATAAAGTCAACTACACCAAGAAGATGGTATAAAATCATGAACAGAAATTCTAAAAAATAGAGATAACATGAAAAGACCAAATTTAAGATTTATCAAAATAGATAAATAGATAAAAGGCTTGAAGATACAAACCAAAGTAATGCATAACCTTTTAAAGAAATAATAATGTCAGAAAGTTTCACAAATCTAAAAAAGGAAATGGAAATCAACTACAAGAGGCTTACAAGACCCCAAGACCCCAAATGAACAAAATTACAGCAAAACTACACCAAGGCACATTATAATAAGAGTGAATAACACAGGGAATAAAAATAGAATTTTAAATCTGCAAGAAAAGAATTACATACTGGAGTAAACAAATTCAGATTTCAGCTAATTTCTCAACCCAGAACCCCAATGGCAGAAGGTCCTGGAATAATAGATATCCAACTCTAAAAAAAGTGGATTCCAACCAACATCTTTATATATAGCAAAATTAAACTTCAGATTTAAAGATGCAGGCTCTGAGATTTGCCATATTTGGAGAAGGACAGAGATAAGTTGCCACAAGTGTACATATGGGGAGGAGGCATCATGTGAGCTTGGTGGCATGCAGCCACCAGAAATCAGTCTTTTCAGCGGATTCCACCCTTTCCTAGGAGCCTTGACTCAATAAGAAATGGATTCAGTACAAAATGAGTAAATAAAAGATCAGCAAATAAGAGGCAGAGAATGGGAAGCGTTAGGTAGAAAAGTAAGAAGCAGAGAACATGGAGTGAGTGAGCCTGTCTTTATAGTTTCCTTCATCTTTGGATAAAATTTGCATATAACAGACTCAGCTCAACAGCCTGGTTGTGAAAAGGTTCAGCTTCAATCTCACCATAATTATTAATTGGAAATCCCCCTGGGAAAAATGTGCTATGAAAAGATTAGAAAATTTAGGATCAGACAAATCTAGTAGCACTAATTCATTCTTTACCCAGGATAATTATTCTTCATGATTTAGTGCTTAGTTTTAGTGCCTGCTCACAAAACTATACTGTTTTACCTTGGATGATTATAAATTAGGAGGCATTCTTAGAACTTATTTATCTTTGAGAGCATGAATCATTCCTTCAGTCTAGACTTTCACATTCATTATTAGAAGAGGTAAATTATTCTATTTGAGAGAAAAATTATGTCCTCTGGTGATATGTACAATGTGTATACTTTTATAGTTAGAGTCTATAACTTAATGATGAAGCCATTTTGAGAATGACTTATGCTGTGTAATTTTTGGTATTTAGAATCTCACCTTTATGAAGTCTGTATTCATGGTCTTTTTAACAACTACCTTTTATTCTATAAAGTCATTGAGATACCATTATTGCCTAATTTAGTACTCTAATTATCCTTTACCAGTGCTTTTTTTTAGAATTGGGTATTCTATTTTGAAATCTACATCATGCCAAGAACTTTGGAAAATTAATTTACTCCTGACACTTTTATTAACATTTTTTCTTAATTCCTGTCTGTTTTTAAGCTGATATATTTGGCCTGAAGTTACTTAGTCAAATTTTAGCTAAATTTAAGAATTTTGTCTGTAGAAATAAATGTGAAAAAGTTCTTGTGTCAATTCAACTTTAAGTGAAAGGGGGCATTGGCAACCTGCCTTTGGCTGATCTCTGATCCTTGGTTGTGAGTGGACTATCTAGTTATTTAGAGCTTGGCCTTCATCTACTAGACTGTTTATGAATTTCAATAAATTGTAAATGCCCTGAGTACAAATTAGTAATTTTGACCTTGTGATGAAACAAAGAATATTGGCAGTCATGTAATTTTTGAAAAGCATCTAGTAATTAAATTTAAAGAAAACCCAACTATTTCTGAATTCTTCATAGAAAAACATCCTTCATTTAGTACAATTTTGTTTTCTCACTATTCTTCTTAATGTCCTTAAGAATATATAAGAGTTAATCATTGAAAGAGGCAATACAAAATGGTAGGTAAAAATGTGAACTTAGAAATCTGACTGACTGCCTGGGTTCAAATCCTGGCTCTGACACAGCACAGACATGTAGCCTTGGGCACACTACTCAACATCACAGAATTTTTCTTTCTTTTTCTGTAAAGATGGCATTATAATAATGCCTTCATCAGAATTGCTGTAGAATAATAAAATGTGTACTAATAGAAATGTGTAAATAAATAAATGTGTAAATAAAATGTGTAATAATAAAAATGTATGAATCTGAAGTAATAACTGAGTAATAGAAAGACAATCATAACTTTTCTTTCTTTCTTGTTTTTTCTTATTACAGGAAGTCTCTATTATTCAGTATTTTTTTCATAATTTTAGTTATTAGGTGAACTAAAGTCCTAAATAGTTGCATGGAATATTCCAGAAATAAAGAATTCATGAGTTTTAAATATGTGCTATTCTGAGTATAGTGATGAAATATTATTCCTTCCCATTCAGGACAAAAAATGATTCCTTTGTCAGGAGTACCCATGTTGTATACACAACCTGGATGTTATCAGATTGTCGCAATAATATGTTTGTGTTCAAATAAGCCCATTTTACTCAATAATGGCACCAAAGCACATGAATAGTGATGCTAAGGAGGCACCAGGGCATAAACATGAAGGACAGATTAACTCCTTTGCTCTGTGGCAGCACGGAAGGTACCTAATAAAAATCACTATGTGTATGGAGGTTGATAGTTTTCATGGTTTTATAAATCTATTGGGGGGTCTTGAAACATCTATACCTTGGGGTCCAGGGGGGAGAGATGCTATGTTATTACTTTTTTGAGTGATTCCAATACAGAAAGAGGCAGTGGTGGAATTTTTCTGTTGGTGTTAGTTCAAGAAACTCTTAGAAAAATTTTACATATCTGATTACTCTCATGTGACTTGAGATATGAAAATTATTTATTTAATGTTTTGTGAACAAGAGTTCAAATTCTTAATAGCAGTGGGTTAAAAAAAGGAGTGATGAAGTAGTAGTGAAATAAGCACTTTGAGATGAGTTTAAATTATGCAGGTTTTAAAGGTACTATCCAAATTACTCACAGTGCTTTTCAAATGACATTGTTCTTGGTTACAAAACATTCTTGGTTTGATTCTTGGTATGAAACTGGAATTGAGAAGCACAATTTCTTTTTGCTTTCTTTTCTCACCTTACATATTATCCCTGAAAGTAAAACCCATCCTGTGGACAACTCTTCAAAGATGTTGTTTGTCATTCAAGGTGCTGTTTTAGCAGACAGAGAAGGTACTGGAGATCCAGACCTTCTTTCTTGTTATTCTGAGGGAAAAAAATGGTGCTGATTATGCCTGCTGAAGATAGGGTCCTGCACTCACAGTCTAGGTAAAAGAAGGAGGTGCATGGCAGCAATGACAGATATTTTGCTCTTTGCATCCTCAAAATGTGTCTCATTTTACATGGTAAAGCTATGTAATGTATCTACAAGTGTGTGTATCTGCACAAATATGCATATGTGTTTCAGACAGCCAGTATACACATTTGATTTCATTTGGAACTTTGATAATTTCAATTTGATAATTAAATAACTAGATTATTTTATTTTCATATATTATAACCTATTATGGGGTGAAAGGTTTTGGTTCTTGTCTGTGTCTCAAGTAAAATCATGATACTGATTTTTAGAGTAAGATTTTTTTTTTTTTTTTGGTGGTGCTGGGTTTTGAACACAGGGCCTTTTGCAGGCAAGACAAGCACTATACCAACTGAGCTGTATCCCCAGCTAGAGAAAGATTTGTAGTGAAAATAAAATATCTCACATCAGAGAAGTGAACATATATGTTTTTATCTCTAAGTGAGAGTAGTTTCATTTGGAGAATAAAAGCTGAATCTTGTTTCATATATATCTATCTTTCTCTTAACATATTTAACTAAAATTATTTATGGAAGTAGCATTAGATTTGGGACTTATTTCTTTGGTATCATGGTTTTGTTGCTCTACTTTCTTTGAAGCTGTCCTCTTAGAAGTTTCTGCTGATATTGAGCATTCTTATACTACCACAAAGGGTATGTTGAAGAGAGAGAGATCATTTAGACCATATGTCTAGAGGTTTCACATGTGAGTGTAGGGGTAACCAAATCAGTTTAGTTTGCCCTAGACTTTTCCTGTTTTAGCAGTTAATGTTTTTTTTTGTTGTTGTTGTTGTTTTTTTTAGGTCCTGGGAAAATCAAGGTGGTTGGCCACATTTCTTGTTTACTGCTCCTGGGGGTGTATAACTTGCCCTGTTGTATTTGCCTTTTCTTTACTACTGTCAAAGTTTCTACATTTACAAGGAACTATGGAAAGTTAAAAAAAATCTAAGAATAGCTAATTATCCTATGAATGCTAAACAAAGCTAAAATATTTTGTAAACAGCACTGAATTTATTTTCAAAGTATTTTTCTGAGTAATGTACCATTGTATCTACAGCAGAACATACTACTGATTCCACTTATATAACATTATTGAAATTATCAGATAACAGTTGTTTGGGGTTAGTGAGGTAGGGGAGGGCCAAAGGTTAGTGGATCAGAAAGAACAGCCCAATAAATGGAGCCACCATTTGACCCAGCNAGGAGAGGTGGGGAGGGGGAGGGTGGAGGATGGGAAAGGCA
Organism: Marmota marmota marmota; assembly: GCF_001458135.2. Classification (NCBI taxonomy): domain Eukaryota; kingdom Metazoa; phylum Chordata; class Mammalia; order Rodentia; family Sciuridae; genus Marmota; species Marmota marmota. The sequence continues at coordinate 412,338 of NW_026000136.1, forward strand.
TCGGAGCACAACAGACACTAGTATGGCAATTTGTAAATCAATGGATGTGTAACTGATGTGATTCTGCAATCTGTGTATGGGGTGAAGGTGGGAGTTCATAACCCACTTGAATCAAAGTGTCGAATATGATATGTCAAGAAATTTGTAATGTTTTGAACAACCCACAATAAAAAATTAAAAATAAAAATAAAAAAAAGAACAGCCCGATAGAGCCTTGTGGCATGTATGAAAATACTCTGCCTTTACGGTTTCACAGCAGTCTTCTGGTCAGGTGTCCAGTGGTGATTTTGCAGGCTGTTCATTCCAGGAAATTTAGTTAAGGGGATACATCATCTATTAATTATTATTTCTTAAAAATATCTGTGAATCTGTAGTCATCTCAAGAGCTTAGATACAGGGAATAGGAAGAGAAATGTGACACCTGCTAACAGTATTTGAAAAGGTGTTATTTCCAGGTTGGGTCTGTGTCTTAGTGGAAAAATTGCTTGCCTAATATGTGTGGGATGCTGGATTTGATACTTATTAGCCCATACATAAATAAGCAAATAAAATAAAGGCATTCTGCACACATACAATTTAAAAGAAAGAAAAAGTTTTTATTCCCAAAGTCTGGATGATTTCCAGAAGGAAACTCCTCTAGAAACTCTTTGTAGCTGTTCCTGGACAGGCAATTTATTAAGGGCTTTGGGAAAATAGATACTCATTGTGGTGACAGCACAACTACTGCTTAATTTCTGTTTGATGCTGTGCATACCGTGTTCAGCATACTAGCACTATTTCAAAATGTAGAGGCTTCTGAGTATATCTTAGGGATGTGATGTACCTTCTCAATGCCCTAAAGATCAGTGAAGTGAAAAGGAAGCTGTGGTCAGTACAGTCTTGTTGTGCAGAGCCTGGGATCAGACACCACACCAGGGTTCATGGCTTAGCTCTACCTCCTCTTGGTTGTATGATCTTTGGCAAATCAGTTATTGTTTTTTGCTTCAGTTCTTAAATGCAGCATGAAATCAGAGAAGTCAATTGTGTCTCTGTCATAAGGGTGATGCAGAGAATAATTGAGACAATGAATGCATTTCATGGGTGCTCTGCAGATGCCAACTTTCCTTCAGTTATTATTGGAAGCAGTTATAGTAGTAGTGCAGGGAAACCAAGAAATTTATTTCTTCTTTCCTTTCAACAACTATGGTTTGTAGGAAGTCTCTTAGCCTTCCATAACTTGGTTTTCTTCTGTGGAATCTCAGTATGTCTGAGTAGATTACAGGTCAACAAACTTCTTAGTTCCAAATACCTGGATCCAGAAGTGAACTTTCTAGAGGCAATAAAGCCATGACTGAAAGCACAGGCTGGTTTATTAATTAGTGTCTTTTTTATTTTATCTTTTGATAAAAATTAATGGCAACCATTAATGTTTTATGGCCTATTGTTTTGCATTTTCAGGTAATTTTTCTTAATTTAAAAATTATTTATTTATTCTAATTTGTTATACATGATAGCAGAATGCATTTCAATTCATAGTACACATATAGAGGACAAATTTTTATTTCTCTAGTGGTATTCAGAGTAAAGTCCCAGCATTTGTGTCTTCATACATTTACTTAGGGCTATAATTTCCATCATTTCACCATCATTTCTATCCCATGCCCCCTCTGTTCCCCTACCTCTCCTTTTCACTATTTAAAGCTCCTCCATTACTCTTATGCTCCCTCCACATTATGAATCAGCATTCTTATATTAGAAAAAAAATTGTCCTTTGGTATTTTGAGATTGACTTGCTTCATTTACTATTATATTCCAAATTCATCCATTTACCTGAAAATGCTATGATTTTATTCTCTTTTCATGCTAAGTAATGTTCCTTTTTTTGTATATACACACACACACACACACACATACATACATTTAATTGGACTGTACCCCATTTATTGATTCTTGGTTTTAATTCTTGTTCTACAGGAGTTTTATTAAGAAAGTTGATGCCTAATTGGACATGATGGAGATTTGGGCCTACTTTTTCTTCCATTAGATGCAAGGTCTCTGGTTTAATTCCTAGGTCCTTGATCCATTCATCTACTGAAGGACATCTAGGTTGGTTCCATAATTTGGCTATTGTGAATTATGCTGCTATAAACATGTATATTGCTGTGTCCCTGTAGTATACAGTTTTTAGGTCTTTTGTGTATTAATCAAGGAGTGTAATAGCTTGGTCAAATGGTGGTTCCATTCCCAGTTTTAATGAACCTCCATTCTGCTTTCCCGATTAGCTACACCAATTTGCAGTGCCACCAGCTATGTATGAGTGTCTTTTGTCCCCCACATCCTTGCTAACAATTATTGTTGTTTGTATTCTTGAGAGATGCCATTCTGACTGGAGTGAGATGAATTCTTAGAGTAGTTTTAATTTGAATATCTCTATTGGCTAGAGATGTTGAACTTTTTTCATATGTTTGTTGATTGGTTTTATATCATCTTCTGAGTAGTGTAAGTTCATTTTTGTGGCCCATTTTTTGATTGGGTTATTTATTTATTTATTTACTTACTTACTTATTTATTTTAGTGTCAAGTTTTTTGATATCTTTATATATCTTAGAGGTTAGTGCTCTATTTGATGTGCTTGTGCTAAGGATTTTCTCCCATTCTGTAGGCTCTCTATTCACCTCACTGATTGATTCATTTGCTAAGAAGAAGTTTTTTAATTTGAATATATCCCATTTATGGATTCTAGGTTCTAATTCTTGTGCTACAGAAGTTTTATAAATAAAGTTGAGACCTAATCCGACATGATAGAGACATGGGCCTACTTTTTTCTTACATTAGATGCAAGGTCTCTGGTTTAATTCCTAGATTCTTGATTTACTTTGAGTTGAGTTTTGTGCATTGTGAGAGATAGAGGTTTAATTTCATTTTGTTACATGTGTATTTATAGTTTTCTCAGCACCATTTGTTGAAGAGGCTATCTTTTCTCCAATGTACGTTTTTGGCACTCTTGTCTAATATAAGATAACTGAAGTTATGTGGGTTAGACTCTGTGTCCTCTATTCTGTACCATTAGACTACAAGTCTATTTTGGTACCAATAACATGCTATTTTAGGTCCTATTGTTCTATATTATACTTTTAGGTCCAGAATAGTAATGCCACCATATTAATTCTTCTTGCTAAGGATTCATGAAAAAATGGATATATATATATATATATATATATATATATATAATGCATAGAAATGCATATAAAAATATATCAAATTGTAAATAATCTTTAGAGAGAGGAAGAATGAATAAGAAAGAGAGAATCATTGTAAGGACACCTACACCTGGTCTTTTCACCATGGATATATAATTTATAGAATTTTTATTGAGCGTATAGTATATACATAATGAATAAATATTTTTATTAATAGATGTCATGGTTTAACAAATCTTTGATGGCATAATAAGTTTCCAACTTTTGAATTATGCAATGTGCAACCATATATGAAACCAGAAGTATATATTGAAACACATAATATTTACCTTACTGCACATATCTATTTGAAATTCAATAAATTAAATTGATATAGTGATGCCAATTACAATAAGTATCTTCAAAGAAAATAAAATACCCATTCTTATGGAGTTCTGTTAGGTGTCACTAATGAATTGGTATAAAGCACCAATAGACTTTAATTCATTAGTGACACCTAATTCAATATGACATAAAATTGTACAAATTAGAAATGTTGATACCCAAGCTTTACATTTATATGCATAAATAAGATATCTCAGAAAGCAATTAAAATACCTACCAATAATTTTAAAACTTAATAATATGTATTATTTATTGTGGCCTGTGCCAGGTAAATATAGATGTGCATAATTAATTCTAGTTTCAAATTTTATACAACTTATACAAAATATATATATATATATATATATGAGATTCTTTTCAAGAAGAAAAGTAATATAATTAGTACAAACCAATCTGGGGTCAGAACTTAAGAATCACTTCTGTAGAAAAAACTGTATTTGTTGGGATTAAAGGTTTTACCAGTATAGAAAAAAGCATAATTTTAGCTCAGGGTGAAGAAACAGACTAATAGAGTACGTATGTAATGCTTGCTATTATTGGCATTTAAAAATAAACACAAAAACTCAAAATTCAATTGGTGGAAAACACAAAACCATTGTACACTTCTGTGTGTCTAAGTGTGTTTGTTTGTGGTGAGTATGAATTTGAGTGTGAATAATGTGGCTATTAGAGAATTTAATTTATATTATTAATTTCAATGAAGAATAATACTATCGTAAAGACAGCCAGTTGCCTGTCAACTATGCATTCTCTTGTTTTTCCCTCTTTGGAAACAGAACCTATACATTGAGTGTGTCAGTGTGCCTGATTATAAACTACATTTATCAGCTCTCTCTGTGGAGGCAAAGTAAGAAGAATTCAATAAAAGGTAAATGGAAGTTGCATGGAGTCCAGGAAATGCTCTCAAGTACACTGATTTAACTGCAAAGCATGCTTTGATTTTTGCCTTTTTCTTGTAGAAAGTAAAATTTACTGTTGGTAATCCAAAGGTCATCTCAATGTATACCAGGAGGTTCTTCAAGGATGGAAAGGATATACCCAGGATGACTTTACACTGTGACAAGGATCCAGAAATGTGATGATAAAGAGATAGCATTTAAATCTTTTTCTGATTACCTCTGGGCTTCTTTTACATGGGAAAAAACAATTTCACTTATTTAGGCAATAAAACTCAGTTAGGTCTTTGGCCTTTCACTTAGATTCATCAAAAGGTAATCCTAAACGGGTACATGAACCCTATTTCACAGGATAATTTTTTCAATGAAGTCATACATATGTGGGGCTTAAAGTTCTTCTACCTCTTTAAATAAATCTGCTTATATATTGTTCCCTCAACAAGGTTTGACTTGATGGCTCAACACGAAATAATTTTTCCTTTTCCTTTACAGCATACATCACAATTCAGAAGCATATATATAAACACACACACACACACACACACACACACACACAGTTTTACTTTTCTGTTTCTATTCATTGTACTTTATAAGAGATGAACACAACCAATGAATCCAAACATTGACAGTAGTGATTAACGAATTTGTTATATAAGCAAATAGATAAATTGATAGAAGAAAACTATTGATTTTTTTCTTAAAAACTCTGCATAAGTTAAATCATATTTCCCACAGTTGAGTACACTTTATAAAGCAGGAAAGTTTTCACTTGTTCTCAGTTTATTATCAATTAGTGGTGGAACTTAAGGTTTTCTGTTTAATCACCCACAAAGTGATGAATGCTCCTCAAGAACATTTAAACTATTGTCATTCTCTGTTTTAAAGGTGTTTATTTGAATATCTTATTCAAGTAATGATATCTTTATAATGTATCATTACCAATTCAGTGAGATAAAATTATTTTACCAGGATTTCATAAGTATGAAAGTTTCAGTTTCTAGCTTACCAATTCTGNGAGAGAGAGAGAGAGAGAGAGAGAGAGAGAGAGAGAGAATCTTAAAAGAAAATACATAAATTGATTTTGTTGGAGTTCAGTATATTTTTTTTGCTTCCCTTCTCATCCAATAGGTGGAGTTGCTTGTTGTTTGCTGATATCTCTTCCCTCAGGATGGTGAATGTTATTAGGTTTGGAGGATTTGTCTTTGGGTAAAGCTTCTGGAGGTGGGGGATAACAATTGCCAGTCCTGATGGGAGACTGGCACCCCACATATCTCCTTTGGGGCCTGCTTGTGTGATGTGTGTACCTGGTCTTATCTCCTTATATCACCTGTAGACCTCACAATTTCTGGTTTTCAATTCAGTCTTTTAACTGTATCTCACTCACCCTCTCCCTTTTTACTTCCCAATCAGGAACCTGTCTCTCCAGATGTCTTATGGGCTGCACTCTGGGGCTGTACACCTGTTTTGTAGAGCTGTTTTGTATTGGGCAGCTAAGGACCAGGCTTTTCAAGCTACAGAGAAGCTGTGTAGCCACAAGCACTATGCTGAGTTAGTGACTGCGAGGTAGAGGGGGAATGGGGGACTATAGGTATATTTATATTGCTTTTAGGATCAAGCGCTATCCCAGTTGGGAGTAGCCTCAACTAAAGATGGCAATAAAGTTGTCCCAAGATAGAGGGGTTGCTTTCAAAGATGGGGTGTTGGGTTGGGTTGGGCTGGGTGGTGATCTTGGGCAGCATGTACAGAGATGCAGCTATGTGATGTGCAGGGTTGTGGCTGGCAGCTGTCTCCAGACCCTGCCAGTGTCCCTAGGTGAAGATTCCCTCCTGTGTGTAGAGGACCATGACAGAGGTTGCAGTGTCCCAAGATGGAGGTTATAGGGGGAATCTATGATGGTAAATGGGGTCCACACAAAGGATACCTCTGGTGTAACCAGGCCAGGACCTTGGTGATGGTCTTCCAGGTCCTGGCGGTTGTCTCTAGATGGAAACAAGCCAGAAGAGCCATGCACTGGTTGGGCTACTCTTCCACACATGCAGCTGCGGTCGATCTCCTCCTCCTCCTCCATGTGTCTAGCTGAGGTCAGTCTCCTCCTCCTACCCACATTGGGCTGGGTTCAGGTTCCTCCTTCTCTGTGTGTCTGGCTGGGGTCAGTCTGCTCTTCTTCTGCTCATGGGGCTGAGATCTCTCTGGTCCACCTCCTTCATGTGTGGGGCCGGGTTGGTCTGCTCTACCTCCTCCACATGTTGTCCCAGGAGATCTCTCCTATATCTCTTTACTTTCACCAAAGCAGTTTCTGATTATTAACTCTGTTTTCTAAATGTATAAGAAATTTAAGGATATCCTTTGTTTTTTGTAAGCCCATGCAGACCTATGACTATTGTTCCTGTATTCTGGATTCTAAACTGTACTGTAAAGGTTAAAATTAGTAAAATGTAAAGCTTAAGAGAGCACTTTATCATGTTGATGTTCTCCAAACTAAAATTATCTGTAACAAAAGTCTCATATGTGTATAAAAATAACAAATTGGGTTGATATTTATTCATTTCATTTAATGTTTTACAACCAGATAAATTAATCTGTTGTCAATAAGTTACATATAAAATTTTGTGTTACTCTTCACATTACAATTGAAATTTCAGTGCACTTTTAAAAAATAATGAGAGCCTGATCTGTTTAAAGGTAATATTGTAAAACATAAAAACATTTGCCACCTACCCACACAAAAGAAAAGCTAACAGCCCCCTTAGCCTTTCCCTGATCCATGTTTTAAATGTAATGTTATATTGTGTTAACTAATGGACATATAGACTCAGGAAATAATATATGCAAATTTTATAAAATGACATTTAAGAAAAAGGCAAAATCAGCCTCAAACCTAAAACACTTTACCTAAAACTTGTCAAGTCCCGCCTTACCTGAGATAAAACTCTGCCTTCCACCTACTAAACGTTAGAGTGGCTCCAAAATGAGCTGGACTTCAGCTCATTTAAAGTTATGTTTAGAAGAGTGATACTTTTTTCAAAGATTACTATGATCTCAAAGAGGAATATAATGTATAAGACAGCCAAACTTCAAGATAGCTATTACACAAACTAAGCATGTTTTTAGTCTTGTTAATTTCATTATTAAAGAAAACAAAGACTATGACTTTGTCTGTGTCAAAGGGTTTTACAAAGGATTAACTTCTAGTTAGATGGGACCTTATTCACTCATCCTGACTACCCCAATGGCCATGAAGGTAAATGAACACACAGGGTGGATTTATCTCACCTGAGTCAAGACAACAAAAATATCTCCTGCAAAAGAATGGAAAGAATAAGAGACCACAACCACCCTCTAAAGATAAAACAACAACAAAAAAAGAAATGAAAAATTAATTATGTTTTTTTCTCTTGCTCAGACTTGTTCTAAGGCTAGAACAACTAAAACAATATATTTTAATCAAGTTTATAAATATATATGTATATATTTAATTCACAATATGTATATATTTAATTCACTATATATATATTCATTTATATTATATAATATATATATATAATAAATGAATGGTCATTACAACCCCGTACCTCATTCAAAAGGGGGAAAAGTTATGGGCCAGGATATATGTGCCTTAACCAGACAAACTCCATTTTACTCTGAGACTCCATTTCATATAAGAAATTCTTTTGCCAGGAGAAACCCTGCCACTGCCATCCTGATCCTCCTTAGCACACCCTGCTTAGAAATGCAAATGTTTCTCTTCTTCTTACACAATGTAAAATTATTCTCTTTTTGGTTCCCATTTTTATTGGCAATGTACCCTAACCACATAGAATAATTGTCTAGATATTAGTAATGATTCTTTCAATTGTTCTCATTTAGGGTTGTTTTGATCCATTTCCCCCTCTGCTTATGATTTTAAAGCTTATGGTTTGTGCGTATGGTTTTGAATCATAGTAACAGCCACTTATGTTTAATGTAGTGATATGCTTTCCTTGTCTTTTTTAACTATAAATGATGTGCGCCAACCCCTGGAGTGGGTCAAGTAGTACAGACTTGTGGCCTTCTCTTGGCCCACCAGTGGTGACTAAAAGTTCCAATTCCTATATTGAGTTGGACTCAGTGATTTATTGTAATCTCATTATAACAATAAAGCACTAATTTTCAAAAAGTATAAATAAATATAAATAAGAATAGAGAAAGGGTAACAGAGGGAAGGACAATGGGAGGGACAGAGAAATTACTAGGGTCTGGAGTGGAGCAAATTATATTCCATGTTGTATGATTATGGTATCTGCATTTTTCAAGCCTCCCATGCACATCAATTTTAATGGGAATCCTGTGTTGACAGCCACTGTATGTTTCTTTATAGGAATTATGAGAGGGCAGAAGTGGACTCTTCACCACCTCTCTGGTGAGTCAGTGGAAGGGATTAGTTGGAGTAGATGATGCCCTGGGTGACTCCTGAAAGTTGGTTAGGAATTCACTTAATGAAAAACAGATTGGGTCATTCCAGGAGAAGACTAGCCTGTACAGACAAAAGAAAACACAAACATGTCACATTTAGGGAGCTTGAGATGTGATAAATGATAACAATCCCTTAAAACATCTTATGGAGGTATAGAGTGAGACAAGACTGAAGAGGCCTGTGTGTCCTGGTGAAGAAGAATCAGGTGTTGCTGAAGGCAATTCGATTTTATCCTGTGGGTGTTGGTAGCATATGGAGGGATTTTAGTAACAGAGAAATGGTAGCTGGGCACCGTGGTACAGTCCTATAATCCAAGTGACTTGGGAGGCTGAGGCAGGAGGATCACAAGTCTAAAGCCAGCCTTAGCAACTTAGTGAGGTCCTAACCTACTTAGCAAGATCCAGATTCAAAATAAAAAGTAAAAAGTCTGAGTGTCAAAGTCAATAAATAAATATTAAAAGACCCATTTTACAAGGCTCTGCCTGGTGGTGAGCAGGGCATTCCCTGGATAAGAGCAGCCTGCAGTCCCATCAAGCAAGTTAGAAGCTCACTGTCCCATGTGGAAGGGAGAGTGTGCAGGCTTTGCAGTCCTTTTCAACATGACCCCATGATGCTCATCTTCTCCTTACTCATTTTCTCTTTCATGAATTCTGATTTCTCTTTGATTTATTGGCTTTGTCCTCATTTGCTTCCTGCTTTCCTGACTATCAAAATGATTCTGATTATAAAATGACTGAACTCTTTCTACCTCTGACTGTTGGCTGACTCCAGAAATTCAGTGAATTCACATTTAGTAATAAACTAAAGGCTCTCTGTGGATTTGTGTTCACAAGCAGTTCTGCACCATTTCATAACTATGTTGGGAGAATTCTGGGAGGTGTGGAAAGAAATATTTAACCTATGTGAGGCTGACACATCAACCAGGTTTTTGAGAGAATCCCTTGTACCTTCAGCAGACTTTGGAATCACAAGTTCTGGCTCCAGGGCCCCACTTCAGGATTAAATTGCCTCAGCAATTTTCTTCTTCAGTGTTGGTTTCACGGCTATAACAGGGGAATTAAAACAACCCAACACTAGTTGTCTCACAGAGTAGACATAGGATCCATCATTAAGAGACATGCAAATGAGCTTTCTAAACTATGAGGTACTCTGTTCCCTTATTGGTTATTTTCAAAAGAAGAAAGGCTCAGGGATGGATTAGGAAGTGAGCAGCCATGATGAAGTCTTCTTACTCTTAACCTCAAAATCTTCATAAGGTTCCCTCTTCCAGAGTGAGGAGGAGAGATAGGATGTCCCCCACAGGGCTAAAATGTTATCTTCAACTTGTGCCTTTGTAGGAGACAGAGCTCTGGGCACAACACTTTCAGAAGATCTGGGCCACATTCCAGTCCCTTAACTCATCCTGTGTGGCAGTATGTGAGGCTGAGCCCAGGTTGCAAGGTTAAGACCCTGGGCACTAGAGTTAGATGATTTAAATTAGAACAGTGGCTCTTGTAGTAATTAGCTAGGTAACCATGGGTGAGTGAGTTAAACTTTGTGGGACTTAGTTTACTCATTCATAAAATAATGACTATAACCACACAAATCTCATAAAGTTGTTGGATGGATTGTGCCAGTTAATGAAGAAGAAGTTCTTAGAACAAAAAAAAAAAAAAAAAACCACACACACTAGGAAAGACAGTAGAATTAATTGAACATCACCTTCCTATGTTCATATATGAATACAAGACCAATGAAACTCCAGATCATGTACAAACACAAGAATGTTATTCTAATTAAAATAAGTTATACTCCATGTATGTGTAATGTCAAAACACACTCTACTGTCATGTATATCTAAAAAGACCAAATTTTAAAATATGGATAAGTAAATAAGTGCTAGCTATTCTTTCCTGAGTTATTGATTCCAGCTGCACCCCTCCCCTGATTCAGGCAATGGCAAGGCCCTACTAAGGTGGATGGCGCAAGGCATCCATCCTCTGGAGGAGCGCAGTATATTTCTGGGAATGGGCTGCTTTGTTTTTGTATTCCTTTAATAAGTATAGTTGCGACTTCTCATATGACCATTAAGTATGAAGGAAAAAACATGACTTTCCCAATTAATGCAACTACTTCTAAAGAATAGATCTGTTTGCTCTAAATGCAAAGATTCAGCTGTGGAACGTAAATTGTTAATGTCTAATGAAAAACTCCCTGTGTTCCTGTCAAGGAAGTTTTTGAGAAATTAAATTAAAATCTAGAGAAGAAGAATTAATGTTAAGAAGACATATTAGTGCTTAGTACTGGGCAACTTGTTCTTGTTCCTGTGCACAATGGTTTGTGCTCTTACTCTTGTTTGAGTAAAATAAATAACAAGTTAAACACTTGCTGTAACCATGGCACTGGTTTCCAGTCAGTAAGTCAAGAAAGAATAGTCAAGGTATAGGCCAACAATCTGGGACATTTCTAACTATTATTAAAAGTTAACTAATCAGAAACAACTCAAAGGAAAACACGAACTGAAAGTAAAAATGCTTGCTTATGCATAAGCCAAGATACATTCTTCTATTCTAATTGTAGCTACGTAATATTTTGTTTCTTTGAATAATGATTCCTGTTTTGTAACCACAAAGTACTGTGAACCTGCCAAAATGAAAAGTATATATGATCAGCTTCACAAGTAAAGATTGGGATTTAGCCCCTTCACTTTGGTGTCTGTGTTGTTTCTCCACCCCCCTTTCACCGACTCCTCACCATCCGTTCCTCTCCTGAGACCCCCTGTTGGAGGTGGTCTCCGACAGGTTCCTGTGTGTGGTGCCTTTTTTTTTCTTGCACTCCCATTTGACAGACCTCTCTAGATTTTACAGCTCAGGACATCTGTGGCAGGTGTGTCATCTTTCAGTTCCGGTTTATTCCACCTTTTATGCATCCTGATCATAGGATCTCTTGGTTTCTGCATGAACTGGAGAAATTTGGGGACTATAATATACAAGACAATTAGAATAATGAGGAAGGGGTGTGTTTCATGCCAAGCCTGAGATAGGAAGGCAGTGCTGAGTGGGTCTTGTGATTGAGATAACAAGGCTTTTGGACCTCTTATGTCAACTTCTCCCACATGAGGAAATAGGTCCAGGCAAATCCAAAGCCTCACACTTTCCATGCCTCCAGTCCCATTGATTCTGTTGTTTTTATATTTTTCAAAGGAGGAGTGATTTGAAGAAAAGAAAGAATGAATGAGTCAAATCCTGCTGCAAGCTTCAGTAAAGAATTTTTTACTTCACAGTATTTATCCCAATTTGTAGTTCAAAATCTACATGAGTGGAATTTTTGTTGCTGCTGTTTAGTGTCTCTTTCCCCCAGGAAAGGTTAAACTTCATGAAGGCCAAGGTTCTTCCTGGCTTATGTGTAATGCATGGCTCAGATCCTAAAGAATGATCTGAGCCATGCATTACACATGCAGGCATGCAGCCCAGTCACCCTGCAGTGACACTGGGTTGAGGTACATACTTCCTCCAGTGCCAAGAAGGAATGTCCCTAGACCTGACCCTCTCCTCACCAACACATACACAAAGGCCAGAAGATTTGGCCATTCCCTCTCTCAGCCACAAAGCTTAGATACTGCCTGCCCCCCAAAACTGGCAAGATGTAGATAGTCCCTACTTTGAAGAAAGTGCATTTGACAGAGTTACATAAATCAACTTTCTATTTTCTTTTCTTTTGTTTCTTTTTTCTTTTTGCATATTTAAGACTATGACCTCTGAGTTTTGAATGTAAAACATAAACCAACACCATGAGCAATTTACTTGCCAGTGGAAGTCAGAACAGGCTTCTCAAAGAGATGTCACTTGGGCTGATGAAGAACAAGGGGATGGACTATCCCGTGGCAGAAAGAAGCGCCACCATTCAGGATTGATAGGATGTTGTTTCTCATTCCACTATGATTACTTCATTTGGCATTCTTCAATTGCCTGTTTATGTGTTCCTCTCTCAAATCATCATGATATCTGGGGCTGAGTTTCTACTTAACCAAGTACTTAGAGCAGAGATTTATAGCTAAACAGTGAACCAACTTGGTGCCCTTCAACAGATGAATGGATAAAGAAAATGTGTAATATATACACAATGGAATATTACTCAGCCTAAGGGAATGAAATTATGACATTTTTCAGTAAATGAATGGAGCTGAAAAATATTGTGCTAAGCCAATCCCAGAATAACCAAAGGCCAAATGTTTTCTCTGATATGCGGATGTTAATTCACAATAAAGGTCAGGGGTTACTGAAGAATAGAATTACTTTGAATTAGGCAGAAGGGAGTGAAGGGAGGGGAGGGGATAGGAGGTAAGAAGGATAGTAGAATGAATCTACTGGTTGTACACTATGTGGAGATACATGGGTTGTGTAATCATATGCATAGAGTAATAATGTGTGATTCATTCTATTATTCTTCTCTTTGTATGTTTTATTTTGAGACAGGGTCTAGCTAAGTTGCTTAAGACCTCACTGAGTTTCTGAGGCAGGTTTTGAATTTGCAATCCTCCTGCCTCAGCCTCCAGAGTCTTGGGGATTACAGGCAAAATATAAATTGTTCTACTGTTCAAGATAAATAAGGAAAGACTCTACTAAATAGGTGCTATAGGAGATGTGTTTTGGAGGCTAAGCAGGAATCTCTCATGAGGCACAAAATCATACTAGGAAGATGAAATTGTGTGGGCAAAGTTTTAAGAATGTTTGGATGAAACATTTATTTTGATGAAAGTCTGTTTTTAACAAGAGCAAATATTTTTCAGAGACACATAAGGAGATTTAATGCTAGTGTCTTTGCTTCAGTTTCTCATGATATCAAATAACCTATGGCATTACCAATTACACAGTGATTTATTGATTTCCCACAATATATGAACTAAAAGTATTACAGGAGTTCCAGGCCAGGTACAAAAGCCAGGTCTGGCCACTCACCCCCAAAAACAAACCCAAATGTTTAATTGTGAAAAGCAAGAAAAGAACTTTAATACCAGCCACAATGGGAATACATGCTTTAGGCATATCTTCAGGGTGCTGACATGACCTGAAGGTTTAAATAGAAGAAGAATGGGGAAGTGGGGAAGAGGTATGCATTTTTAAGTAGTCTTGGCCAAACTGTAGTCTGATGGATCATTATCTCAGTTCTAGCACTCTGAGGTGGCTCCTGAGAAGTCCTTATCACTTGAAGTGGGTAAATTTAACTTACTGCACAGTATGTTCATCTACCAGACCTAAAATGCTAGAAGGGGCAGTGTAGGTCCCATGAAATGATTGCTCCTGTTGACGGTACAATCTCCTCATGGTGATCTGACTATAATGCTCTGTCATTCCTGGAAGGAATTGAACAATGACTGAAAACTTCTAGGCACCACACCAGGTCTCTGAAACAAGGTACTGTAAAAGCTGATGATTGAATGTTCCCTCCATCTTGCCTCAGGTTTCAAGGGGGTATCAGATAGATTAGGTAAATTTGGTTTAATAAATGTGGTATTTCCAGTTTTTAGATGAGCACTCCTTAAATGATTAACATGTCTATGTGCAGAGCTGAGCAGTCAAAAATGTTAAGTTAGTTAATGATACCCAAAGAAGGCAGAACACCAAGCTTTATCCTGCTTTTAAAGTTACCCATTGAACAGCTGTGGACCTCAGAGTCACTGCATTTACCAAAGGTTGCTTCTTGAAGTTAATATTATAAAAGGTCAAAGTAAGACAGTGCATGATTCTTTGCCAACTGCAAAGAGGACACCTGAACCTCCAATTTCAGGAAATGGAGAGAGTGGCCTTTCCTCTGGCTGTAAGGGAAATCAGCCTTCCTTGTGGCTCAAGTCAACCTGATTGTCTGACAACAGACTTGGGTGTCACTCAACAGATCTCACATTTGTGTTAGGCCAATGGAAGTGTCATTTTTAAAAAAATGACACATTTTTCATTCAATAGAAAGAAGAATACTATGGCTTCTTCCAAGTTCCCATGTGAAGTCAGATTTAAAGTAGTGCTGGATGCTGAACCAGGGATATGGCATAGAGAGAAGAAAAAGCATAAAAATTTTGTGAACAAATTGCAAGGAAAAAAATGTCACCATATTCTCTCAGTGGACTCCCTGTAATTGAGTGGACTAGGTTACCCAAAATCTCAACATCAACATAATGTCAAAACATCAGTCCCCCCACCTTTTTTTACCTAGACTAGGAATCTCTACATTAAGGAAGAGTCAACATACCAAGGAGACATAGCAAGTAAGATGCACTGGCAGAACGACAGCTTGAACCTCTCAGGAGCACTCACTTATGTTCATGTTTATCAAGTATGAACCCAAGAATTTGGGTCATGAAGACTAAACTTCTTTTAGCTAATTATTGTGCTTTTGCGGTTGGGAGGGGGTGTTCTTTAACTGAAGTTGGAAAGGAGAGAATTTGCTGATGCAGTTTTCTTTATTATGTGTCACCAACATGTTACCTCCCTCACTGCCTGGTCCAGTTTCTCAGTCAGAGACTGGCTAGTCCTTTATCTATAGAATGATAGTCATGGCGATGTGTGTTTCTCTTTCACTTTATAGATACAGAACATCTTCACATGGGCTATTTAAGAAGATGAAAATGCCTGGGCCAACACCTCTGCCTCTCTTTGAAACTTTCTGCACTACTGGAAGGTGATTGTTGTATCTAGAGTATCTAGGATAATGATGTCCATCTCATTCCACCATCTTTCTTGCCCTCCCACACCCTGCCCACCCTGCCTATCCTTTGCCCAATCAAAGTTCCTCCATTTTTCCCATGCCTCCCCACTCCCTAGATTAGCATCCACTTATCAGAGAGAACATTCAACCTTTGGATTTGGGGCTTTGGCTTACTTCACTTAGCATTATGTTCTCTAACTCCATCCAATTGCCTGAAAATGCCATGATTTTATTCTTTTAATGCTAAGTAATATTCCATTTGTG
>NW_026000136.1:428788-444887 GCF_001458135.2 Marmota marmota marmota
TATATATATATATATATATATATATATATCAGTTTCTTTATACATTCATCTATTTAAAGGCATCTAGGTTGCTTCCAAAATTTAGCTATTGTGAATTGAGCTGCTATGAACATTGATGTGGCTGTGTTACTATGATATGCTGATTTTAAGTCCTTTGGGTAGAGGTCGAGGAGTGGGATATCTGAGTCCAATGGTGGTTCCATTCCAAGTTTTCTAAGGAATTTCCATAATGCTTTCTTGATTGGTTGCACCAATTTGCAGTCCTACCAGCAATATATGACTGTGGGTTTTCCCCTACATTCTTGCCAACATTTATTGTTTCCTGTTCTTGATAACTGCCATATTGACTGTCATGAGATGAAATCTCAGAGTAGATTTGCATTTCTCTGATTACTAAAGATGTTGAACATTTTTTCATATATTTGTTGATCTACTATATATCTTCTTCTGAGAAGTGTCTGTTCAGCTCCTTAGCCCATTTTTTGATTGGGTTGTTTGTTTGTTTATGTTAAGTGTTTTGAGTTCTTTATATATCATGGAGATTACTGCTCTATATGATGTGTGTGTGGCAAAAAATTTGCTCACAAAATATAGGCTGTCTATTCACCTCATTGATTGTTTCTTTTGCTGAGAAAAAGCTTTTTGCTTTGAGACCATCCCATTTATTAATCTTTGATTTTATTTCTTGTGCTTTAGGAGTCTTGTTAAGGAAGTCAGGGCTTAATCCAACATGATGAAAATTTGGACCTACTTTTTCCTCTATTAGGTACAGGGTCTCTGGAGTAATTCCAGTCCTTGATCCACTTTGAGTTGAGTTTTGTGCATGATTAAAGATAGAGATTTAATTTCATTTTGTTACATGTGGATTTCCAGTTCTCCCAGCACCATTTGTTGAAGAGGCTATCTTTCCTCCAATGTATGTTTCGGTGCCTTTTTCTAGTATGAGATAACTGTATTTACATGGGTTTGTCGCTATGTCTTCTATTCTGTACCATTGGTCCACAAGATGAGTTTTGTGTTTCAACAAAGGCAGAATCAGTTATATAAAATCAGCATTAATTGGATGATTTTTAAAATTATTAAAATGTAAGTTCACTGAGTTGAATGTAACATGTTCCATAAGGAATGTGAATTTTAACCAAGCCTTTGTGGTTAACACAGTTAGGTGTTTGACTCAGGGCCTGACTCCTGAAGAGAAATTAATGAGATCTATTTCAGAAGATCAGAAGAAAAGCTGCTCTATGCTCAGATTTCCTCTCCCAAAAATCTGAGAATTTTTTAATCATATTTTAATTCTATAATTCTGAGACCTAAAGTCCACCTGAGAATTCTATACTGCTGTTCCCTCTGTAAAAGCAATCATTTCCTTTTCATACTTCCCCAGTCAACTACTACTAGATAGGAGCTAAGATCCACATTGTTGGGGACTCCCTTTGCAGCATGAAAATATCACCCCTGAAACTTAACAACAGGAAGATTTGTTTTTAAGTGTCATAACAA
Organism: Marmota marmota marmota; assembly: GCF_001458135.2. Classification (NCBI taxonomy): domain Eukaryota; kingdom Metazoa; phylum Chordata; class Mammalia; order Rodentia; family Sciuridae; genus Marmota; species Marmota marmota. Next base: position 430,289 of record NW_026000136.1, read on the forward strand.
AAACTTAGAGCAAGTATTTAATTTGCTGACTCCTGTGTGTATTGGTGCCATTTCCCTTTCTTTTCTACACTGAGCTAGGAAACTTGAAGATGACTCCATTTTGTCATTCATCACTCATTTGTTCTCACTCAACAACATGTTTGAGGACCACTGTTATGTTTTAAATATGAGGTGTCCCCCAAAAGCTCATGTGTGAGACTATGCAAAAAAAAATTCACAAATAAGGTGATTGGCTTATGAGGGCCTTAATGTGATCAGTGCATTAACTGTTATAACTGTAAACAGGTAGGGTGTGGCTGGAGGAGGGGAGTCACTGGGTCCTGCCTTTGGAGATTATATTTTGTCCTTGGTGAGTGAGGTTCTCAGTCTGCTTCCTGGTGCTGTGCCCTGAGCTGCTTCCTTCCATCACACTCTTCTGCCATGTTGTTCTGCCACACCATAGACCAGAACAAAAGAATCAATCATCTTCGAAATGAGACCTCTTGAAACAGTGAGCCAAATAAATTTTACCTCTCCTACATTTTTCTTTTCAGGTTGTTTGGTCATAGCAGTAAAAAGATGAACTAAAACAATCACATAAACTTTGTAAAATTAAATTCACTGGTGCCTTTAACTTCATAATTTTTCCAGTATTCTAGGGGATTCATAAGATAAATGAAAAAAAATCTGGAAAAAGAACAAGTGAAGTGTGATTGTGAATATCCCTGGGAAACTCACTCACTTTCCCTTAGTTTTAGTTTTCTCACATTCATGTGGAGGAAAGAATTCAAAAGTTGGCAGGATTCCAGAAACAAAAAACTAACACAATAATGATACAGAAACCCAGAAGCTTTATATTTATACTCAAAGACAACTAGCCAAACAGTGGCAAACACCTGCAGTCCCAACTACTCTCAAGGATGAGGCAGGAGAATAACAAATTAAAGGACAGTCTGAACGACATAGAAAATATGGCAAGATCTTGTCTCTCTCCCTCCCTCCCTCTCTCTCTCTCTCTCTATTTATAAATATAGATATAGACAGATAGATATAGATAGATAGATAGATAGATATAGATATAGATATAGTACAACACCTAGAAAATTCAAGATATACTATAAACTCCCTTTTCAAATATTCCCTCTGTTTTCTCTTCTTTTCCTTCATATGTCTTAGAATAGGTGCTTCTCTCCACCTGCCAGCATTGGACAATAAGTCTGATGACAATGGATTAGAACCAAATAGAATCCGAATTCAATATGTTCAAAATAACAATATAATTTCTTTTTTCCCCTCTTCCCCCGATTTTTGGAAATATGAACCCAATGTCATGAAAATATGGGAAAATGTGGGAATGAGTATTCTGGAAAGTTTTCTTAGGTGGACTTGATGTAATGAGGCACCCCACTGCATGAGGACAATGCCAGTCCAGATGTATTACTGGTGACTAATTATTATAAAGCTTTTGGAGGCTCCTGTTCCTGCCAAGGGTCCCATATGTCACCTGGTGTCAGGACTCAAAGCAAACAACACCACACTCCTGACTTTTCTCAGTCTATGAAGACCCAGAAACTCCTGGTCACAACTTTTATCCAGTGCCCAGTCAATCCTCCCTTTTCCAATTTTCCTTCCTTACAAAACATTTAATAATGCATAGGAGGCATTACTTCAAACCCTTCTAATATATGCACCATGCATGGCTTTATCTCCTTTCAAGACAGTCATTTTGATTACAAGTCAAACACCTTTATATAAATTTGGGGTTTATCATGTGCATTTGAAAGAAAATTTGAGAGACAGAGATAAACAGATTGGGAAATGATTTGTCCTCTGTTTCATTTTAATTTTATCTACAAGTGTAAACTCTTGGGGCAGCGATTAATTTGTTTTTAATTGTCAGGTGCTTTCAGCAGAAGTGTATACCAGGATTTCTTTGCCAACCTCATTCTATTGACTATGAAGAATGGATGTCCAGTACATTTAAACCACTGTGTTCCCCATGGGCTTATGTGCTTCAGGATCTGGTAGAGTGAATTCAGCTCATTTCAGCAGCTGTTTCCTTAATGCTGTTTGGTGAAAGCAGCACAAGATGTATTATTGTAGTTCTTGTATGCTATAAGCAAGTGGGAGAAGGCTTTGCCTCTTCCTACCTCTTCATCTTCTCTCATCAAGTTCTCAAGAACATGCTGACCACAGCATCCTGCCTAACTGGCATGGATCATAAAGGGCATGTCATAGAAGGGAAAGAACACACAGGGCTGAATCTCCACTGATACAACACCAGCATCTGAAGCCCTTGTAAGGACTTAATAATTTACTTTCCTTCAAATTTTCACTAATCCAATACTCTTTCACAGCAAAAGATCAATCAAGAACATGAGCTGAGAATATACAGAAGAGGAGAAACTCTTTGCCACCTGCATCTCATTTATGGTGTTGATTTCCAGGATATACAAAGAACTCAATAAGATTACCACCAAACAAACAAACAAACAAAAAACCCAAATAACTCAATCCATAACTTGGCAAAGGAATTCAACAGATCTTCTCAAAAGAAGAAATACAAATGATCAATGAATGTATAAAAAAAGGTTCAACACTTTAGCAACTAAAGAAATGAAAATTTAAAACTCCACTGATAATGAAATATTTTAAAATACAAAAATTGTTGCGAATGGAATTGAAAATGCATATAAACCATTTAGACTTCTCTGATCAGGCTCTCCTTATGAAGAATTTTTTGTCTTTAAATATCTCTTCCCTACTTCAGCTATATGACCTTCATTTTATGAAAATCAGACTGGTTTCTATGGCCAGAATCTCACTGCGTATCATATCCTAATTTGACCTTGTATCTAGTGTCACTGTTCATTATTCAATTAGGCATATGGGTTATGGAACATCAGTCTGGATTCCTGGGGGTCACTCTAACTGCAGTTTAGTTTAATCAGCTCTTCTTTACCATTACAGGTTGTGTGATGATCCACAGTCAATGTTGGTTATTGCAGATCCAGAGATGATCAAAACAGTGATGGTTTGTTTTCACAACTCAGCTGTAAGCATTTATTTTTTAAAATGAGATTTTTAAAATTAAATTTGTGTCTTAAAATGATTATACCTTCACAGAGGATTGCTCCAAAAAATATACAGGGAGGTTTCATATACCATTTCTCCTGCATTCCAACAGTTATGTTTTAATAGCACATTGCTTATCTATGAATATAGTCTAGTCCTCTTACTATAGCAACCAGAAATTGACATTGATACAATTCTCAGAACGTATTTAGATTTCACCAGTTTTTTATGTGCTTCATGCATGCGTAACTATGTATGTCTGCAAATTTGCTACTGTGATTAATGTAACTATCATCTAGTCCAGACAAAGTGTTCCCCAAGACCTGTCTTACTAGTCTTTTAGAGTCTGAATGTGTATCTTGTCTTTTCCTCTTAACAGAGTCTTCATTAAAGCAAATATGGTTTTATTTGGAGGAGACTAATATATTAATATTTCTTTGTGGTTTAGGCATAATATCTGAAAATTCTTTACTTCTGACTTCTGTTTTTCTTCTTTCTCTTCTAAAAGTTGTACTTTTATTCTTTGCATTTAAATCTATGATGTATGTCATGTTCATTGTTAAACAAGATGAAGTTCGGTTTTGTTGTTTCATTTTATTGACCTGTGAATGTCCACTTGTTCCAGCACCATCTTTAGAAAGACTGTCCTTGCAGCACTTCCAAGCTCATTCTCTGAGGCCAATATCACCCTGATCCCAAAACCAGGCAAGGATACCAATATCTCTAATGAACATAGATGCAAAAATTCTCAATAAAATTCTGGCAAATTGAATAAAAAACATGTCAAAAAGATCATGCACCATGATCAAGTGGGGTTCATCCCAGGGATGCAAGGTTCATTCAACATATGGAAATTAATAAATGTAATCATCTCATCAATAGACTCAATGATTAAAATCGTATGATCATCTCAATATGTGCAGAAAAAAAGCATTTGACAAAACACAGCATTGCTTCATGTTCAAAATACTAGAAAAACTAGGGATAACAAGAACATATCTCAGCATCATAAAGACTATCTATGCTAAGCCTCAGGCCAACATCATCCCAAATGGAGAAAAATTAAAGGCATTCCCTCTAAAAACTGGAACAAGACAGGGATGTCCTCTTTCACCACTTCTATTCAATATAGTTCTTGAAACACTGGCCAGAGCAATTAGACAGACAAAAGAAATTAAAGGGATACATACAGGAAAAGAATAACTTAATTAGCACTATCTGCTGATGATATGATTCTATACCTACAAGACTCAAAAAGCTCCAGCAGAAAGCTTCTAGAACTAGTGAATGAATTCAGCAGAGTAGCAGGATATAAAATCAACACCCATAAATCAGAGACATTTCTATATATCAGTGACAAATCCTCTGAGAAAGAAAACTACCCATTTACAATAATTTCAAAAAAAATCATATACTTGGGAATCAACTTAAAGAAAGACATAAAAGATCTACACAATAAAAATAACAGAACCCTAAAGAAAGAAATCATAGAAGACCTTAGAAGATAGAAATATCTACCTTGCTCTTGGATAGGCAGAATTAATATTATCAAAATGACCATACCACCAAAAGCACTATACAGATTTAATGCAATTCCAATCAAAATCCCAAAGGCATTCCTCATAGAAATAGAAAAAGCAATCATGAAATTCATCTGGAAAAATAAGAGACCCAGAATAGCTAAAGTAATCCTTAGGAGGAAGAGTGAAGCAGGTGGCATCACTATACCAGACCTTAAACTATACTACAGAGCAATAGTAACAAAAACAGCATGGTATTGGCACCCAAAACAGACTGGTAGACCAATGGTACAGAATACATGACACAGAGACTAACCACAAAATTACAATTATCTTATATTAGACAAAGGTGCCAAAAACATGCATTGGAGAAAAGATAGCCTCTTCAACAGATGGTGCTGGGAAAACTGGAAATCCGTATGCAACAAAATGAAATTAAACCCTTTAATCTCTTTTATCTGTCTAATTGCTCTGGTCAGTGTTTCAAGAATTATATTAAATAGACGTGGTGAAAGAGAACATCCCTGTCTTGTTCCAGTTTTTAGAGGGAATGCTTTCAACTTTTCTCCATTTAGAATCATGTTGGCCTGGGGCTTAGCATAGATAACTTTTACAACATTGAGATATGTTCCTGTTATTCCTAGTATTTCTTGTATTTTGTACATGAAGCAGTGCTGTATTTTGTCAAATGCTGCTTCTTCATCTGTTGAGATGATCATATGGTTCTTATATTTAAGTCTATTGATGTGATGAAATACATTTATTGATTTCTGTATGTTGAACCAACCTTGCATTCCTGGGATGAATCCCCCTTGATCATGGCACAGTGTCTTTTTGATATGTTTTTGTATTTGATTTGCCACCATTTTATTGAGAATTTTTGCATCTATATTCATTAGAGATATTGGTGTGAAGTGTTCTTTTTTTGATGTGTCTTTGCCTGATTTTGTAATCAGAGTGATATTGGCTTCATAGAATGGGTTTGGAAGTGCTGCTTCTTTTTCTATTTCCTGAAATGATTTGTAGAGTATTGGTATTAGATCTTCTTTAAGAGTATTGGTATTAGATCTTCTTTAAAGGTCTTGTAGAACGTGGATGTGTATCCATCCATTCCTGGGCTTTTCTTGGTTGGTAGACTTTTGTGGTGTCTGCTATTTTATCACTTGAAATTGATCAGTTTAAATTCTGTATATCATCCTGATTCAATTTGGGCAAATTATATGACTCTAGAAATTTTTCAGTGCCTTTGATATTTTCTATTTTATTAGGGTACATATTTTCAAAATAATTTCTTTTTTTTAAAGAGAGAGTGAGATATATATATATATAGAGAGAGAGAATTTTAATATTTATTTTTTACTTATCGGCAGACACAACATCTTTGTTTTGTATGTGGTGCTGAGGATCGAACCCGGGCAGCACGCATGCCAGGCAAGCGGCTACCGCTTGAGCCACATCCCCAGCCCCTCAAAATAATTTCTAATTTTCTTCTGTATTGTGTAATGTCTGTTGTGATATTTCCCTTTTCATCATGTATGTTAGTAATTTGAGTTTTCTCTCTCCTTCTCTTCATTAGCATGGCTAAGGGTCTGTCAATTTTTTTTTTTCAAAGAACCAAATTTTTGTTCTGTCAATTTTTTAACTTGTTTCTTTTGTTTCAGTTTCATTTTTTCAGCTCTGATTTTAATTATATCCTGTATTCTGATGCTTTTTGTGTTGATTTGTTCTGATGCCTTTTTTGTTGATTTATTCTAGGGCTTTGAGATGTTGTGTTAAGTCACTTATTTGTTGACTTTTTCTTCTCTTAAGGAATGAACTCCATGCAATGAACTTTCCTCTTAGAAATGCTTTCATAGTGTCCCAGAGATTTTGATATGTTGTATATGTGTTCTCATTCACCTCTAAAAACTTTTTAATCTCCTCCTGATGTCTTCTGTAACCCATTGTTCATTCAATAGCATATTGTTTAGTTTCCAGGTGTTGGAGTGGATTTTACTTCTTATTTTATCATTGATTTCTAATTTCATTCCATTATAATCTGATAAATTCAGGGTAGTATCTCCACTTTTTATGTTTTCTAATAGTTGCTTTGTGGAATAATATATGGTCTATTTTAGAGAAGGTTCCATGTGCTTTTGAGAAGAAAGTATATTCTCTTGTTAAGGATTACAATATTCTATATATGTCAGTTAAGTCCAAGTTATTGATTGTATTATTGAATTCTAGAGTTTCTTTGTTCAGCTTTTGTTTGGAAAATCTATCTACTCATGAAAGAGATGTGTTAAAGTCACCCAAAATTATTATATTGTGGCCTATTTGACTCTTGAACTTGAGAAGAATTTGTTTGATGAACATAGCTGCACCATTGTTTGGGGCATATATATTTATGATTGTTATGTCTTTTGGTGTATGGTTCCTTGACCAGTATGTAATGTCCATCTTTATCCCTTTTGATTAACTTTGGCTTGAAGTCTACTTTATTTGTTATAGGATGGAAACCTCTGCTTGCTCCCACAGTCCAAGTGAGTGTTACGATTTTTTCCAACTTTTCTCCTTCAGTCTGTGGATGGCTTTTCCAATGAGATGAGTCTCTTAGAGGCAGCATATTGTTGAGTCTTTTTTTTTTAAATCCAATCTTCCAGCATTTCGGAAGATGGCGGCGAATGGAGTGCATCACCCCCGTGTACCGCGTCACTGCGCGGGTGAATGACGACTTAGAACGGCCAAAAACTATCTTGTTAGGAATTTCCAGCAAAAATGGGGTGCACTGAAACCTAGAGGAAGGATTTCCATCGCCTGAGGATCGGTTACTGGGGCTCAACAGCGAGTGATTTGTCCGCCCAGAGATTCAAGCTGCTTATTCAGCGGCTCGCCCCGCTGCTAGAGACTGTGGCATGCGCCAGGAAACGGCATCCATAGAAACAGTGAGCTAGCAACGCAGAGAAATGGTGCTGCTGATTCTGCGGGCTCTTGCCAGCTGTGCCCTCACTGTGCTCAGTGCTGAATTCTGGGTTTGAGATGGGGGAAGGAAGCAGTCCAGTTCTGTCCTCCACACCGGTCAGACCACCGAGGAAGCCAGTGGCCACCATCTTGGAGAGCTGACATCACCATCGCCAGTTTTAGACTGATTGCAGCTCATTCAGCAATAGAACAGGTCTGTGACATTTAGTCCATCTCCCATACAGCGGGGAAATCACATAAAATCACTCCCCGGCTTTCCGGGGGTGTGATTAACAGAGTGAGTGTGAGTAGAGGCATAGGGGAAAGGTAAAGGCACCTGACCCCCAACTCCTCCCTCCCACCAGCGGCGAAAATGAAACCTGTTTCACCAGCTCTAGGAGGAGGGGCTAGCGGAGGGAATCAAAACAATAAGGTGCCAGTTCCCAAAAGCCACGCTCCATGTCCAGGAAACTGCAGGCACAGAGCGTAGCTTGAACTGCCAAGAGGTATCACACTGGAAAAGGCCTGGCTGACAGGAGAAGCCAGGGGACTAGAAACCAGGAATAAACCTAGGCTAACAGCGTTTGAGAGACACCAGTGGTGGTAGGAGGGAGCGGCCTCACATGGATTGTTTCCTACAGCCAGAGGGCAAAAATCTTGGCCCAGAAGGCAAAGCACTACCTACTGGAAGCAAAGAAAATAGAAGCCTAAGAGTGTCCCTTTTTTCTTTTAATTTTTTTTAATTTTTTAATTTTAATTTTTTTTCTTTTATACAATTATATTATTTTTTTAAATGTAATTTTTACTTTACTGCATTTTATTATTTTTTTATTATAATTTCCTTTTCTTTTCTATTCTTTTCTCTTTCTTTCCTCTCTCCCTCTCTTTCTTGGTTTGCTTCCTTACATTTTCCCCATCTTTCCTCTTAAGCATGACCACCCAGATTACGTACAACTTACTAAATGCAAATAGATGAATACTACAAATCGGTCCAAAGTGTGCCTAAGCCCTTAACTACCCCCAAGTACTCCTGTCTATTCTCTTGTTACTATCCACCTGCATTTGAGCAACCCCCCAAAGAAGCTAACATATACTAACCTCCATACCATCAAAGCGCCCGACCTCAACAAAAAATCCTAAGTTCAAACCTCAATTCTATACATGCCATCAAATTCTGTAGGCCTCTAGTGAAACTAATGAATTTACCTTAATTCACAATTAAATCCAACATCTCTAGACATTGTCTCCCAACACAAAGGAGAGATATTGGAACTATAAAAACCAAAACAAATTTAAAGAAGAAAACAGAAACACAGCAGTCAAACAGAGTTGGAAAGCAACGTGAGCACCATGAAAAAACAAGGGAAAAAAGGATTACAAACAATGCAGGACAACTTAAATTCACAGGAGAACCTAGAGGCTTCAGAAAAATGGACAGAGAAAGAACTCAAGGCATACCTAACTCAGATGGAACGGAATCTTAGAGAAGACATTAGACAGCAAGTCCAAACAATGAAAGTATACTTTGAAAAATGAATTAAATAGGCAAATTCAAATGACAAAGAATGAGCTATACCAGGAGACAGAGATTTTTTAAAAAATCAAACAGTAATCCAAGAAATGCAGGAAACCATAAAACAAATTAAAAACTCAAACTCAAATAGACTAGATCAAATAGAAGTCAGAACATCAGATAATGAAGACAAAGTGTATCAACTTGAAAAGAATACAGTCAACACAGAAAGGATGCTAAGAAATCACCAGCAATCTATCCAAGAGATATGGGATGTTATAAAAAAAAAACCAAACTTGAGAGTCATTGGGATAGAAGAAGGTATAGAGGAATGAACAATCTATTGATGAAATAATCCTAGGAAACTTCCCAGATATGAAAGATGGAATGGATTGCCAAATCCTGGAAGACAGATGAAAGAAATTAAAGACATAAAAATAGGAAAAGAAGAACTTAAATTATCACTATTTGCAGATGATATGATACTATATCTAACAGACCCAAAAGGGTCTACAAAGAAACTACTAGAGTTAATAAATGAATTCAGCAAAGTGGCAGGATATAAAATCAACACACATAAATCAAAGGCATTCCTGTATATCAGCGACAAATCTTCTGAAATGGAAATGAGGACAACCACCCCATTCACAATATCCTCAAAAAAAATACTTGGGAATCAACCTAACAAAAGAGGTGAAAGATTTATACAATGAAAACTACAGAACCCTAAAGAGAGAAATAGAAGAAGATCTTAGAAGATGGAAAAATATACCCTGTTCATGGATAGGCAGAACTAACATCATCAAAATGGCGATATTACCAAAAGTTCTCTATAGGTTTAATGCAATGCCAATCAAAATCCCAACGGCATTTCTTGTAGAAATAGAGAAAGCAATCATGAAATTCATATGGAAAAATAAAAGACCCAGAATAGCAAAAACAATGCTAAGCAGGAAGTGTGAATCAGGCGGTATAGCGATACCAGACTTCAAACTATACTACAGAGCAATAGTAACAAAAACAGCATGGTACTGGTACCAAAACAGGCGGGTGGACCAATGGTACAGAATAGAGGACACAGAAACCAATCCACAAAACTACAACTATCTTATATTTGATAAAGGGGCTAAAAGCATGCAATGGAGGAAGGATAGCATCTTCAACAAATGGTGCTGGGAAAACTGGAAATCCATATGCAACAAAATGAAACTGAATCCCTTTCTCTCGCCATGCACAAAAGTGAATTCAAAATGGATCAAGGAGCTTGATATCAAATCAGAGACACGCCGTCTGATAGAAGAAAAAGTTGGCTACGATCTACATACTGTGGGGTCGGGCTCCAAATTCCTCAATAGGACACCCATAGCACAAAAGTTAATAACTAGAATCAACAAATGGGACTTACTCAAACTAAAAAGTTTTTTCTCAGCAAAAGAAACAATAAGAGAGGTAAATAGGGAGCCTACACCCTGGGAACAAATCTTTACTCCTCACACTTCAGATAGAGCCCTAATATCCAGAGTATACAAAGAACTCAAAAAATTAGACAATAAGAGAACAAACAACCCAATCAACAAATGGGCCAAGGACCTGAACAGACACTTCTCAGAGGAGGACATACAGTCAATCAACAAGTACATGAAAAAATGCTCACCATCTCTAGCTGTCAGAGAAATGCAAATCAAAACCACCCTAAGATACCATCTCACTCCAGTAAGATTGGCAGCCATTAGGAAGTCAAACAACAACAAGTGCTGGCGAGGATGTGGGGAAAAGGGTACACTTGTACATTGCTGGTGGGACTGCAGATTGGTGCAGCCAATTTGGAAAGCAGTATGGAGATTTCTTGGAAAGCTGGGAATGGAGCCACCATTTGACCCAGCTATTCCCCTTCTTGGTCTATTCCCTAAAGACCTAAAAAGAGCATGCTACAGGGACACTGCTACATCGATGTTCATAGCAGCACAATTCACAATAGCAAGACTGTGGAACCAACCTAGATGCCCTTCAATAGACGAATGGATAAAAAAAATGTGGCATTTATACACAATGGAGTATTACTCTGCATTAAAAAATGACAAAATCATAGAATTTGCAGGGAAATGGATGGCATTAGAGCAGATTATGCTAAGTGAAGCTAGCCAATCCCTAAAAAACAAATGCCAAATGCCTTCTTTGATATAATGAGAGCAACTAAGAACAGAGCAGGGAGGAAGAGCAGGAGGAAAAGACTAACATTAAACAGAGACATGAGCTGGGAGGGAAAGGGAGAGAAAAGGGAAATTGCATGGAAATGGAAGGAGACCCTCATTGTTACACAAAATTACATATAAGAGGTTGTGAGGGGAATGGGGAAAAAAACAGGGAGAGAAATGAATTGTAGTAGATGGGGTATAGAGAGAAGATGGGAGGGGAGGGGAGGGGGGATAATAGAGGATAGTAAAGGTAGCAGAATACAACAGTCACTAATATGGCATCATGTAAAAATGTGGATGTGTAACTGATGTGATTCTGCAATCTGTAATAGGGGTAAAAATGGGAGTTCATAACCCACTTGAATCTCATGTATGAAATATGATATGTCAAGAGCTTTTTAATGTTTTGAACAACCAATAAAAAAACTATACCTTTCTCAGTTTTTACCTCATAATATTTTGCTGGATCTGAAATATGAACATCATTCTACAATTGAAACCAGTTTTTCCTCTCTCCTCTTTTTGTGAACATGCACTTTTTTGGCTACTTAGAATTTTTCACTCTTCTTGGGCTAATAAATTGATATGAAATATTTCTGAATTTTGTTATTAAAAAATAAATCCAATCTTCCAGTCTATGTCTTTTGATTGGTGAGTTTAGGCCATTAACATTCAGGGTAATTATTGAGACATAATTTGTATTTCTAGGCATTTTTGTTTATTTTTGGTATTTATCTTGACTTGGATTCTCCTTTGATTAGTTTTTCCTTTAGTATAATATCTCCCTTTTCTGATTTTTATTGTTGTTTTTCAATTCCTCTTCATGGAGTATTTTGCCAAGGATGTTCTGTAGTAGAGACTTTCAAGTTGTAAAATCTTTTAACTTCTGTATATCATGGAAGGTTTTAATTTCATCATCAAATCTAAAGCTCAGTTTTTCCTAGATATAAGATTCTTGGTTGGCATCCATTTTCTTTCAGAGCTTGATATATATTGTTCCAGGACCTTCTAGCTTTCAGGGTCTGGGTTGAAAACTCTGCATATATTCTAATCGGTTTCCAACTATATGTAATCTGATTCTTTTCTCTAGTGACTTTTAATATTCTCTCCTTATTCTGTATATTAGGCATTTTCATTATAATGTGCCTTGGTGTGGATCTGTTATAATTTTGTACATTTGGAACCCTGTAAACATTTTGAATTTGGTTTTCCAATTCATTCTCCTTGTTTGAAAAATTTTCTGGCATTATTTCATTAAACAGATTGTTCATACCTTTGGTTTGGAACTCCATTCCTTCCTCTATCCCAATAACTCTTAAATTTTGTCTTTTTATGCTATCCCATATTTCGTATATCTTCTGCTCATGGTTTCTAACCATTTTCATTGTGTGGTCTTCATTCTTTTCAAGATTATATATTTTGTTTTCATTGTCTGAGGGTTGGTGATGCTTTCAATTGAACTTTTAATTTGGTTTATTGTTTCTTTCATTTCATGATTTCTTTCTGTTTTTTTAAAAAAAACCTTTATCTTCCTATTGAAGTCATTTTTTGCTTCCTCTATTTTTTGATGTAGCTCTTTTTCAAAATGATCTTTTGCTGCCTGTATTTGCTCTTATACCATCTCTTAGTTCACAGAACATTTTAATAATGTACATCCTGAACCCCTTCTCTGTAATATCTTTTGCTGTGCTAGCCATGGATTCTAATAATGCAGTATCTTGATTTGTTTGAGGCACATTCTTCCTTTATCTTTTCATATTTCTTGTGTGTCATTTCTTCTAGCACCATGTATCTAGGCATTATCTATTTTACACTTTGGGCTTATTGTGTCCCTGTAGGAACCCAATACCTCTCCTTTGAAGTGAAGGACATGTTATCAGATCCCAGTATAAACAAATATACACCCTAAGAAAACAAATGTTTGCTAATAAGACATTTACAGTTTGTTCACAATGTACAAAAATGGTGAATTAACTTCTACAATATACTCAGTAGGCTTGTAAAAGGATTTACAGATTCTGATGGTAGACAAGGAAACTGGGGTGAGGAATAGAATGACATGGTGAGGAGGTGGGAGATGAGGATATAGGGTTGTTATACCTTAGAAAGTGTAAAAGAGAAATCTAAAGAGAGAAATTAGTAGAAGGATAGGAAGTACCTTTGGGTAGACAATTAAGTGCGAAGACAGTAGAGTACATAAAACAAACACACAGATATATAAAGAAAAGTAAAAAATGTTTAAATAGAAGAACCTGGTGGGAAAAAAAGATTTTTAAAATTTAAAAAATACAATAGTATTAAAAGAATGTACAACATAAGGTAATATACTATTCACACGTCCCAGACCTCAAAATCCTAATTCATGCAAATTATTTGGTTTCACATATGTTGGGGATGTGAGGGCAGGAGAAAGGAGAAGGAGCAGGAAAGAGAGAGAGGGAGAGAGAGAGATAGGGAGAGAGAAAAAAAGTATTGAAGAAAGACACAGGGCTTGTTTTGGTTGTTTATCGGTATCTTTCCTGCTTCCCTTCTCATCCAATAGGTGGGGTCCTCTGATGTTAGCTGGTATCTCTGCCTTCAGAATGGTGAAAGTAAACAGGATGTAATTGTGCAGAGTTAGCAGCTGCTAGGGAGAGTTGGGAGTTAGAAACTGAGTACCAGGAAGATGGTGATAAAGGTGACCCAAGATGGAGGCTCCTGCTTTCAGCAGTGGTGGTGGGGTGTCTGTTCTGGTGGAGGAAGTCTGGTGATGGTGTTGAATGATGAGTTCAGCAGCAAGCTCTGTGGCTGGCAGTGTCAGCTGACTTCAGAGCCTGTGTGAAGTTCCTAGGTGCTGGCAGGCACTGTGCATAGGTGATTAGGTCAGTTGCTGCAGAGTCCCAAGATAGCAGTGATCAGGAGATTTCCCACATTGGTAGATGAGGGTCCACACAGGGGTGGCAGACTGAGAGTTATTACTCATGGGAAGCTCCAGGTGTCCTCCATGGAAGCAGCATCTGTGATTTCTGCTCGACTTGGTGGCCAAAAGTTCTTTGTGGGTACTGCTTCCACTGCCATGAATGGTCTCACTCAGGTATCCAGTAGTCCTGCGTGGGCTAGTAGTTGGGAGACCTACTCTGATGCCCAGGCCTGGAGCCCTGGACAGGTAAGGTGCTTCCTGCATGGGGCGGGAATATTGCTGGGATAGAAGCCATATTCTCACAACTTGAACCCCAGGTCACTGAGCAATGCAGAATTCTGCCTCCCTCTGGCCTGCCATCTTGGAACCCCCCTTAATCATCTTTTATCATATACTCTTCACTCGCTGCTGTAATTTGTTCACTTATGGCTCTCTCTCTCTCTCTCTCTCTCTCTCTCTCTCTCTCTCTCTCTCTCTC
>NW_026000136.1:450948-533316 GCF_001458135.2 Marmota marmota marmota
TGCTGGGAGCCATTAGCCAAGTAGGTATGACAATTTCCTTGCCAGCGTACCCCATGTTGCTGACATTTTGCAGTGACATTGAATGTAGTTGACCTTGTCAAGGACCAGGGCGGATTAGGGTGTTCCCGGTTTAACATAATCGGGTTTAGGGCGTTCCCAGTTTAGGTTCCAGGTTTAAGGTTTAAGATTATTCCTGCTGGGAATAGGGTGTATCCTGCTGCCTAAGTTCCCCTTGAGTTCTCACGGGATTCAGACAGTATATTTTGGGAGACAGAAGCCCAGTGAAGGTGAATTTGGGAGAGAACGTGGATTTGGGCGGAGAACGTGGATTTCCCCAGAACGTGTCTGTATACGGCTGGTGTGAGTTCGGGAATAAAGAGTTGCTGTTTGAATCTACAAGCTGTGTGGTGGCTCGTGATTTTGTGCCCAGCCAGACTGTGGCATGTACCATTTTGCTTTCTCACCAAAAATGGATGAGAGTTCCAATTACTTCACATCTTTTCTAAGACTTTATGTTTCCACCTCTAATTTTAGACATTGTAGTGGATGTAAGATGGCATCTCGTCTGGTTTTGATTTGTATCTTCCTATTGGTTACTAGTACTGAGCAATGTTAGTTAGTTTTTTATTTGTTCTGTTTAGGTGTACATGACAGGAGAGTATATTTTGACATATTTATACAAAAATAGAGTACATCTTTTTCTAATTAGAATCCCAGTCTTGTGGATGTACATGATGTGGAGATTCACTGTGGTATATTCATCTGTGTACATAGGAAAGTTAAGACAGATCCACTATTTTAAAGAAATATCTATCCATGGGCTGGGATTGTGGTTCAGTGGTAGAGCATTTGCCTGGCATGTATGAGGCACTGGGTTCAATTCTCAGCACCACATATAAGCAAATAAATAAAGGTCCATCCATAACTAATAAAAATATTTTTTTAAAAAATCTATCCATGTCTTTTGCCCATGTATACCCAAAGCATTTGTCTTTTCATTTTGAGGCTTAAGAATTTTTATATAGTCTTCACAGAGATCCTTATTGGATTATGATTTACAACAGGTTTGTCCTATTCTATAGATGTCTTTTCACTTTCTTGATATTGTCCTTTGAAGCACAAAGTTTTTAGTTTTTTGCAATTTATTCCTTTCATGGAAGCTACTATATACCTCAACCATTCAAATGGATGAACTAGATTTCAAAATCTTAAATGTATTAATCTCAAAGCTGTAAAGTTCATAAAAGAAAAGCAATTGACAGAAAATGCATGCAATGTGATGCTATTTATAAAAATGTTAAAAACTCAACATGTCACGGAAACTTCCATTTGAATGATGTGTGATTTATGTGTTTTCCTTTTATTGTTTGTGCTTTAAGTATCAAATCTCAGACTCCATTGAGGCCATATGGACTTACACAGTTTTTGTAATTTCCTGTCAAGAATTGTATAGCTTTAACTCTTATACTTAGGTATTTCAACCACTTTGAGTTAAATTCTACATACAGAGTCAGGTAAGGACAACACTTTATTGTTTTGCATGTAGCTATTCATTTGTTCCAGTTTCATTTTTTGAAGAGGGTCTGCCCCATTCAGTGGCAATGGCACCTTTCTCAAAATTCCACATGTCATAGACAGGTGGGTTTCTTTATGAACTCCAAATCATATTCCATTTATCTACATGTTACCCATCTGCCATGACCAATAATTCTGTGTTTCACTTAATAAAGAATCACAAAAACTCTTTTCTATAATAGTTCTACCATTTTGCTTTATCACTAAAAATGTATTTTTGCTTTATGTTAAGTTTTGAAATCAAGAAATGTGAATCCTACACTTTATTCTTGATTTTCAAGATCATTATGGCTATTTGGGGGTCCCTTTAAATCAATTTGTCAATTTCTACAAAAAAGTCAGCTAAGATCCTCTTACAAAGGTCATTCAAACTTGCAAATTGATTTCAAGAGTACTGCCATTTTGCTGATATTAAGTTTTCTGATCCATGGACCTGGCATGTTTTTTGATAGTCATGTAGATCCTCTTTAATTTATTTCAACAGTGTTTTATAGTTATTATTGTACCTGTTTTTCACTTTTTTGGTTTTCTAAAAATATTTTTATAATAGATGGACACAATATATTTTATTTTTATGTAGTACTGAGGATCAAACCCATTACTTCACACATGCTAGGCTAGCACTCTACTAACTGAGGTACAGGCACAGACCTGTTTTGCACTTTTGTCAATTTGATTCCTAAGTATTTGTTCTTTTCAATGATATCATAAATTAAACTATTTTCTTCATTTCTTAATTTCCCTTTTGGATTGTTTATCACAGTGTATAGAAACAGTACATATCAGTTTGTTTTTGTATACTGATCTTGTATTCTTCAGTTCTCATTCTCAGACAAAATTGAGAATCACTGATATCAATAATTTCTTAACATTATGAAGGACTTATACAGTTCAGAGTAATCCTGATTTACCCCCAGGAGTTCTGTTACAGAAAACTACTTTTTTTACATTTCAGTAATAACTCTTTCTGACTCTTATTTCCCCCCTCTTCTGATCCTTCAAATTCTAGTTCAATATACAAACTCTTCCAAGGAGTTGACCCCATCTAATGCAAGACTCATTCACTCCCCCATTTTGTTATTGGTTACTGCAAACTGTTTTCATCATCTAAGTTAATATTTTGTTATTAAAGCATCCCATTTGTAGGACTAAATTTAAACCAGTTGACTCTGGTTTAAATTTAGTTTTCTAAATGTGGTGCTGAGATTTGAATCCAGTGCCTCAAACAGGCTATGCAAGCACTCTATCACTGAGACACAACCACAGCCCCTGGATGCCTATTTTTTCTATATCTTAGTACATCATCCCACTTAACCACATCACCTTATTTATTCCTTTCATAAACTCCCAGTGGTGACTTGTAAGGGGACCTCACCCATGGCAAGCGTTCTGTAAATATTTAAGAAGTGACTTGAATTAGAATTAGATTCCATGGCTGTCATTTTTTTGCTCTTTTTAATTTTAAAATTTTACAAATGATATTTCTCTGTGTGTGTGTGTGTGTGTGTGTGTGCATGCAACACATGTTTCTAAATATGCAGAAAATATTTGCAAACTATTTGAAATTTTAAAATAGTAATTTGTTACATTTATGGAACAATGTGGAATCTCTTCTGTGAAAAATGTAAAGTTGTCACTGAGTCATAAAAAGCAAGGTCTTATACGGCTTATTTCTAGGGATTGTTAATTTAATATGCATATCCTCCCCCATCTGTTAGTTTTCCATTTAGGAAATGAGAAGAGAGATATGGTTCTCATTTTCTTTGAGGATCCAGGGCAGTCATGTAGCTATGCTTTACATATGTACATATAGGGAACTTAAATCTGATAGAAAATAAGTCTCTGGTACACCTGGGATGGGGTAGGTACTTTCTGCAAGCTCCTAGTCTTTCCCAGCAGGAATTTCTCAATCTCCATGACAATTGTTTTCCCTTCCCTCTCCTGAGATCAGAAGATTACTCTGTTGGAGGTACCCCTGATAGTAAAGGAATGCCTTGGTCAGAATGGGGCAAAAGTGCTCCTCAAAACTCTGTAGGACTCAAAATTTCCTCATTTGCACTTCTCTTGGAAGTAAAGACAAAGAGGAGCCTTGGAGGGGGAAAGCATAAAATTTCCCTGAAGGTCTTGTCCATCTTTAAACTGCATGGGTTCAATCAAGAGGCATGACTGGACTCTTTTAGAAGGGAAGGAC
This sequence comes from Marmota marmota marmota, assembly GCF_001458135.2. Classification (NCBI taxonomy): domain Eukaryota; kingdom Metazoa; phylum Chordata; class Mammalia; order Rodentia; family Sciuridae; genus Marmota; species Marmota marmota. The sequence goes on from NW_026000136.1 coordinate 454,715, forward strand.
TACTAATATACTTCAAATTATAAAACCTACTCAGGGTTTCCTGTGTAACCCATGCATGAAGGAACCTGAGCAAACATCCATGAAGTTCACTTTATTTAGCTTTACAGAGAGTTTGACTCTGGTTTAAATTTTTTTTAATTCATCCATTTTACTTAAAATTTTTTCTTTGTGGTAACAGGGAACTCAGGGCCTCACAGTTGCTAGGCAAGTGCTCAACCACTGAGCCTCATCCCCAGCTCTCTTGATAAAATTTAAATTAAAAAAAAAAACACAAGCCTACATGATTTTATCCCAGGCATGGTAGTGAATAGATGCTCATGAAATATTTTGTTGAACGAACAGATGTATATATTCTTTCACTATCCAATCTTGACAAAGCTTATAGAATAAATGGAAGGAATCCCAGACATACAAAGTTAAAAGTAATTTTCATATATTTATACAGCTTTATTTTCTGAAATTTACCTGTTCTAATTCCTTCTGGTTTGGGTGCTTCATTTACTACTTTTAAGTATGCTAGTTTAATTTTTTCAGATTCCTCTGAAATTCAGCAGGGAATCATTGCTTCAGCCAGAAAAACCAATGTTCTAAAGATTATGTCAAGAGAAAAGCTTGTAAATTAGAATCTGAATCTCCCTAAAGACTTATGCTCTGTTCTTAAAGAAAGATGTATGTCAGAACAAAGGATATCTTGATATGCTCTGTGAATAAAAAAAATTGAATTGAAGATAGATTGAGGCTGCTCTTGAGTTACTAGTGTTGCTGGACCTTCTCTGGGCTTGGTCAGTGCCTCTACACAGTACTATGTGTTGTGTGATGGAAAGGAGGGGACCACCTCATTGCCAAACATGAAGTCTCATCCTCTCTCGTTTTCTTGGGACTCTCTCCACCCCTCTCCATACCCTCATCTCTTTATTCCTTCTCTTATAAATTCATAAAAACTGATTCAAGGAACTATAAAGGTCTATGAGTATAAATTTTGTATCATCTACCCTTTCTTTCAAAATACCCTTTACTTCCCATGATTATGATATTTAGCAACAAATTCTAATTTTACACTCCATAAATACTCTCTGGTGGCATGATTTACATACGTCTTGGTGATAAATAATAATAGAAAGGTCCTTATATATTTATCTTAATATTTTTAGTGTCACTGACTATTATATGTCTTCTTTCAATGGGATTTCTAAAGATATTTCTCTACTACTCTAAATGACTGTAGACACATATACAAAGCTGCTTAATTTCCTGCAACTAAGTTAAAATAGTGAAGTTATATGTAAACTACTTTATTCTTGGAGGTGTCAGAGAACATCAGGTATCTGGATTCTTGAAAGTTCTTAGAGATTTACCCAGAATAACATCTACATTTGGGACAAACACAGGTATAGTCATTGGGAGATAAAATCTCTCCTCAACACTCACCTCAGAGCCTTAGCTGCATCCTTATTTCAGAGAGGATAAATCAGAGGATTCAGAGTGGGAGTAATGATGCTATAGAACACAGAACCAACTTTGTTTTGCAGTGGAGTGCGCTGGGACCTGGGCCTCATGTATGAGAAGATGCAGGCACCAAACCAGAGAAAGACAACAATGAGGTGGGAGCTGCAAGTGGCAAAGGCATTTCTCTTACTCCCAGCTGAATGCATCTCAATGACACTGTGCAGGATGAAGCCATAGGATGTAAAAATCAGGATGATGGGGAGGAGGAGAAGCATGATGGTGCTGCTGTACACTGTGGACTCATAGATAGTGATGTCAAAATATACCAACTTCACGACAGCTGGATACTCAAAGTAGAAGTGGTGTATTTTCCAAGATCCACAGAAGAGAAAGTGCATCAAGATGACTGTGTGAATTAGGGAGTTCAGAGATGCCCCCAACCATTACATGAGGGCCATCATCAGTACCACCTTCCTGCTCATGAGCACAGTGTAACACAGAGGATGACAGATGGCAACATACCTGTCATAGGACATGAGAGCTAGCAGAAGACACTCAGCGCAACCCAGAGACAAATAGAGGAAGTGTTGGTGGCACAGCCCACAAAGGAGATGGACTTGCTGCCAAACAGGTAGTTGGTAGCCATCTTGGGGATGGTTGTGGAGATGTGCATCAGGTCCATGAGGGAGAGCTGGCTGAGCAGGAAGTACATGGGGATGTGAAGCCCATGATCCACACAGATGAGGAGGAGGAGGATGAGGGTGTTGCCACTCAGTGCAACCACTATGGTCAGGCAGAAAAGGAAAAGGTGGGTTGGGGAGTCATCCAAGAGCCCTTCAAGGATGCAGTCTGCAAGAGACATCTGATTCCTCAGCCACATGCTCCCTTCTCAGTCCCTGGGGAAACAGGGAGTGGAGACAAATTTTGATGCCAGAAATATGGGATCCTGTGTACAAGGCGATAAGCACTTTGATCCAATAAAACATTTGTGAAGAGATTTTTCTCTATTTGTAATTATCCAGCAGCTGAAATTATTGAAATTCAATTTTTTCAAAACAAGAGAAACCTAAAATTGTCATCATGATCATGGTCATTTGAAATGCCAATCCTCTATTAAAGGCCAGAATTTATGTCTCCTCTTACTAAATATAGGCATATGTGTGTGTAATCATATGTATGATTTGTGTTAGAGTGTGTCTGTGTTTGTATGGTTGTTAGATTTTGTTTCTTATTTTACCAGGCAGGTTCTAACAAGAGCAGCTGAACCACTAAGACATTTCTATTTAATCATGTAATTGTTAAGTTTTGCATTACAGAACTTTGGCCTTATGACATTGTAGAAGTTGTTAAGAAATTGGTGTACTGCTTTCATGTTTAAGTCTGATGTGGTAACTTTAAGTCTACAGGACAAGCAGTAGAAAGGGAATATAGTACAAAGCAGGACAGACAAAGACAGACTAAATCCAAAGGCATGAGCTGTGACCCCACAAGAGAAAACAAAAAAACAAACAAAAAAGAGTCAGGTCTGCTTGCCTATGGAATTAGGCACTGGGTTTTTTTGTTTTGTTTTGTTTTGTTTTGTTTGTATTGGCTCTTTTGAATTCTACAAAATATTTGGGTTTCTTTTAACATAATTAAAAAGCATAAAATAGGCCCTTATCCCCATACTTCCCTTTTCCCTCTCCTCCTCCCTTCCTCTGATCCCTTCCTCTACTCTGCTGATCTGCTATTTATTTATAGTTTTTATTAGTTACTTGTGGATATACATACAGATGAGATCCATATGGTATGTTCATACAGGCACATGAAAATTTAGGTCAGATTTCTAATGAAGCTGAATGCACACCCCTAGCCCAGAATTCCAAGAGCCTAAAGGAGAATCCTGGGGAAGGTAGAGCAACTGCAGGCCCAGCCACTGCTCCATACCAGTGAGGTGTGAGCCAGCAGACCAGCAACAACGTATTAATACTACATGATGACTGCTTCCCTTCTGCCCTCTAATCTCCCAGGAAGCTCCTCTAAGACCCACCTTAACTAGATATGATGGATTAGAAGAAATTTGGTGAAATGTCGTTCATCCTAGCCAACCTCACATATCACAAAATCACTACAGTCCATCTTCTGCCAATTTGGCAGACATATATATCTCCTTCAGTCAGGTTAACCCCCAAATACAAAAATGATACATGTGTAACTAAATACAATACATCCATCATGAAGGCAAACACATTAACCCTTTCTCCAGGAGAAAATCCAAAGTTCTTTATTTCGCCTAGGGGAGATATTCATAACTCTGATATATGTGTCCCCTTTAATATCCTGGAACTTCAAAATTTTCTGGATGATTTAATGAAAAATATTCTTATGGAAACTGTAGGAAGTCACGCCGGCTCCAAAGATGGCGCCAACCATGCTTCTCTTCCTGTACTAACTTCCCCATGCCCTGAGACACTGGCGGGAAGAGCCGCCCAATGGTGAGCCCTGCTGACCACCATGATCCTTACCCACCAATCAGAAAGTGCCCTGTGCCAATGCTCTGCACTGTTGAATGGCTCCTGACTATATAAATGTGGAAAGCTGTTCCTTAATAAACAGGTACTTCTCTGATGAGGAGCCTTGTCCAGTTATTCTTTCAGAAACAACAAAGAAATACTCATTACTACCCCTCATCGGATAGATCTTCTTATCCAAAAAAGGGTTAACCAGTACTTTGGATATCAACCCCTGTTTCTTCAATCAGCCCTGGCATCTTCCCAATAGATCCATGAACAAACGGGACATGGCATCAGGGGTAAAGATTATTCCAGGATTCAGCAAGATGGACGTACACTCACCAAGGTCAATCTGTCTGAAGCACTGCTGAATACTCACTACTAAAAGCAAAGACCAATCTGAGTTCCCAACATCGCACCATTCCCTGGGATGATCAGCCAGCCACTCCATAGCACATTGATGATATTGGACCACATTCAACATAAAAAGGACACTCTTTTTTTCCCTGAAATGCACACTCACTCTGGGTATGGATTTTGCTTCCTCACCTGAAGTGCTGCTGACAGAACTACCATCTCTGGACTCACAGAATGCTTTGTTCGCCATAAGATTATTCCACGCAGTATTGCTCCTGATCAAGGAGATTGATTCACAGCAAACAAGTGTGAAATGTGGCCTGTGTTCATGGGATTTGTTATACTTAGCATGGTCCTCCAACTTCCTAAAATGTAGAATCTGATAGAATGGTGAAATACCCTTGTAAGACTCTGCTTCAAGCAACACCTAGTTGGAAACATCTCTCATTGCTGGGGAAATGTCCTCCAGGGTGTGATACATGCTCCACATCTGCATCTAATTTATGGTACTGCTTCTCCCATAACAAGAATTCATAGGATCAAACCCCAAGCATTCAATGGATAGAAATGAGAGTGTGTTCTCTCCCTATAACATTGATGTCTATGACCCACCAACATTATTTGTTCCTGCACTTTTCAGTTCTGTTGCTTTAGAAAATTCTTAGCGACAAAGAGAGAGATTCTTCTACCCAGACACAAAGTGATTCTATTTTCTGAGAGTTGAAATTGCCCAACTGCCACTTTAGGATGCTCATTATAGCTGAATCAACAGGTGAAGAAGAAGGTCACTCTGTGGCATGGAGTGATTGATTCTGACTAGGAAGGGGAAACTGAGTTGCTACTACACAATACAGAGAGGAAGAGCAAGTGTGACATAGGACAGTTTCTCGGTGCCTCTTCGAATTCCCAGGTCCTGTGATGGAGGGCAATAGGAAACTAAAGCCCAAGTCAGGTCACACTGAAAAGGGCTCAGATCCTTCAGAGATGAAGGTTTGGGTCACCCACCTGACTAGGAACAATGACCAACTGTGAACCAAGGCAGTATGGACTGCGGAGAGAAATAGGATAGTTATAAACACCAGTAATGACCATGTGGACAATCCTCAGGAATACGGACTGCCATACTTTTGCATTTCTTCTTAATGCTAATAAGAATTTGTATATTTATATTACACAAAATAAGTGTTTATTTCATTGTTATCCTCTTATCAAACATGAGGTGTGAATAATACCTAAACTCATATCTCAGTATTTAAGTAACTGGATATAAATGAAGGAGTATGAATCAGTAGAAACAGAATAAATTTCACATAAAATACAAAAAAAAGAAAAGGATTTTTTTCCCTTAATGAGGAAAGGGTTGTATATTTTATATACTTTTCTCAATAAAATTCTGGCGAATCGGATACAAAAACATATCAAAAAAATTGTACACCATGATCAAGTAGGATTCATCCCTGGGATGCAAGGCTGGTTCAATATACGGAAATCAATAAATGTTATTCACCACATCAATAGACTTAAAAATAAGAACCATATGATCATCTCGATAGATGCGGAAAAAGCATTCGACAAAGTACAGCATCCCTTTATGTTCAAAACAGTAGAAAAACTGGGGATAACAGGATCTTACCTCAACATCATAAAAGCTATATATGCTAAGCCTCAGGCTAGCATTATTCTGAATGGAGAAGAACTGAAGGCATTCCCTCTAAAATCTGGAACAAGACAGGGATGCCCTCTCTCTCCACTTCTGTTCAACATAGTTCTCGAAACACTGGCCAGAGCAATTAGACAGACGAAAGAAATTAAAGGCATCAAAATAGGAAAAGAAGAACTTAAATTATCACTATTTGCAGATGATATGATTCTATACCTAGCAGACCCAAAAGGCTCTACAAAGAAACTATTAGAGCTAATAAATGAATTCAGCAAAGTGGCAGGATATAAAATCAACACGCATAAATCAAAGGCATTCCTGTATATCAGCGACAAATCCTCTGAAATGGAAATGAGGACAACCACTCCATTCACAATATCTTCAAAAAAAATAAAATACTTGGGAATCAACCTAACAAAAGAGGTGAAAGACTTATACAATGAAAACTACAGAACCCTAAAGAGAGAAATAGAAGAAGATCTTAGAAGATGGAAAAATATACCCTGTTCATGGATAGGCAGAACTAACATCATCAAAATGGCGATATTACCAAAAGTTCTCTATAGGTTTAATGCAATGCCAATCAAAATCCCAACGGCATTTCTTGTAGAAATAGAGAAAGCAATCATGAAATTCATATGGAAAAATAAAAGACCCAGAATAGCAAAAACAATGCTAAGCAGGAAGTGTGAATCAGGCGGTATAGCGATACCAGACTTCAAACTATACTACAGAGCAATAGTAACAAAAACAGCATGGTACTGGTACCAAAACAGGCGGGTGGACCAATGGTACAGAATAGAGGACACAGAAACCAATCCACAAAACTACAACTATCTTATATTTGATAAAGGGGCTAAAAGCATGCAATGGAGGAAGGATAGCATCTTCAACAAATGGTGCTGGGAAAACTGGAAATCCATATGCAACAAAATGAAACTGAATCCCTTTCTCTCGCCATGCACAAAAGTTAATTCAAAATGGATCAAGGAGCTTGATATCAAATCAGAGACACGCCGTCTGATAGAAGAAAAAGTTGGCTACGATCTACATACTGTGGGGTCGGGCTCCAAATTCCTCAATAGGACACCCATAGCACAAAAGTTAATAACTAGAATCAACAAATGGGACTTACTCAAACTAAAAAGTTTTTTCTCAGCAAAAGAAACAATAAGAGAGGTAAATAGGGAGCCTACACCCTGGGAACAAATCTTTACTCCTCACACTTCAGATAGAGCCCTAATATCCAGAGTATACAAAGAACTCAAAAAATTAGACAATAAGAGAACAAACAACCCAATCAACAAATGGGCCAAGGACCTGAACAGACACTTCTCAGAGGAGGACATACAGTCAATCAACAAGTACATGAAAAAATGCTCACCATCTCTAGCTGTCAGAGAAATGCAAATCAAAACCACCCTAAGATACCATCTCACTCCAGTAAGATTGGCAGCCATTATGAAGTCAAACAACAACAAGTGCTGGCGAGGATGTGGGGAAAAGGGTACACTTGTACATTGCTGGTGGGACTGCAAATTGGTGCAGCCAATTTGGAAAGCAGTATGGAGATTTCTTGGAAAGCTGGGAATGGAGCCACCATTTGACCCAGCTATTCCCCTTCTTGGTCTATTCCCTAAAGACCTAAAAAGAGCATGCTACAGGGACACTGCTACATCGATGTTCATAGCAGCACAATTCACAATAGCAAGACTGTGGAACCAACCTAGATGCCCTTCAATAGACGAATGGATAAAAAAAATGTGGCATTTATACACAATGGAGTATTACTCTGCATTAAAAAATGACAAAATCATAGAATTTACAGGGAAATGGATGGCATTAGAGCAGATTATGCTAAGTGAAGCTAGCCAATCCCTAAAAAACAAATGCCAAATGTCTTCTTTGATATAAGGAGAGTAACTAAGAACAGAGTAGGGACGAAGAGCAGGAGAAGAAGATTAACATTTAACAGGGATGAGAGGTGGGAGGGAAAGGGAGAGAGAAGGGAAATTGCATGGTAATGGAAGGAGACCCTCAGGGTTATACAGTGGAGGGGGTAGAGAGAGAGGAGGGGAGGGGAGGGGAGAGGTGGGGAGGGGGGAGGGTGGAGGATGGGAAAGGCAGCGGAGCACAACAGACACTAGTATGGCAATTTGTAAATCAATGGATGTGTAACTGATGTGATTCTGCAATCTGTGTATGGGGTGAAGGTGGGAGTTCATAACCCACTTGAATCAAAGTGTGGAATATGATATGTCAAGAAATTTGTAATGTTTTGAACAACCCACAATAAAAATAAATAAATAAATAAATAAATAATAAATAAATAAAGGATGCTTTCTTCTCCATTCCCCTTGCCCCCAAATCACAAGATCTTTTTGCCTTTACCTGGACAGATCCCACCACCATCACCCCCAGTGCCCTGAATCCACCCTCTTGCAATTGTCTGGCAAATCTCTTAGCCCACTTGCGGGGAGGAAAGTACCCCACCACAGCCTTTAAGGCTACTGTGGCCCTCAGGGACTTCTTCCTTGGGCAGATCCGAAAGTCCTAGTCCTCTCACCTTTAAGACTTGGCCTCTAGAGAGACACTTACCCTCCCCTTCCTCTCTCTTGCCCTGCCTCTCCACTCTTTCCATCCCTGGGAGTATCTGGCCTCTCCAGGAGGGGTCCCAAAAAGCCTTGGCCAAGGTCTCCCATGGCTCTGGCTCCGGCCGGGACCAGACCTTCGACTGTCAGGATTCAGTGACGACCAATCTCTGCAGCTCGAACCTGCCACTTAGGCACTCCTGATTTTTTGGCTCTAGCGGGAACACCCCTTTTGCCAATAAATCAGTTTCCTCCTTCTCTGCATCCTCTTCCCTCCTCCTTACATGGATTATGTGTCCTCTCTGCCGGTTGACTCTCCCCTACAATGCCTCTTGGATCAAATATAGCACCCAGGCCTGGCCCACGTATCCCTTAGACAACCAAAGCAGATGACCCCTTTTTGGGTCCTAACCCTAACCCTAACCCTAAGCCCTTTTTGGGTCCCTGGATCTCTCCATTCTAAGGGATCTCTACAATTACTGTGAGCATTCAAAAAAATGGGTAGAGATCACTTATGTCCAGGCTTTCTTCTTGCTCTGATCCAATCCTGTTCTCTGCACCTCTTGTAAACCTCTACAAATTATTCTAGCCCGTCCAAAGGGCGCTCAACAGATGACACACTTCTACTTTCTTGTCCTTAGGATATCGGGCCTCTCCACAATAGGCCCAAATGGCATGTAAAGAGGTCACATATCTCTCAAGGGGAAAAGGCCATTACAGTAGACAGAAAACAGTTTATTGGGTCTATACCTACACCAAAGACCAAAGATGACACACTCTTCTTCTTGAGTTTGGCTGGGTACTTCAGGGCCTGGATTCCTATCCCTCAATTCTAAGGGATCTCTACAATTAATTTCTCCCTCCTCACCAGGCTGCTATATAATCTGGCCAAGGGCCCCCAATATGAACCCCTACCCTCAGTGGCAGGGAAGCCCTTTACAATCCTTAAAAAGGCGATCCTCTGGGAACCCACCCTGCGTCTCCCCGACCTCTCCTGACCCTTCACCCTCTATCTACATAAGAAACAGGGACAAAGTCTGGGCATTCTGGGTCAGGAATATGGACCCACATTTGCACCAGTGGCCTACATATCCGACCCCACCATCAGGGGCTGACCCCCATGCCTCAGAGCCCTAGCAGTGGCTAGTAACCTCCAGAAAGAAGCACACAAGCTTACCTTTGGGTCCCCGCTAACCATCTAATCTCCTCACCATCTAAAAGATTTCCTCATTTACAAGGGGCTACAGTCACTTCCTCCTTCCAGGGTTCTATCCCTCCTTGTAAATCCCTCTATTAAATCCTGCCTCCCTCCTCCCATCTTCTACCTCACAAGATCCCATCCACAAATGCCTGGAGGTATTAGAGACGATTTTACCCTGCCCTACCACCATTTCTGAGGGACCCCTGCCCTCTTATACATGAAGGGGTTAAAGTGGTGGGGTGTGCTGTCGTTTCCCTCTCATCCATCATAGAGGCATAACCTCTCCCACCCAATACCACTAATCAACAACTCATAGCTGCCACAAGGGCATGTGAGCTAGTGGAGGGAAAAACCCTCTTCCTAAAAGGGGCTATTGACCACCAGAGGGATGGCAGTCATTAATTCCACACTCATTTCTGGCCTACTATCCATTGCAAGGCCCATCAAATTGACTCCTCTCTTACTACTATGGGGAATTCCAAGGCCCATCAAGCGGCATGATCAGCCGCCCTACAGAGCTTTACCTCCTCTCCTCTACTCTTCATTACCATGGGGGATCGGCCCAAATATCCCCAACAACTCTTCCAGTTTTTTCACTCTCTATTCCATTCTAGTCCACAGAGTCTCACTACTTTCCTTCACTCCTTTTTCACCCTTTCCCCATGTGATAAGACCCTCCTACAACAGATCACTTCCGCTTGTCACATCTGCCAGAGAACCAATACCAATACTCCATTAAAACCTAAACCTTTCCCTTCTCATCAGGCCCACAGTCATACCCCAGCTGCAGACTGGCAGATTGATTTCACCAACATGCCCCGAGTAAAAAAAATTAAAATATCTTCTTGTATTGGTAGATACTTTTTCAGGATGGGTTGAAGCCTTTCCCACTTTTAACAAACGGGCCTCTACAGTCGTTGATCTGTTGCTTACTCACATAATCGCCCATTTCAGGATGCCCACTTCTATGCCATCAGACAATGGCCCAGAATTCACCTCGCAGATAACTCAGGGACTGGCTCATGCACTATCACTCCCTTGGCATTTCCATTGCCCGTAGCGCCCCCAGGCTTCCGGAAAGGTTGAAAGGACCAATCGGTCCCTTAAAGAGACCCTCACCAAGCTCACCATGGAATTAAGCCTAGACTGGGTAAAATTGCTCCCCTTGCCTTTATTGCACATTAGAGCCTTGCTAAAGAAGCCTTCTAATCTCTCACCTTTCAAAGTCATGTATGGCCATCCCCTCGTTCCTCTTGGGTTGCCTACAGAACCCCTACCCATCTCTGAAACCTATGCCCTGCCCCTCCTCTTCCATCTATGCTCTGAACTCTGGCACTATCAAGACTGCCTCTTTCCTGACCCCAGTCTCTTTCAAAACCCTACTTCCTTAACACCTGGTCAACTTGTTTACTTTTGCCCACCAGGGGAAAAGCCTCCTCTAAAACCAAAATGGTAGGGTCCTGCTCAGGTGATTATGTGCACTTTTTTGGCGGCCAAACTCAAGCTGTTTAATAACCAACTTACCCCATGGGTTCACATTTCCAGGCTCAAGCCTGGCACTCCTACACCTTCATCAGAAGAGCCAATGATCATCACCTGTCATTAAGTACTCTTGTCATCCATCCCCACAAGATCCCCTCAAGCTCTGCCTCTCCCATGTCTCCGTTCTTAGCCCAATACCTAATGCTCCCTCTCATTTCTGGCCTCTCTTGTGTCCTCTCATTGCCCTATGTCTGGAGACTCAAAGCAAGTGACCCTAAGGGCCCCCCTCCAGCCAGACCCCCTTCTCCTCCTTACAGACCCCCTACTTTCTTGGATCTGGCCAGTAGTGGGACCGTTGTGTGTTGTCCTTCTGACAAACAACTTAGGTGTCCAGAGAATGGTGACCCCTGAATAAGTGTGAACTACCTTTATCATAAGAGAGCACTTTACCAGTTGCCTTCTGTGCCTAAGGAGGAACATGTGTGTTTTGTTTACCCTCCCAGTTTCATAAGAATTTCAAGTATCAATATTTAAGTTTGAGGCATTTCACATAAAACCTAGAGAGATCTGACTGCTCTCAAAGGGAAATCTGGTAACAATGGGCCACCATCCTCCCTTGGCTGCTTTTGTTCAGAGCATGGGAGAAGCTGCCTTCTTTATTACAAAGCCCATGCTTTCTTGGTGTGACTAGGGAAAGCTAGGAACAGTGATAAGTGAGAGAAGCAAGCTGGTTTGGAAAGTTGGGCTATTTCAAGAAAGGTAAAGAGAGAAGCAAGCTGATTTCAGAGACACCCAGGTAGGAGAGTTTGAATAGAGAGGGGAGGGAGCTAGGTCAAACGCCCAAGCCCCCACCCAAGGCTGAACACTTAACCCCCTTGTGCCAACAAGGCAGCTTGCAGACCCAGAGACCCCATTATATTTGGGCTATAAATTCCCCGTGCCTGTTCCTTCCCTTTATCATAAAGTTCATTCAGACTCAGGTGGGTAAAAAATTTCTAATCAAGATTTTAACCAGCTTCTCCTCAGGAATTACCAACTCCTGTCTACTGATGATACCTCCAGTCAAGACTTATGCTGAATGGACTGACATCATTATGGATCTGTGGTGCAAGGAACCTTCATTGATCTGGTTCCTGAAGTTATACTGGTCCTCTCTGCCCTCCTTTGGGGGCTCCTACTTCCCTCCTTTCTGATCCTCTCACACATCCCATCCTAGCAGGAAGCAGCTAGAATGAGTCGATACCCACTCTCATTTAATAACAAAGAGGGGGGAATGTTGGGAGTCACCCCAGTTCCAAAGACTAACTTCCCCATCCCCCGAGAAGAGCCGTCCAATGATGAGCTCTGCTGGCTCACATGATCCTTACCCACCAATCAGACTAGCCCTGCTGGCTCACATGATCCTTACCCACCAATCAGAAAGCATCCCATGCCAACTGTAAAGCCATTAAACTGTTAAACTGACATAACTGTCAAACCACACATGGTTCTATAAATATGCAGAGCTGTTCCTCAATAAATGGGCATTTTCTCCAACGACGAGCCTTGTTTGTTCTTTCAACTCCAACCTAGTCAACATGATCTGCACACATCTTTTCTTCCTAATTATCCACACACATCTCTTTCTCTTTCTTCATTAGTTTCTGACATTCTCTATGAACCTCCTTGGTATAAGTTTTCCATGATCTGGCTCTATTCTCTTTTCCTTCCTTAGGCAACCCATTCTTACTTGTACCACTTAAATTATGTTTTTCTCTATCTTCTCAGTAAGCATCCTCATGTGCTGATGAAATGTCACCATTGATTAAAGGATAATCTCACAATACCCTAGTTTCAGATAAAGGCTTCTGAACACCTCAAGCCGCAACACTCTCTTACCTGAAATTTGCTCTGCAGAGATTTGTGCACAGAAGTGAAATGGGGAGAGAAGAACAGTCCTCCCAGCCACACATTGGCTATTGGTCTTCCACACAAGCAATTGCTGAAGTACTCCTCAGACTCCTCCTCTAACCCTGGAAGATGCATCTTCTAGCAAAATACCAGAGAGAATATTTGTCCAGATCACTTATCATGGTTTCCACTAATTATCCTAGTGATGGAGCATCACACAAACAATAGGACATGGTGTTCTAGGAACCTCTCAATATCTGTGTTCATTATTTTGAGCCCTGTCAGACAGATTAAGCAAAACTGAACTCATATGGCCCCTACTAGTTGGGACCTGGTGTGGTGCATATGTTTCCTCTTGACTATGAACTTATATTTGAACTTCCTTCCATTTCCAGATTGAGAGCCTGGGAAATAGGAATGGCCATTCTTTTTACCTGAGTAAGAGACTAAACATAATAGCAGGTTAATCCTCAATGCTCTGAGAGTCCAACAAAAATCCTCTTTGCAGTCTCTGTGGTTTTGGATCACTATAGCACCCTTGTCATAGATTTACCCTCATTCCTTAGTAGTAACATACAAGTATGTATGTGTTATGCAGTTACTAAGCTCCTTCCATACCACAGAGATGTTTCCTCAACAGTAATCAAAGGGGTCAGAAGAGACCAGACTGGCCTGACCTCAGCCAGGCATGAGGGAAGAGGAGCATGATCCATGAGGGATGAAACATCCTCCAGGTCCTCAGGACCTATGATGTCAGCAGAGGTGAATCGAGATCTGAAGACCTGATGGCATCAGGGATTCCCACTCAGAAGACATACCCTGGATCTCTTCTGGGCACCTTTACCCAAGATACAAATTAGTCTGTGCCATGTGCACTGAAGTGAGTATCCCATGGTGATGTACTTAAGTTTGTTTGCAGGGGTGGGGGAAATGGGTAATTTGGGGAATCTGGTTCTGAAGATAACATGGGAATACTCTCCTTAGGGGCTAGTTAATAATACAGAGTAACTGTTCCTACAGTCCCTGATTTGTTCATAACAGAATCCAGGTCTCAGTAGCCCCTTTGCATACTACTCTTTTGAGAAGACAGTCTGAGTGTCTTCTTGCCCAGTGGCCACTTTACTGCTTTTTCCCATGTGTCGTATTATAGAAATGGCAGCAGGTAATTCCCACGCTCAGTCTTGTTGGTGCTTCAATTCTATGGACCACACAAAATAGAATGTCAGGAGATTTTATATGGACCAATAGAAAGAACAGTGAATTTCCCTACATTTCATTTACTCCCATGTTTTATTCACTCACTGCCCTCCTCTCATCATAAGCATATTTGAGCTATTCTTGTTTCTCTTTTCTCAACTCAGATATTAAGATGCCTTGCTTCAATGAGCTTTCCTTGACTCTATATCGAGGCTTGTTGTTTAAGTAGAGGAAATGTATTATCACTTGCTTCAAAACCTACAGGCTATTACTTTTATCTGGTACCTTCCTTTATGACAAAATATAATTTTAATTAAGGCATTCTTGGCATTTATGTGATTTATTCATTGTTTGAGAAATATTTTATGCATGCCTGCTGCATTCCAATACTGTACTGATTACATAGTGATTAACAAGTATAAGGGGTTTTTTTCTTACTTAGGAGTTGCAGACACACCTATGTTAACTTGGGTTAAGATTTGTATTAATGAATACCCAATGCAAGTGACATAAAACAGAATGTGTTGAATCTTTTTTTTCTTTTTAGTTATGTCTAACTTTAGGATTCATTTTGACATAATTACAAAGCATGGATATAATTTGTCCCAATTCAGTCCACAGTATTTCCCTTTCCCTTCCTTCCTCCCTCTCCCTTTTCTTTCTTCTACTCTACTGATCTTTCTGCTATTTACTTTTTGGGTTTTTTAAAATAGAAACTTGTGAATATACATTATGGTGAAGTTCCTTGCGGAATATCCATGTATGTGGTATAATCGTATATGTATTTTACACATATTAATATATGTGAAAGTTAGTTCAGATTCACTCTGCTGTATGTCACATTTTCCTTATCATGTTCCATCTCCCCCTTTTGTTCCCCTTTATCCAGTCCACCTATCTTACTTATATTTTGAAAGAATCCCCTATTTTCCTTTAATCTTTTTCTCTCTTCTTTTTTTTTTTTCTTATTTTGGACTAACTTTTACAAATCATAGAAAACATTCAGTCTTTGGCTTTCTGTGTCTGGCATATTTCACTGAGAATGATAGTCTCCCTTTCCATCCATTAACTAGCAAATACCATAATTTCATTCTTCTTTATGGTTAAATAATAGTCCATTGGCTATTGGAGGAGATATATCACATTTTCTTTATTCATTCATCTGTTGAACCACAACTTGGTTGGTTCCATAGCTTGGAACAAAATTTTAAAAGGTAGAGATACTACCGTGCATTTTGACAGATCATAATGGAATGAAATTGGAAGTCAATGACAAAATAAAAAATAAAAATTTCTCCATCACCTGGAGACTAAAAAATATGCTACTGAATGAACAATGGGTTACAGAAGACACCAAGGAGGAGACCAACATAAGATTTTTAGAACTGATAAAATTTTAGGAAAATCAGTTTCTAAAATGAACATACAAAAGTCAATCTCTTTCCTATATTTTAATAAAGAAAACTGTTGTAAAATAAATTAGGAAAACTATTCCATTCACCTGGGGAAAAAAGTGGTACTAAATATTACAGTGGATTTCAGGAAACTTTGCAATGAAAACTATATAATGCTTAACAAAGAGATTGAAAAAGACATTAGAAGATGGAAAGGTGTCCCATGTTCTTGAATAGGCAGAATTAATATTATTAATATGACCATATCACACAAAGTATTACAGAGATTCAATCCAATTTCCATCAAAACACCAATGACATTCTTCACAGAGCTAGAAAAGGCAACTCTAAAATTCCTTTGAAAAGATAAGAGACCCAGAATAGCCAAAGGAATCCTGAGCAAAATGTGATGCTGGAGGCATTACAATACCAGACCTCAAAATATGCTACAGAGCTATAGTAACAAAACAGCATGGCACAAAACAGACTGAAGAACAATGAAACAGATTAGAAGATGGAGAGGTAAACCCATATAAATACAATTATCTAATACTAGACAAACATACTAAAAGCATTCACTGGAGAAAAGATAGCCTTTTGAATAAATGGTGCTGGGAATACTGGAAATCCATATGTAGAAAAATGAAACTTGACCTCTACCTCTCACCAAAGCCAAAGATTGAATGTTTTCTCTGATTTTTAAAAGCTAGTCCAAAATAAGAAAAAAAAAAAGAAGAGAGAAAAAGATTAAAGGAAAATGGGGGATTCTATCAAAATAGAAGTAAGATAGGTGGACTAGATAAAGGGCAATGAGAAGGGGGAGATGGTACATGATAAGGGAAGAGCAGCAGAGTGAATCTGAACTTTCCCATATATGAATATATGTAAAATACATATATGATTATACCACATACATGGATATTCCGCAAGGAACTTCATCATAATGATATTCACAAGTTTCTATTTAAAAAACCCAAAAAGTAAATAGCAGAAAGATCAGTAGAGTAGAAGAAAGAAATGAGAGAGGGAGGAAGCAAGGGAAAGGGAAATACTGTGGACTGAATTGGGACAAATTATATCCATGCTTTGTAATTATGTCAAAATGAATCCTAAAGTTAGACATAACTAAAAAGAAAAAAAAGATTCAACACATTCTGTTTTATGTCACTTGCATTGGGTATTCATTAATACAAATCTTAACCCAAGTTAACATAGGTGTGTCTGCAACTCCTAAGTAAGAAAAAAACCCCTTATACTTGTTAATCACTATGTAATCAGTACAGTATTGGAATGCAGCAGGCATGCATAAAATATTTCTCAAACAATGAATAAATCACATAAATGCCAAGAATGCCTTAATTAAAATTATATTTTGTCATAAAGGAAGGTACCAGATAAAAGTAATAGCCTGTAGGTTTTGAAGCAAGTGATAATACATTTCCTCTACTTAAACAACAAGCCTCGATATAGAGTCAAGGAAAGCTCATTGAAGCAAGGCATCTTAATATCTGAGTTGAGAAAAGAGAAACAAGAATAGCTCAAATATGCTTATGATGAGAGGAGGGCAGTGAGTGAATAAAACATGGGAGTAAATGAAATGTAGGGAAATTCACTGTTCTTTCTATTGGTCCATATAAAATCTCCTGACATTCTATTTTGTGTGGTCCATAGAATTGAAGCACCAACAAGACTGAGCGTGGGAATTACCTGCTGCCATTTCTATAATACGACACATGGGAAAAAGCAGTAAAGTGGCCACTGGGCAAGAAGACACTCAGACTGTCTTCTCAAAAGAGTAGTATGCAAAGGGGCTACTGAGACCTGGATTCTGTTATGAACAAATCAGGGACTGTAGGAACAGTTACTCTGTATTATTAACTAGCCCCTAAGGAGAGTATTCCCATGTTATCTTCAGAACCAGATTCCCCAAATTACCCATTTCCCCCACCCCTGCAAACAAACTTAAGTACATCACCATGGGATACTCACTTCAGTGCACATGGCACAGACTAATTTGTATCTTGGGTAAAGGTGCCCAGAAGAGATCCAGGGTATGTCTTCTGAGTGGGAATCCCTGATGCCATCAGGTCTTCAGATCTCGATTCACCTCTGCTGACATCATAGGTCCTGAGGACCTGGAGGATGTTTCATCCCTCATGGATCATGCTCCTCTTCCCTCATGCCTGGCTGAGGTCAGGCCAGTCTGGTCTCTTCTGACCCCTTTGATTACTGTTGAGGAAACATCTCTGTGGTATGGAAGGAGCTTAGTAACTGCATAACACATACATACTTGTATGTTACTACTAAGGAATGAGGGTAAATCTATGACAAGGGTGCTATAGTGATCCAAAACCACAGAGACTGCAAAGAGGATTTTTGTTGGACTCTCAGAGCATTGAGGATTAACCTGCTATTATGTTTAGTCTCTTACTCAGGTAAAAAGAATGGCCATTCCTATTTCCCAGGCTCTCAATCTGGAAATGGAAGGAAGTTCAAATATAAGTTCATAGTCAAGAGGAAACATATGCACCACACCAGGTCCCAACTAGTAGGGGCCATATGAGTTCAGTTTTGCTTAATCTGTCTGACAGGGCTCAAAATAATGAACACAGATATTGAGAGGTTCCTAGAACACCATGTCCTATTGTTTGTGTGATGCTCCATCACTAGGATAATTAGTGGAAACCATGATAAGTGATCTGGACAAATATTCTCTCTGGTATTTTGCTAGAAGATGCATCTTCCAGGGTTAGAGGAGGAGTCTGAGGAGTACTTCAGCAATTGCTTGTGTGGAAGACCAATAGCCAATGTGTGGCTGGGAGGACTGTTCTTCTCTCCCCATTTCACTTCTGTGCACAAATCTCTGCAGAGCAAATTTCAGGTAAGAGAGTGTTGCGGCTTGAGGTGTTCAGAAGCCTTTATCTGAAACTAGGGTATTGTGAGATTATCCTTTAATCAATGGTGACATTTCATCAGCACATGAGGATGCTTACTGAGAAGATAGAGAAAAACATAATTTAAGTGGTACAAGTAAGAATGGGTTGCCTAAGGAAGGAAAAGAGAATAGAGCCAGATCATGGAAAACTTATACCAAGGAGGTTCATAGAGAATGTCAGAAACTAATGAAGAAAGAGAAAGAGATGTGTGTGGATAATTAGGAAGAAAAGATGTGTGCAGATCATGTTGACTGGGTTGGAGTAATCAGGGGAACCAGGGTTGAAATTGTTCTCTTAGTCCACAGAAGCTGAGCAGGAAGTAACAGAGTGACACAATGTCAGTATAATCCTAGAGTGACCCTAGGATAGAAGAAAAATAAGTGTGAACTCGCTTTTACTGGTAGAGTTGAAATATGATCAGGATGCATTAAGTCCTGTGTTTTTTGCTTTTATTTTTGAAGTTTATTTTTTATACTCACATAATTATTTTTAATTACTGGTATTCACTCTTATAATTGTCATGAGCACTTTCTTCAATGGTGGTGGTTCTTTCCTGTTAATGTACATCAGTGATTCAAAATATGTGAAAGTATAGGAAGATATTTAGGAGGTAAGAAGTGATAGAAGGCTCTACTTAGTTTATGACTTTTTGAGTCTAATTTCCCCATGGAGATCAACTTCTCATTCTGACTAGTGTTTGTGGGACAACTGTAGAGAGGGCAGATTGGCAAGTGTGGCTGAATCAATGTGAAAAACCTAGTTTTGTCAGCATTTTTTGTCATCTGTTGACTCACAAATCTACCCAGGACATAGGTATGGTTGCTTTCTTTTGTGTCAACACAGCACTCATGCATTGTTTAAAAATTTTGCTCATTATTCAAATAAAGACAACGTAAAATATCCTTCTACCTAATCTGATATGACTATTCTATGTATAACCTAAGATGTCATCAACTTTTCCCAAGTAGAGTATATAAAATATACAACCCTTTCCTCATTAAGGGAAAAAAATCGTTGTTGGCTTTTTTTTGTATTTTGTGTGATGTTTATTCTGTTTTTATGGATTCATACTCCTTCATTTATATCCAGTTATTTAAATACTAAGATATGATTTTAGGTATTATTCAAACCTCATGTTTGATGAGAGGATGACACTGAAATAAATGCTTAATTTTTGTAATATAAATATACAAATTCTTATTAGCATTAAGAAGAAATGCACAAAATATGGCAGTTTTTGTTCCTGAGGGTTGTCCACATGGTCATTACTGGTCTTTATAACTATCCTATTTCACTCCACAGTCCATACTGCCTTGGTTCAAAGCTGGTCATTGTTCCTGGTCAGGTGGATGACCCAAACCTTCATCTCTGAAGACTCTGAGCCCTTATCAGTGTGACCTGTCTTGGGATTTAGTTTCCTATTGCCCTCCATCACAGGACCGGGGAGTTTGAAGAGACACTGAGAAAATGTCCTATGTCACACTTGCTCTTCCTCTCTGTATTGTGTAGTAGCAACTCAGTTTCCCCTTCCTAGTCAGAATCAATCACTCCATGCCACAGAGTGACCTTCTTCTTCACCTGTTGATTCAGCTATAATGAGCATCCTAAAGTGGTAGTAGGGCAACCTCAACACTCAGAAATGGAATCAATTTGTGTCTGGGTAGAAGAGTCTCTCCCTTTGTAGCCAAGAGATTTCTAAAGCAGCAGAACTGAAAAGTGCAGGAACAAATAATGTTGGTGGGTCATAGACATCAATGTTATAGGGAGAGAACACACTCTCATTTCTATCCATCGAATCCTTGGGGTCTGATCCTATGAATCCTTGCTGTGAGGGAAGCAGTACCATAAATTAGATGCAGATGTGGAGCATGTATCACACCCTGGAGGATATTGCCCCACTAATGAGAGGTGTTGCCACCTAGGTGTTGCTTGAGGCAGAGTCTTACAAGGGTATTTCGCCATTCTATCAGGTTCTGCATTTCAGGAAGATGGAGGACCTATGTTAAGTATAACAAATCCCATGAACACAGGCCACATTGCACACTTGTTTGCTGTGAATCAAGCTCCTTGATCAAGAGCAATGCTGCATGGAATACCCTTATGGTGAATAAAGCATTCTGTGAGTCCAGAGATGTTAGTTCTGGCAGCAGCACTTCAGGTGATGAAGCAAAATCCATACCCAGAGTGAGTGTCCAGTCAAGAAAAAAAAGGAGTGTCCCTTTTATGTTGAATGTGGTCCAATGTCATCAATGTGCTATGGAGGGGCTGGCTGATCACCCCAGGGACTGGTGCGATGTTGGGAACTCATAATGGTCTTTGCTGTTAGCCATGAGTATTCAGCAGTGGCTTCAGAGAGATTGGCCTTGGTGAGCGTACGTCCATCATGCTGAATGCAGGGATAAACTTTACCCCTGATGCCATGTCCAGTTTGTTCATGGATCTATTGGGCAGATGTCAGGACTGAGTGAGGAAAGAGGGGTTGATATCCAAAGTACATGTTAACCCTTTTTTGGAAAAGAATCTCTATCCCGTGGGTGCTAGTAATGAGTATTTCTTTCTTGTTTCCATAAGAATCTTTTTCATATATATCATTCAGAAAATTTTGAAGTTCCAGGATATTAAAGGGGACACATGTATCAGAGGAATGAATGTCTCCCCTAGGCGAAATAAAGAACTTTGGATTTTCTCCTGGAGAAAGGGTTAACGTGTTTGCCTTCATGATGGATGTGTTCTATTTAGTTACATAGGTATCATTTTTGTATTTGGAGGTTAACCTGACTGACGGAGGTGCGCATGTGTGACAAAAGGGCAAAAGATGGACTGCAGTGACTTTGTGATGTGTGAGGTTGGCTAGGATGAACTACATTTCCCAAAATTCTCTCTAATTTCTCATTTCTAGTTAGGGTGGGTCTTAGAGGAGCTTCCTGGGAGATTAGAGGGCAGAAGGGAAGCAGTCATCATGTAGTATTAATACGTTGTTGCTGGTCTGCTGGCTCACACCTCACTGGTATGGAGCAGTGGTTGGGACTGCAGTTTCTCTACCTTCCCCAGGATTCTCCTTTAGGCTCTGGAATTCTGGGCTAGGGGTGTGCATTCAGCTTCATTAGAAATCTGACCTAAATTTCCCATGTGCCTATATGAACATACCATATGGATCTCATCTTGTTGTATAACCACAAGTTACTAATTAAAAACTATAAATAAATAGAAGATCAGCAGAGTAGAGGGAAGGGATAAGGAGAGGGAAAGGGGAAGTATGGGGACTGTATTGAGACTATTTTATGCTTTTTAATTATGGCAAAAGGAACACTAATATTTTGTAGAATTCAAAAAAGCCAATACAAAAAAAGAACCCCAGTCCCTAATTCCATAGGCAAGCAGACCTGACTCTTTTTTGTTTGTTTGTTTTCTCTTGTGGGGTCATAGTTCATGCTTTTGTATTTAGTCTGTCTCTTGTCTGCCCTGCTTTGTACTATCTTCCCTTTCTACTACTTGTCCTGTAGATTTTAAGTTCCACATCAGACTTAAACATGAAAGCAGTACACCAACTCCTTAACCAGCTTCCACAAAGAAATAAGGCCAAAGTTCTGTAACACAACCCTTAACAATTATATGTATTAATAGAAATGTCTTAGTGGTTCAGATGCTCTTGTTAGAACCTGCCTGGTAAAATAAGAAACATAATCCAACAACCATATAAACACAGACACATACTAACACAAATCACACATATGATTACACACACACATGCCTATATTTAGTAAGAAGAGTCATAAATTCTGGCCCTTAATAGAGTCTTGGAATTTCAAATGACCATGATCGTGATGACAAATTTTAGGTTTCTCTTGTTTTAAAAAAAAAGTGAATTTCAATAATTTCAGCTGCTGGATAATTACAAATAGAAAAAAAATCTCTTCACAAATGTTTTATTGAATCAAAAGAGCTTATCACCATGTACAAAGGATCCCATATTTCTGGCATCACACTTTGTCTGCACTCCCTGTTTCCCTAGGGAATGAGAAGGGAGCATGTGGCTGAGGAATCAGAAGTCTCTGGAAGACTTCATCCTTGAAGGGCTCTTCGATGACACCCCGACCCACCTTTTCCTTTTCTGCCTGACCATGGTGGTCTACCTTGTTGCACTGAATGGCAATACCCTCACCATTCTCCTCATCTGTGTGGATCATTGGCTTCACAACCCCATGTACTTCCTGCTCAGCCAGCTCTCCCTCATGGACCTGATGCACATCTGCACAACCATCCCCAAGATGGCTACCAACTACCTGTCTGGCAGGAAGTCCATCTCCTTCCTGGGATGTGCCACCCAGCACTTCCTCTGTTTGTCTCTGGGTGGCGCTGAGTGTCTTCTGCTAGCTCTCATGTCCTATGACAGGTATATTGCCATCTGTCATCCTCTGCGTTACACTGTGCTCATGAGCAGGAAGGTGGTACTGATGATGGCCCTCATGTAATGGTTGGGGGCATCTCTGAACTCCCTAATTCACACAGTCATCTTGATGCACTTTCTCTTCTGTGGATCTTGGAAAATACACCACTTCTACTTTGAGTATCCAGCTGTCGTGAAGTTGGTATATTTTGACATCACTATCTATGAGTCCACAGTGTACAGCAGCACCATCATGCTTCTCCTCCTCCCCATCATCCTGATTTTTACATCCTATGGCTTCATCCTGCACAGTGTCATTGAGATGCGTTCACCTGGGAGTAAGAGAAATGCCTTTGCCACTTGCAGCTCCTACTTCATTGTGGTCTCTATCTGGTTTGGTTCCTGCATCTTCTCATACATGAGGCCCAGGTCCCAGCACACTTCACTGCAAGACAAAGTTGGTTCTGTGTTCTATAGCATCATTACTCCCACTCTGAAATTCTTTGATTTATACTCTCTAGAATAAGGATGTAGCTAAGGCTCTGAGGAGAGTGTTAGGGATACAGATCACCCAGTGATTGCACTCACAGTTGTCCCAAACAGAGAATGGAATAGAATAAGCTCCTTATGTTGATCTGAATAAACCTTTCAAGAATCCAGGTCTCTGATTCTCTTTGTATACTGCAGAAATAGGTGGCTTTTGTATAAATTCACTGTTTTAACTTGGTCTCAGGCATCTAAGCATCATGGGGCACATTTCACACCCCTAGAGAACTATGGGAAAAGATTAAAAATCTCTCCAAAGAAGACTTGCAAAGTTCAGTGACACTTCAACAAATATTAAATAAAGATATAAGGGCTTTTTCCATTAATATTTTCATCCACAAAATAGATATAAATTATGCCACTCAAGAATATTTACGAAATATAAAATGAGAAGACCTTGCTTAATATCAGAAGCATGGGACATGAAGTGAAGGGTTTCTTGAAAGGAAAGGTGAAAGATAAGTTATGATGTTAGACTTGTAGAGTTTCCTGAATCAGTAAGTTTTTAGAAGGGAAGAATTGTTACATACAAAGTAATAGTACCTGTACATATTTTTTGTAAAATATGTATATATTTTTAATTTGTTTTAATTAGTTCTACATGACAGTACAATGTGTTTATGCACTTTGACATGTCATACATAGATGGGATATAATTTCTCATTTTTCTCAGTGTACCTGTTGCAGAATCATATTGGTCATGTAGTCACATATATACATACAGTAAGAATGTCTGTTTTTTCTACTACCTTTCCTATCACTACATCCTCTTTCCTCACCTGCCATCACTTCCCTCTACCTAATCAAAGGTAATGCTATTCTTCCTGTGTCCCCTGCCTTATTGTGAAGTAGCATCCGCATATTAGGGAGAACATTTGGCCTTTGGTTTTGTGATATTGGCTATTTCACTTAGTATGATTTTCTCCAACTTCAACCATTTACTAATAAATGGCATAATTTCACTCTTCTTTAAAGCTGAGTAATGTTCCACTGAGTATATATAAAACACATTTTCTTAATCCATTCATCTATTGTGGGACACCTAGGTTGGTTCCACAGTTTAGCTATTGTGAATTGAGCTACTATAAACATTGATGTGGCTGCGTCACTATAGTATGGTGATTTTAAGTCCTTTGGGTATAAACCAAGGAGTGGAATAGCTGGGTGAAATGGTGGTAAAATACATATATTTGACAAATATTTACTGAGTCATTTTTACTCCTATGATCTAAGTACTCAGTCATATATTTGGAATTTGCATTTATGAAATTTTTCATTCTTTTTAATATATTTTTTAGTTGTTGATGGACCTTTGTTTTATTCATTTATTTATATTCAGTGCTGAGATTCAAACCCAGTGCCTCACACATGCTAGGCAAATGCTCTACCACTGAGCCACATGCCAATATCCAAAAATTCAACATTCTTTAAACATAAATTTGTGATTTGTTTTGTCTCTATTGGTCCAGCCATATTAAGTAGTGATATTATTTTTTTTAATTTCAAAGGTTGGAAATACTTTTCTGTTTTCTGAGAATTTCTAGCCCCATTATTTGGAATCATAACTCTGTGGATTAGAGTCTGTCACTTGCTACCACTGTGATATATAGTAAATTAGTCTCTCTAGTCACATTAATCACAGGTCTTTATCTAGAATACTTGGTTCATTTGAGATTATGAGTTGAGAATATTAGTTCTGAGCAGATAGATGGATTCCGGGTGATATTAGCAGGAAATAACTGTGTTGAAGTGATGTTGGAATGATGAGAAAACAGTGGGAGAACCCATCTTGAAGTCTATGTCCCCATATTCACCTACTATAAATTGTGGGGAGCCAAAATGAATGACCACACCTTCCAGTCCTGATGCCTCAGATTCTGACCAACTACTACATTCACTGTGGTTTGGGCGGAGTCTAGCTCAAAGCAAGTGTTCTTCTTTTTGGGATGTTCCCCTAGGGTTGAGTTTCAATCACCTTTCCCTTGTATTCCTGCTCCTCCTGAAGGTTTTTGGATAGAACTTTCTAAACAAGAGTCCCCCCAATGAAAGCTCACCTATGAACCTGTCCCTCTCTCTCCTCAGCCTCTCCTGACTTTCTCTTGCTCTCCCTTTTGGAGAGCCTGAGGCTGAGGGCTGGGGAAGCCATCATGAAGATTGTGTAAAATAAATTGTGTCTATGTTTTATTTGGTGTCCCTGCAAATTCACATCAGTGATCCTAAGTTCAGCTGCCCACACTGATGGGGGCGGCAGGTGGTGCCCAGAACCAGGGACTGCTCAGAGTGAATTTCCAGGTAGACTGAGTGAATGCACTTTAGAAATTCATTGAACTGTGTTTTGGGGTTGTAGAAGAAGAAAGCATTCTGAGAGTCAGAGATGTTAAAGAAATAATGGGCAGTTCCATGTTTTCAGAAAAAGAAATTTACTTAATGATCCTGGAGATTCTAATCAACTGGAGAGGAAAACAAGTCAGGAGGGCCCAGCTGGCTCAATTCCTGAAACAGTTAATGACATATGCCTGTGGCTTAGTGATGAAGAGTCACCAGATTTGCGTACTTGGGAAAGGATAGGTAGAAAAGTTCTAAAGGCTGCCTCTCTGCCAAGCTATCTAAGAGTACAATGGAAAATATTCAAAAGGTCTGAACTGCTTTAGGAATGTTTCATTTTGAATATGGAGAGGAGGGGCAGTGGTCTTCAGAAGACTTGTTAAAAGGGCTCCAGAAAGCAATTAGAAGTTTGGAGTCAGAGAAGTGGCCCACGGCTGCTCCCAGGTGGTTTTCTCTATCTGTAGTGGGACTGAGGGCCGAGTCAATTCTCACCCAGTCTGTAGCTCACGTACCACAGACAGATGACCTTAGGGCAAGACCTAAAACCAAACATTCATTCACAGCTGTACCAGACAGAACCAGTGATTTAGAAGTGTGCCAACTGAACTGGATGGTAGGGGTGTGTGCTAGAGAGGAAACTAGCCCTGATGGGGTCTCTGTGAGGCTGACTCAAGGTGGAGGAGAAGAAAATGGACAGAAAGATACTGGTGAAGGTGAGCCACAATATGAGGAAACTCAGTCAGAGGGTGAGAATGATCTAGAGGAGGTTTTGGTAGATTATGTCTGACTGTCGCCACACCCACCATTTGGATCTGTCCACTCTCCTCTGGGAGAACAAGGTTTAATAACTACTCTGAATTGGCAGTAGCCATGCTTACACCCCTCCACCATTGCCTTAGAACAGCACAGGAAGCAGGGGAGGACATTACAGGTTTTCAGCTTTTTCCAATCTTTGAGCAGATTAACTAGTAAAATCAGTGTGTCTGTATTCATGCTGCAGTTTCTTTTAAGACTCTAAAGGAGCTCAAAAAATGCTTGCTGTCCAAATTCAACTTTGTTCAAAGTCAACTTGATTCCTTATGCAAAGAGCCTTTACCCCCACATGACTGGATTTCTATGGCCAAATTTTTTTATGGAGGAGGGGGCAACTACTTCCATTGGTGGTCTCACTGAACTGATTATTGCACTGAACAGGCTGAGAGACACTGGAGACAAGGCTGTGATGCCCCCTTGGAGATGTTAACTGGAACTGGAGAATTTACAGATCTGGAAAGGCAATTAAATTATTATCTTGCCATAAATGGTCAAATTATTGCATGTGCCAAAAGGACATGGAGAGAGCTACCTAATTGAGGTGAATCAACTTTGAATTTTAGTCAGATCAAACAGGGGTCAGAGGAGCCATTTTCAGATTTGGAGGAATATCTATACCAGGCAGCAAAGAGATCAATAGGAGACTTGGATGCCTCTGAGTACCTAGTCAAGCAGCTAGCATTTGAGAATGCTAACAAAGTATGTAAAAAAGTGGATGTGTAACCGATGTGAATCTGCAATATGTATATGGGGTAAAAATGGGAGTTCATAATCTGCTTGAATCAAATGTATGAAATATGATATGTCAAGAGCTTTGTAATGTTTTGAACAACTAATAAAAAAATTAAATTAAATTAAATTAAAATAAAAATAAATAAATAAATAAAGTTTGTCAAGAAATCCTTCAACCCCATTGAAAAAGGGGGATGGTCTCCAAGTTCATTGCCTTTGTGTGGATGTGGGTCACACACAGCTACAGGGCGTAATGCTCGCCGCAGCTTTAAAGCGGGTATTACAACCTCAGTCTCAGAGGTGCCATTCTCATGAGTGCTGTTCCAATTTTGGTAGAACTGGGCAAATGGCTTGGGACTATGGATCTCTGCACAATAGGGCAGAGACCTCTCCCATCTGCACAGGTGGCACTAACAGGGAGATGACTGCATGGCATGGGAAGTTTTGGATAGATATGGCAGCGGTGGTTCACAGCCAATTCAGCCTTCACCTCTGCCTTCTTTGGGGCCAGAAAACTGAGAGCTGGGCCTGCTCTGGGCCCACCAAACTGTAGGGGCACTGCAATATACACTGGAAGAGGAGTTGCAGACTCTGACGTCATCAGGACTGGCCATGCCAGCTCATCAGTATTAGCAGCCAACTCCACCTAGACTGTACACTATGATCAACCTTGGGAGTTACTTTAATGCCTGAAATGTGGCCAAACGAGTCCCTACTGGGGTTCATGGACCATTACCCCAAATAGCATAGGCTGAGTTTGGGGGTGAAACTACTTTAAAATGGGAATTCAGGTGCTGCCAGGAGTGATTGATTCAAACTTTAGAGATAAAATTGAAATTATTGTGCAGTCAGAGCCCGCTACTTAGCTCTCTTTAAGAGATGATTGGCATAGCTAATACTCCTGCCTTGTCACTCCATGGATGGCCCAGAGTAGACCTCAACTTCTGGGTCCCCAGACCAAGTGTACTGGGCTCAATTAGTTCAGCAAGAATGCCCTCTACTGGATCTTAAAGTTAATCATAAAAAATTCAGGTACCATAGATACTGGGGATGATAGCTCTGTTCTATCTAGTAGATTATGGCCTAAGAGGTGGCCTTTACATATTGCGCCTGCCAACATGGAGGGAATAGGTCAGATCTCTCAGCCTGCACAAAGTGCTCAATATCTTCACTGGGACAATAAAGATGGTAACTCTGGAATTTTCAAGGCTTATGTTTTAGACTTCTTGGAAGTAAATTTGTGGGGCTATGATATTCTGAGCAGCTTAGGTTTGTTAATAGTAACTTCAAATTTTATCATGTTTTGGGGGGGACTTAATCAAACATTTTTTTCCTAGGGAAATAGAGGAAAATTTACAAGGGTATTTACCTACAACTCAATCTTCCCAAGAGAGACTAACTAATGCACCCAGCCAAAACTTTTGATAGTTCCCCTAACTTTATCCCCAACGCAGAGAACAGCAGAAAAAAATTCATTGGCTCATAGAAGAGCCAATCTGGGTTAGTCAGTGGCCCTTGGCAGGGGAAAAACTTTAAATACCCACATGTTAGTTCAGGAACAACTTCAGGCAGGCCATTTACAACCTATGCTCAGTCCTTGGAACATCTTTGTAATTAAGGAAAAAATCTGGCAACTGGAGATTATTACAAGATCTCAGGGTAATTAATTGTGTTATCAAGCCCACGGAGCCTTATAACAAGGGCTTCTTTTTCCTACAGCTATCACTTTGGATTATCTTTTAATAGTAGTAGATTTAAAAGATTGTTTCTTTTCTATACCATTATGGCCAGATGACTGCAAAAGATTTGTCTTTAGTGTCCAAGCAATAATTTTTTAAAAAACCAGTTAAAAGATATTGCTGGAAAGTGTTGCCTCAGAGAATGTGTAACAGTCCTACCCTTTGTCAAAATTTTGTGGTATACACCATCATGCCTGTGAGGGAGAAATTTCCTGATGCATATATTATTTACTTTATGGATTATATACTTTGAGCTCATGTTAATTCAGATGTACTCCTAAATTTCTTTGCCCAGTTAGAGACCTCACTCACAGCAATGTGTTTGTGCATTGCACCTCAAAATGTACAGAGGATATCTCCTTTTCAATATCTAGGTCATGTGATTGAAGGGCATAAATTCTGTCCTCAAAACATACAAATTAGAGTCAAGGAGTTGACATTGTTAAGGATTTTCAAAAACTATTAGGTGATATAAATTGGCTGAGGCCATCTTTAAATCCAACTCCTTCAGATTTAAGTCCTTTATTCCAGATATTACAGGGAGAGCCTTCTCCAGCTTTTCATCAGCTCAGAGCAGAAGTAAGAATGGCTTTGAGGAAAGTTGAAATTGCTATTAAAAACGCTCACCTTATTAGAATTAACCCACAAGGGCCTTCATATTTATTGATATCACCACTACTTAATCTCCTACAGGAGCAATATGGGAGTTATTGAGTGGATTCATTTAGCTTACTCTTCTCAAAGGTCTTTAACTCCTTTTCATGATTTTGTTGCTCAATTAGTTATCAAGGGCAGAGTTTTATAGCTGGTTGGATCAGAACTTAATATTATAATCATTCCATTTTCTGCCCAACAGAATGATTGGCTTTTCCAAACTTCTAATAATTGGCAAGTAGCTTTTGCTAATTTTCCTGCTCAGATAGAAAGTCATTATTCTTGTGATAAAATTATTCAATTTGCCTTTGTAACTACACTTATTTTTCCAAAGATTGTGTATGCACATCCAATAGATGGAGCACTACTGGTATTCACTGATGACTCAAGCTCAGGGAAAGCAGGTTTTATAGTCATGCTCATAGAGAGGTGGTACAAACCTTATCTTCTTCTGCCCAATGAGCAGAACTTCAAGCTCTCATTTGTGCTTTATGTCTTTTTTGCAAATGAGTCCATCAATATTTATCCTGACAGTTTATATGCAGTTTGAGTTGCAAAAAATATTTAAACTTCAACTATTGGGTATACACCATCACAAGAATTATTTAATTTGTTTCATACCCTCCAAAGGACAGTACAAATGCAAAAACACCCATGTTTTATAGGCCCCATATGGCCCCACACTAATCTTCCAGGGCCTTTAACATCATGTAATGATAAGACTGATAAATTGGTTGCTGTTTGTCAGCAAATATCTTCATATGACTGTGCAGAAGCATTGCATTCTTTGCATCATCAAAATGCTCCTAGCTTACATAAAAAATTTAATATTACTAGAGAGCAACTTTGTCAATTTGTATGTCACTGCCCCCAATGTGTTATACACACTCAATTTTTACCATCTGTGGTAAGTACCCATGGATTAAAACCAAATCAGTTATGGCAAATGGATGTAACTCACATTCCTCAATTTAGTAAGCAATTTTATGTACATGTAATTGTAGACATTTATTCAAGATTTATCTTTGCCACAGCTCATGCAAAAGAAAATACTCAACATGCTATTTCTCATTGCTAGCTGCTTTTGCAGTATTAGGATGTTCTTTACAAATTAAAACATAATGCACCAGCTTATGTTAGCTCCTCTTTTCAACAATTTTGCCAAGAGTTTCATGTTAACCATAAAACACGTATTCCTTACAACACTCAAGGTCAAGTTATTGTAAATCGAGGTTGTTTATCTATTAAGCTACAATTACAAAAATTAAAAGGGGGAGATAGGACTAAGACCCCCCCCAAATAACCTCAATCATACTCTGTTCAATTTTTAATTTTTAAAACTGTGACTCAGAGTGTCACACTGCAGCAGAGCAACACAGGTCTTTCACAACAACAGGCCCTTTAGGCCAAGTTTGGTGGAAAGATTTACAAACTTGTCAATGGAGAGGACCAGATCCAGTCATAATGTGGGGCAGAGGTCATGCTTGTATTTTCCCAGAAGGAGCTTTTCTTCCTCTTTGGGTACTTGAATGTGCCATCAGGCATGGAGGACCTAGAACCAAGGTTCAGATGACTGAGTATTGACCCAGAAATGCCAGACGTGATTCTCCACCAAGAGAAACTCTTGAAGGAAGAGGGGAAAGAAGATGGCCCAGAGAGACCCAATGGTGAAGCTACCCTCATGGAAAGAGCTAAAGAATCTGATGCTGCAGGCTGAGCAAATGATTGAGCAGCAAGGAAAAACTGTCTCCAACAATGATGGTTGCCACAATACTAGCTCTATTGAGCTAGGTTTCCAAGAACTGTTGAGTTTTTTTTTTTTTAATTTTTTATTGTTGGCTGTTCAAAACATTACATAATTCTTGATATATCATATTTCACACTTTGATTCAAGTGGGTTATGAGCTCCCATTTTTACCCCAAATACAGATTGCAGAATCACATCAGTTACACATCCATTGATTTACATATTGCCATACTAGTGTCTGTTGTGTTCTGCTGCCTTTCCTATCCTCTACTATCCCCCCTCCCCTTCCCTCCCCTTGCCTCTTCTCTCTCTGCCCCCTCTACTGACATTCATTTGTCCCCCTTGTATTATTTTTCCCTTTCCCCTCACTTCCTCTTGTATGTACTTTTGTATAACTCTGAGGGTCTCCTTCCATTTCCATGCAATTTCCCTTCTCTCTCCCTTTCCCTCCCATCTCTCATCCCTATTTAATGTTAATCTTCTTCTCATGCTCTTCGATCCTACTCTGAAGAACTGTTGAGTTTTTAACATTTATATAAATGGCATCAGTATGCATGCATCTACTGTCAATTGCTTTCTTTTGTGCACACTACAGCTTTGAGATTAATACATTTTAAGATTTTGAAATCCAATTCATTCATTTTAATGGTTGGGATATGTAGTACCTCCCATGATATGAATAAACTGCAAAAAACTAAAAATTTTGTGCTTCAAAGGACACTATCAAGAAAGTGAAAAGATATCTACAGAAAAGAACAAACATGTTACAAAGCATAATCTGATAAGAAACTGTGTAAAGAATATATGAATAATTATTTTTCACTTAGTTTATTTAAAAATTCTTTTTTTCTTTTATTTTTAATTTGTTCCAATTAGTTGTACATGACAGTAGAATGCATTTTGACACATTGTACACAAGTGGAGCACAAGATGTCCTTCCTCTGGTTGTATATGGTACAGACTCACACCAGTAAAATTCTTAAGCCTCAAAACAAAAATACAAATGCTTCAGGTAATTGTGGGCAAAAGACATGGATAGATATTTCTTCAAAAGAGTGAATCTGACTTTTCATTCCTATGTACATAGTTGAATACCTAATAGTGAATTTCCATATCATGTACATCCACAAGCCTGGGATCCTAATTAGAATAAGGTATGCTTCATGCTTTTATAAACATATCATGCATAACTAAAAAGAATAAATAAAAAAGTGATTAACATTGCTCAGTATCAGTAACCAACAGGAAAATGCAAATAAAAACCACATAAGATGCTATCTCGCATCCACTACAATGTCTAAAATAAGAGATGGAAACATGAAGTGTTAGGAAATAAATGAAGTAATTGGAATTTTCACACATTTTTGGAAAGTATATAAATGATACAGCTATTATGGAAAACACTGACAGAAGTACTTTGTAAGGCAGCAATTTCACTCCTGAGTATACACTCAGATAAAATTGAAAACTAGGAAAAAAAGAAAAAAAAATGAAAACTAGAGTTCACAAACAAGTTTCACACTAATGTTCATAACGGCATCAATCACAATAGCCAAAAGGTGTAAATAACACAAATGTCCATAAACTGATGAAAAGATAACTAAATTGTGGTATATCTATACAATGGAATATTATATGGCCATAAACATGAAGTACTGATATATATTTCACTTGGAAACAGAATGCTAAATGAAATCACTTTGCATCACAAAAGACCACATATTACATGTCTCCATCTTTTATAATGTATACATCATATGCAAAGCTAAAGAGATAGAAAATAGAGTAGTGTTTGTTTAGGGTAAATGATTTTGAAAGCTGACAGTTAAAAGATAATGAGATTTCTGAGTTTTGAAAATGGTGATGGCTGCATGTATCATTTAACATGCTAAAAATTATGGAATTTTACATTTTAAGGAATCAAAAGTATGTAAATAATATCTTAATGAAGTTGTTATTTTAAAAGAAACGGTAATCCACATACTAAATTGAGAAAAATTGGAAGGAGGACATCTGAACCAAGGATGTTCTTGGCTTTTTTTCACAAATGGATCTTGTGGATTGTTGAGGGAATTGGCATTAATTCCAAAGGATGTGCTAATGATCACAACTATGTTGTAGCTCCCCAAAATTCTGAGTAGAGAAAGAAATGTAAAATTTTAATCTGTACTGCTTTACTCTCCTACTACACATGCTGGAAGAAGTGCGACCAGCACATTCACACACTGTCAGAAATATCTGTTGAACAAATGACTAGTCCATGCTCCTATCAAATGCCATGAGGCACCTGCCCCTGTTCCAGGGGAGTTAGGGACACTAGGGTAGTGAGCTCAAGGAGTTCAGTCACAGAGAGACAGACACCCATAATCAGATAAATTACATCAGAGAGTGGAATGTAGATGATAAAAGATGATTAAGTACAGAGCTTCAGCAGGACCAGGGTGTTATAATAGACTCCTGCTAGGGGATCCAAGATAGGTGACCTTGACCTAGGTCCTGCCTAAGCACAGTGTGTACCCAGAGTTGATTCCTCTCTAGCACATCACATAACAGCAACACCCTGTTCTGAGAGGCAGAAACATTGTCCCCCCCTTCTCTGCACCCACTGCTACAGCTTCTGAGAGGTCCTGCACTCCAGGACCCAAAGTGGCCCCAAGGACAGAATCTCCCAAAAGGGAATGAGTAAGAATATCCTCAGTTAAAACATTGAAAATCTCCTCAAAATGTACTTGGATGGTCTCACAACTTGGTGAACATATTCTCTCAGATTTCCCAAGACAGTATCAGTGGTTGTTCATGGGTCAAAATAACCCATTTTATAAAACAAATGATATGGTAGTTGTAATCCGTATTCTTTCAGGACCTTATCTCCGTTGAGACTGGAGGAAGAAGTGGTGGAAATATTTCATATTTTGTATTTTGCTGATATTCTCAGTACAACCATGAAGAGATTTGTTGTTCCATAGCCTGCATTGTATCTTTCTTTTTAAAATTTTTTTTAAATATTTTTTTTTAGTTGGACAGCATGACTTTATTTTATCAGTTTATTTTTATGTGGTGCTGAGAATAGAACTCAGTGCCTTACACATTCTGGGCAAGCACTCTACCACTGAGCTACAATCCTAGCCCTGCATTGTATCTTTCTATCCCTGCTCAATAGGTACCAGAAACTTCCCATAACCAACATTCCCTATGCTCCACCCTCAACTTCTGAGTGATCACGTTCTTCATTGGAAAACAAGTTTTGACTTACATAATATTCACATTGAAGATCAAGCAGATAAACTAATTCTGTTTTCTGTACACAGATGTCCCAGCACCCTGCCTCATCCTAGGAGCCTCTCCTCCTTGGGTGGCCCATTGTGGTTGTGACTCCACGCACTTGCTTTTGTCTGTTCAGGGGAGTAGCTCAACAGTGGTAATTTCGGTTCCCTGGCAGGCTACTGGAAGGTCTTAAAATAGCTCAGAACCCCAGAGCTGCCTGCTACTTACTCCTTCACAGTGACAGGCTCGCCTTTCTTCACTTCCTGACTCAGGTACTTCACCAATGCATCTCCATATTGGTTAATGATGGGGAACATCTAAGCACAAAACACAACTCCACCCACAGTTAGAGGAGAATCGAATCCCTGAGGCTCTGGTTTTCCCAGGATTATAAAGTATGAGATATTTATAATGAATCAAAAAATATCTCTTCTAGGACATAAAGACAAAAGATCATTTGAAATTTGTCATTAGTTCTTTTTATTTATCCATATAATAAGTTTCACTTTGACATAATTATAAAAGCATGGAAAATAATTTTGCACTTCTCCAATTGCTTGACATGTTGAACATTTTTTCTTATATTCATTGGTCATTCTTGTATTTCTTCTTTTGAGAAGGGTCTGCTCAGTTCTTTTGCCCATTTATTGATTGGGTTATTTGGTTTTTTGGTGTTAAAATCATTGAGTTCTTTTTATATCATGAATATTAACACTGTAAATGAAGTGCAGGGGACAAAGATTTTATACCCTTCTGAAGGTTCTCTGTTTATGCTTTCAATTATTTCTTCTGATGTGAAAGGTTATTAGATTAGAGAAAAATTAATGACAAGTAAATTATTAAGTTCTTACAAATGCGTAAGATGCAAGAGACAGCTGGGGGTGTATCAGTGGAGACTCAGCCCTGCGTGCTCTTTCCACTCAACCATATGGCCTTTATGGGCCATGCCAGTTAGGCAGGATGATGTGGCCAGCTCTGCAGTTTTGAGGACTTGATGAGAGAAGATGAAGAGGGAGGAAGAGGCAAAGCCTTCTCCCACTTGCTTATAGAACACAAGAACTACAATAATACCTCTGGAGCTGCTTTCACCAAGCATTATTAAGAAAATGGCTGCTGAAATTAGCTGATATCACCCTAGCAGATTATGAAGTACACAAGGTCATGGAAACACAGTGGTTTAAAAATGTACTTGACATCCATTCATCAAAGTCAGTAGAATGGGGTAGGCAGAGAAATCCGTGTGTACACTTCTATTGAAAACTCCTAATTGACAGTTAAAAACAAATGAAATCCCCAAGATTTTACATTTGCAGAGAAAGTTAAAATAAAAGAGAGCAGAGATTATATCATTTCCTAATCTGTTCATCTCTCTCTCATCTTTTCTTTTAAATGTACATAATAACCCTCAAATTTATATAAAGGTCACTTTTAATAAAGTGATAAACTTGAAAGGAGATAAAGCTAGGCATGGTGCACATTTTAGAAAGGTCTGACTTAATACCTCCTATGTAGTTTTAAAGGCTCCTAATGAAGAAAAAATGGAAAAGGGGGTAGAGGCTGGGCACTGGAGAGAAGGTGAGGCCAAGAGTTTTTGGGTCATCAGAGACTGAGAAAAGTCAGAAGTATGACATTCTTGGCCATGAACCTTGACACTTGGTGAAATATGGGACCCTTGGCAGGAGGAGGAGCCCCTAAGAGCTTTATGATAATTAATTCCTAGTAATAGCTCTGGGCTGGCATTGTCCTCTTGCCCTGGAGTGCCGCATCCAACAAGTCTACCCAAGGGAAGTTTCCAAAATACTCACCCCCACATTTTCCCATACTTTTCATGACATTGGATGTCATACTGCCAAAAACCCTGGGTGGAGAAACAAGAGAATTTATATTGTTATTTTGAAAATATTGAACCCTGCTTCTAATTGAGGAACCAATGATTCCAATCCCTTGAAATCAGGCTGGAATATGGTCCATAACTGGCAGTTAGAGGGAAGCTCTTATTCTAAGACATCCAAAGGCAAAATAAAAAAAATAAAAAAAATTAAAAAAAAGCTCTTATTCTAAGACATCCAAAGGCAAAATAAAAAAAGGAAAATAAATGGGATACTAGAAAAGGGAATTTAGAGACCATCTTGAATTTTCTTTAAGTATTGTACATATTGAAGAAATTATCCTCTTTTTTTAGACAAGGTATTGCCATGTTTTCTATAATGACCTTGAATTTGTGATTCTCCTGCCTCAGCCTCCAGAGTGGTTGGGACTACCGGTGTGTGCCACAGTTTCACTAATTATCCTTGAGTATGAATATGAAGCAAATCTACCTTTCTGTATCATTTTCTCATGTGCAAGGACTGTTTCTGAAATCCTGCCAACTTTGAATCATTCCCTCCACCTGGATGTGAAAAAAACCAAAGCTGAGAGAAAGTGAGTGCATTTCCCAGGGACATTCGCAAGGACACTTCACACATTATTTTTTCCCAGATCTTTTTCATTTCTCTCATGAATCTCCCTAGAATACTGGGGAAATTAGGAAGTTCAAGGCACCAGTCACCTTTAAGTTAACCATGTTGATGTGATTAGTTTAGCTGGCTTTTTCACTACTGTGACCCTGACAAGAAACATGTAGAAAACTAAGATTTACTGGGCTCACAGTTTCAGAGGTCTCAGTTCATACATCTCTGTTGCTGTGGTCTGAGGTGAGGCAGAATAACATGGCAGAAGAGTGTGACAGAATAAAGCAGCTCAGGACGTGGCATCAGGAAGCAGACAGAGACTCCACTAACCAGGGACAAAATGCATACCCTGAGGCCAGGCCCCCAGTGACCCACCTCTTCCACCAACACCCTACCTGCTTACAGTTGCCCCCAGTTAATCCTTATTGAGGAACTCCAACTCACAGTGAGAGAAAGTGAGCACATTCGTTTCTTCCCAACTCCATTTAGAGAGCCCCCCTTACCCCAAAGTCATAATGGTGAGCTAAGAGAAGTTGAGACTCCATGCTCCAATTCTTAGGTTTATACTCAATACACATTCCCAGACTTGAGTGCTCCTGCAAGGTCCAGCCTGGCATTCTGCCAGGGCATTTCATTTGCATGTCTCTTTGGTATGTTGGCCCTTCCTTAATGTAGTATTTCCCAGTCTAAAAAGGGTGTGTGTGTGATATTTTGATGTTACTTTGATGAAGATATTTTGCTTAACACAGTCTATTCAATCACAGAAGGGCCCACTGAGAGCCTCTGGTGACATTTTTTCTTACAACTTGGTAATAAAACTTTTGGGCTTTTCCTTCTTTGCATGCCATGCTCCCAGTTCAACATCCAGCCCTTCTTTAAAATTGACTTCATATGGATCCTTGGAAGCAGTAATAATATTCTTCTGTTGAATGGCAAATGTACCATTTTGAAACAATGAGACTTCCCACTACCTCACACAAATATGAGCCATGTTGAGTGTCACCCAAGTCTGTTGTCAGACAATCTGGTTGAGTTGAGCCAGAGGGAAGACTGAGTTCCCTATGTCCTCTGAGTGCCACAGCAAGGAATGAATGACTGAGGAATCATCTCCAGGCCATTCTCCCTCTCATTGAGTCTGTTCTGCCAACTGGTGATGCTCAGACAGCAGCGCAGAGCCAGGCATGCTCATGTTCACCAAGGTGGCCAGTCACAGCACAGTTTGTTTATTGACCCCCATGCATCAACTCCCTTTGTATGAAAACCCACAAAGGCTGGTGATCCTTTGGCCTGGCTGGCCAGCAACTCAGATGTGTCATACTCACAGCCCCATGCCAGAGTGTTCTATGTCATACAACCCCTGCCCCACCATCCCAAAAGATGAGAGAAATATGGAAAAAATAAATGGTGTACAAGAGAGTCCTGGCAGCTATTTTAACCATGAAACAGCTAGTTCTGCAAAAGTGGCCACGTAGTGGCAGAGGAGAAAACTGTGGCATGGACAAATGGCCCAGCACGCTCTGTAATTCCTCTCATCTACATGGAGGGGGACCCTCCAAAGTTCAGGAACTGTCCTGTTGACTGAGAAGAAAATATGCAATATAAAATAAGAACCCATAATGTGTTCCAGACAGTTTCAATAAGAACTTGCTGCTGCTTTTTAGAGGAGAATGTTTAAGGCAGTGTAGTTTTCACATATTCTGTACAAATCCTGCCATTAAATACAATAAAATTCAATTACATCAACTCATTAGAAAATGTCATCAGAGAGGATTATGTTGCCACAACACCCTGAATTAGTACTTTTCTTTTAGAGACTCAAAGCCATATCTCTATTTTCCTTTTTCATGCTATTGTGATTCATTATTCTTAAGAGTGAAATTGGGACAGAAGTCACACATGGCCTGTGTGGAATCTCTCCTACCCACACATCAAAATATCCTCTTTCCTTCTGTTTCATGATGCCAGCATCCCATTAAGAGCAATTTCCCTACTAGATGGTATAGATTCATGCTTTCATGCTGGAGTGTAGATGGAAAGAAAAAAGAAAAGCCCAGTTGGGTTTGGGATGTTTTTCAGGCTGATAGTAGATTTTTATATGGGGGGTAAATAAGTCTCTTTATGATGCTAATCTCCCAGAGAAAGGAAAGATAATACAAAAGGAAAGAATAAAATTTCTTAAAATTTCTGTCAGTTTTTTCTGTTCTAGACACTCATGATTTAGATGTAAAAAGGTCTATGAATTTCAGGGTGGAAAAATTGAGTTTTAGGAGGGAGTGATGTGCTAGGAAAGGTTCACAGAAAAGAGGGAATTGTTCAGTCAGCCTCCCAGGGAGTCTGAGGGGCTATGGTGCATTGTACAAATTGTTCTACAGCCAGGAGGGTGCAGGAATCACCATATTAACAGGTATGGTCCTTCAGAATGTCTTTTTCCAGAAAGCCTAGAAGATGAAGAGACAAAATCCAAGCAAACTGGTTTTCCCCAGAATTCTCAAAGCTTGAAAGGGCGAGGTTCCCACTGCATGTGATAAGAACTTACCCATTAGCTGTATATGGTGAATTCTGGTTCATCACTCTAGGTGCAAACTCAGAGCCAATCAGATTATTCCTGGGAACACACCTCACCATAAATCCCTAAACCCACAGGAATATGGATTTCAGGACAGGGAGGAGCTTGAGCAGTCTGCCTAAGATCAATAGAAAATTCTTAAGGGTTTATAGCAATTTCAATTCCATCATCTATTTTGATCTTCCAAATAGTTAAGGAAAACAGGAACCTGATTAGGCCACCAACTCCAGGCTTCTGGAGGAGAAAAGGCTGGACAGTGACTCACAGATAGAGAAGCATAAGGCTGATAGCCAGGAGGACCCGGGTCTCTACAGAAGAATTCAGGGTCAAGTTCTTCACCACTTTCCTTCATCAGTTTTGAATTCTGTATCTTTCTTTCAGCCATATGGGCTGCCCTTTGCAGAAATGTGCCTGCACAGTGTCCCTTCTGTGACAAGCTATGATTCAGTGAGGCCAGTTTTGTGCTGGGGAAGGAGGTGAGGCCAGAGATGAATCCAGTGGAAAAGCCACCTTTGCATCTCCTGGAATTAGAGGGGTCAAGTGTCTTCTTTGCAGTTGGCAAAGAATCATGCACTCTCCTACTTTGACCTTTGTTTGAAAACAGGGACTTAAAGATGCTGCCTTCGGTAAAGACAAGGACTCTGGGGCCTGCAGCTGTACAATGAGTAACTAAAAGCAAGATAAAGCTTGGCATTCTGCCTTCATTCCGTATCCTTTTCTAAATATTTGTGACTGCTCAGCTCTGCACATAAATATGTTAATAATTTAAGGAGTGCTCAGTTAAAAACTAGCAATAGATTACAAATTTATCTAATCTATCTTATCCCCCTTGAAGATTGAGGCAAGACTGAAGGGGCATTCAACTCTCCGCTTTTTAAAAAATATTCTTTTTAGTTGTAGATGAACAAAACACCTTTGTTTAATTTATTTATTTTTATGCAGTGCTGAGGGTCAGACCCAGTGCCTCACACATGCCAGTCAAGTGATCTACCACTGAGCCACAACCCCAGCCCCTCAACTGTCAGCTTTTACAGTATACTGTTTCAGAACCCCAGGGTGGTTCCCAGAAGTCTTCAGTCATTGTTCATTTCCTTCCAGGAAAGTCAGAGACTTTTAGACAGATAAACAAAAGGAGTTTATTCCCTTAACAGGAGCAATCATCTCATGGAACCACACTGCCTCTT
Source organism: Marmota marmota marmota (assembly GCF_001458135.2). Taxonomy (NCBI): domain Eukaryota; kingdom Metazoa; phylum Chordata; class Mammalia; order Rodentia; family Sciuridae; genus Marmota; species Marmota marmota. The sequence goes on from NW_026000136.1 coordinate 495,768, forward strand.
TTAGGATTCCAGGTCTGGTAGATAAACATCCTGAACAATAAATAAAATTTATTCCTTTCAAGTGATAAGGACTTCTCAGGAGCCACCTAACAGTGCTAGAAGTGAGATAGTTTGGACAAGACTGCTTAACAATGCATACCTCTTCCCCACTGTCCCGATTCTGTTTCTATTTAAACCTTCGGGTCATGCCAGCGCCTGAAAGACATGACTTAAAACATGGATCCCCTTGTCTTTCTGGTGTAGCTAAATTGACTAAAGTTCTTTTCTTGATTTTTGCGATTACTCTTTGGATTTTGGGGGATGTGGTGAGTGGCTAGACCTGGATTTTGTATCTGGCATGGGACTCCTGTAATTCTTTCAATTTTTATTTTGTGGAAAATTAAGAAATCACTGTGTAATCAATAATGCCAAAGGTTATGTGATATTATGAGAAACTCAAGTGAAGCCACTGGCATTAATCTCCTGCTGCTGTATTTTTGTTTTTGTTGTTGTTATAGGTGGACACAATATCATTATTTTATTTTTCTGTGATGCTGAGGATCAAACCCAGTGTCTCATGTATGGTAGGTGAGCATTCTATCTCTGAGCACAACCCCAGTCCCATACCTGTGTATTTACAAAACATGAGAACTTTGTCAACGCAAGCTCCATCCATATATCTTTGCCCACACAGGTTCCTCTGCCTAGAATATTTTTGTGCCTCATGAAAGACTCCTGCTGAGCCTCCAAAATCCAGCTCTTATAGCACTTATTTTGGTAGAGTCTTTCCTTACTAATCTCAAAGAGTAGGACAACTTATTCTTTGTCTGTAATCCTCAAGACTCTATACGCTGAGGTAGGAGGATCGTGAGTTCAAAACTAGTGTCAAAACTCAATGATACCATGAGCATCATAGCTAAAACCTGTATCAATAAATATATATCATATATCATATAACATATAATATATAATATATATGTGGAATGTAGTAGAAAGAATTGGTCATTACCCTATGTGTATATATAGTTACATGACTGGTGTATGTCTACATCATGTACAACCAGAAGGATAAGAAGTTATATTCCATTTTTGTATAATGTGTCAAAATGTGTTCTTCTGTCATGTATAAATAATTAGAACAAACAGTAAAGTGTTGGGGATGTGGCTCGGTGGTTAAAAACCTCTGGATTCAATCCCTGGTACCAAAACAAATAAATAATTAAATAAATGAATAAAGGCTGCACCATTAGGAGTTGAAGATGGACTACAAATATGTTTCTTGCTTTCCAGAATCAATAAGGGAGATAGGGTGGGAATATGAAATCTAAACTAGAGATACAGTAATAACTACCACAGTAGAGTGTTACAAATTATGTGCTTCAAAAATTGCAGAAGGACACTATGAATATACTTTTCCAGCAATGCAAAAAATCACAGTGGGTTAACTGTATCTATCTTACTATTTAATTTGAATTTCTGAAAAAGCTCCATGTATTCAGCGATTGTGATGATCAAAAGATTGAGCTTTGACTTTCACTGATTCAGTACTATATATCCCCTTAAATGGGCATAGAGGCTTCAGATAAATTTTATAAGGATATGTTTATTGACTTTCTCATTATAAAACTTATCACAGCATATTTCAAAGAACGCATCATATATCAATGTCACTACAAAAGCCACCACAACCACCCTCATTTTCCTTAAAAATTGTTGACAAATTTGGTGATAATTATTGATTCTCTGATCAGAGATCACGAGGAGCTGCCAGGACTAACTGGCAGTGAGAGGAGAGAGACCATTAGACCCAGAAAGGGTGAGTCTTTACATCTGGCACTGAGGTGGGCACCTCCTTTCCATCACAAAATAGATAATACTCTGCAAAGACCTTGAGCAAGCTCAGCAAAGGTCCAGCATCTCTTATCATTCATCAATTGAGGAATATAGAGTCAATCTTCATTTTGAGTTTTCTTCACAAAATACATTTTTGTTCTCTGATGTTATGGGTCCCAGGCTCTGAGGATAACAATGCACAAATCCTTAGGGAAGTTCAGGCTCCCCTTATTGTTACATCTCTACACACAGCCTTCAGAATAATGGGCTTTTGAGGTTGAAGAAGTCCTTGTTCGGCTAATTTCAGGGGAATCTGTAACATATAGACAAGCATTTGGAGAAGCAATGAATGAAACACCAGGAACCAAAACAGCAAAGTAGAGAAGATACATTATGCCCAGAAATGCTCCACAAACATAAAACTACTTTTAGTATCATGTACTTTGAATTCATCCTACTCATTCTCTAAGGTGTGTCATGATTGGATAGTAAAATTATTCAATTATCTGAAAAATTATTTCATAAACATTTATCCTGTACAAGGCCTGAGACAGGGAGGTTCTATAGGTTCTGGTGAGGAGATCTTCTCTCAAACATCAGAACCCTGTGGTCACCACACCTCACGACTGTGCACAGGGTCTCTCCAGGAGACTTGGAGATGAATTTACACTGTGCTCAAGTTCACTGTCCACACACTTTGGTCTTCATAAAGCCATAGACTTAGAGCCCCCATGGTGATGAACTCTAAAAATCTCAAAGATGGTGCAAAAGTGACTCACTGGACTATAAATCTAATAATTTAATGATGAATAAGCATATATTTTTCTGTGACTAGGCCCCTCTGTTTGGAAAAACATCTTGAAATAAAACATTATTTATATGAAAATCTACTGACCTGGGTTTCCTTACAAGTTTGGAAGGAGAAGTTCTGCATTACTTTGACAAGAGCAACTTTCATGTTCATGAGAGCAAACCTCATGCCAATGCAGTTTCGAGGGCCATTTCCAAAGGGCATGTATATGTACGGATCAATGCTGTCCTTGTTTTTCTTACTGAACCTGGTTCCACAATAGATGACAAGTCAACAAAACATTAAAACCACAACAGTTACTTGTTTCAGTTTGTGCCTTAGACACCCACAAGCAGTGGTGTAAAAGATGATTTCTGGGCTGGTCATTGAAATCCAGCTGTGGTTTTGCTATGAGAATTGTTAAGCTATGGAGTTTTTCCACCTTTCTCCCCCTTAGCCTATAGGAGTTTCTCCACCTTTTTCCCCCTTAGCCTATAGGATCTTTCGGTCTTTTTGAGATGAGATAAATGCTATTTCAAAGGAAATCATGGTAAATTGAGACAGTAAAGGAAACAAAACACACATAAAATATAAGGAGTATAAGAGTGAATACATAAAATGAAATGAGACAGTGGTTATGTAGGTTATGGCACATGCTATAAAATTTGAAAACACAGACACACACACACGCACACACACACACATGCATACACACAGAGTCATGGTGCCATATCTGAGGAGAATTAGTTTTAGCATCGGAATAAACAAAATCCTGCGTGATCAAGTCTCTTATAAAAACAATGGGGAACTACTTGTATAACCTATGCACATCCTGAAATATATTTTAAATCATCTCTGGATTGCTTATAATAACTAATAATATTTAAATACTATGTAAATACTTATTGTATTAGACTGTTTAGGGGAAACTGACAAGAATAAAAGTTTATTTAATAAGTTGAAATTATAGATGCAAAAACCATACATACAGGGTGAGCACAGTGGCACACGCCTGTAATCCCAGTGACTTGGGAGACGGAGACAGTAGGATCCCAAGTTCAAAGACAGCTTCAGCAATTTAGCTAGGCATTAAACAACTCAAACCCTGTCTCTAATAAAATACAAAATAGGGCTATGGATGTGGCTCAGTGGTCGACTGCCCATGAGTTCAATTACTGGTACCACCCCAAAAATCATACATACAGAAGTTGAATGCATATATTATCAAGTGCTAACAAAAATCAAATAAAATATAATACAATCTAATTTTGCAAAAATATCTATATATACATAGAAATATGTTTATGAGAACATGATCATATTATTAATTCATGATTATTTAAAGAATTTAACAAACTAAAACGTTTATTCTCAGCAAAAGAAATAATTTGTGAGGTGAATAAAGAGCCTACAGCTTGGGTAGAACATCAATCTCTAGGGTATATAAAGAACTCAAAAGCGAAGCACCAAAAAAAAAAAAATAACCTAATCAATAAATGGGGCAAGAACCTTAACAGACACTTCTCAGAAGAGGATATACAATCAATCAACAAATATATGAGAAATGCAAATCAAAACTACTCTAAGATATAATCTCACTCCAGTCAGAATGGCAGCTATTATGAAGACAACAATAAGAGTTGGCAAGGATGTAGGGAAAAACGTACACTCATACATTGCTTGTGGGACTGTAAATTGGTGCAGCCAATATGGAAAGCAGTATGGAGATTCCTTGGAAATCTGGGAATGGAACCATCATTTGACCCAGCTATTCCTCTCCTCGGTTTATACCCAAAAGACTTAAAAACAGCATGCTACAGGGACACAGCCACATCAATGTTTATAGCAGCACAATTCACAATAAACTGTGAAGCTAATCTAGATGCCCTTCAGTAGATGAATGGATTTAAAAATGTGGCATATATACACAATGGAATTTTACTCAGCATTAAAAGAGAATAAAATCATGGCCATTTGCAAAGTAAATGGATGGTGTTGGAGAAGATAATGCTAAGTGAAGTTAGCCAATTCCAAAAAAACAAATGCCAAATGTTTTCTCTGATATAAGGAAGCTGACTCATAGTGGGGTAGGAACGGGGAGCATGGGAGGAACAGATGAACTCTAGATAGAGCAGAGGGTGGAAGGGTAAGGGAGGGGGCAGGGGGTTAGCATGGGTGGTGGAATGTGATGAACATCATTATCCAAAGTACATGTATGAAGACACAAATTGGTGTCAACATACTTTATATACAAACAGAGTTATGAGAAATTGTGTTATATATGTGTAATAAGAATTGTAATGCATTACATTGTCATTTATTTTTTTAAAAATCAACTAAAATTTTTTAAAAAAGAATTCAGGATAGTGAATGGACATAGCATTCGTTTTGTTCCTTGTCACAAATTCATATCATTTTGCAAGAAAATGTTATATTTATAACAGGAAAACTGCTTAAAATACAAAGACATATATAAAAATGATTACATAGCTACCTGTATTTCATCTATGATAAGAAATACAAGGACATGCTTGGACAACCCTAGCCCAGGGTGGTTCCCTTTCCCAGAGGCCCTGTACCTTTCAGGGCGGAACTCCTCAGGCTCTGGCCAGTACTGTGGGTCTCGATGAAGAACATAGCTTGGTATCATCACCACTGTCCCCTTCCTAATGGGCACTCCATTGATTCCAACATCTTTCTTACAGACCCTCTCAAGTCTGCCAGCAATTGGGAACAACCTGAGAGTTTCATTCACCACCATGTCCAGGTACTCCATCTGTAACACGGTATCATAGGTAGCAGGTGCCTGAAGAGAAAAAAAGAGATTTTTTGAAATTCATGTTTAGAACTAACTTTAAACACAATCTACGTAGTTTTATTAAAGTGTTAGGAGGTCTCAAGAATAACAGAATGGTGAAGGAGAGTAGTACTTACAATTGCCTAAGCATTATAATAACAATCATGTCCATTTGACAACCATGTCCATGGCCCATTGAGAAGTACAGAGTAGTTATGTACATAAGAGACCTTTGGGACAATCCCAAATTCAGTGTGTAATATCCTCAGCATCATCATGTACTACTTTTTCTCATGTGAGGAAAAGTAACTAATAGAATATGACAATTACACTCAGGTAAAATATGTGAAAGTCACTGTAACCTTTCACTACAAAAATCATGTCTATTTCAAGGAAATAGAACATAGAAAAGAGGAAATAACCCATTATACATCCGGTTTTTTCTTGAATAATCCTGCTTTGAATATATATATATATATATATATATATATATATATATATACACACACACACACTATATCATGTAAAAAATGTTGGGAAAAATGGTAACTTCTACCCTAATACCACCAAAAGAAGGCTAAGATTGGATGGCACCATGTCACACAGTTTCAGTTCCAGAAAACGTTCTAAGGAGAACAGGAAGCCACTCTCAGCCCGACCCTCCGTTGCTGGACCCGTCTTCTGGTTGTTCTTCAGGGCTTCATTGTGATCTCTGAAGAAGCTTTGTGCCCACTTCACTCCAAACCAGCCATGCCAGCCCCAGAGACCAGGTGTCTTGATATCTGATAGACTCCCTGTTTAGGCAGAGGTGTGAGGACAGCAGGCACAACATGTGGCTAATGCCTGGTGTGACATTGGAGAGGACACAAGGTAGAAGTAAAGTGTTTGGCTCAGGAGCCAGAAAACCTGACTCATCCCTTGGCAGCTTCTCTCTAATACATGACTAGAGTGTGAAGATGTGTGGAGCAGAGCAGAGTTGGCCTGCCCACCAAGCCCAGGCTCACTCAGAAGACAGCCAGGAAGGAGCTCATTCCACAGCTCAGCAGAGCCAATGATCTGGACACTTGAGTGACACATGCTTACACTTCCTAGGTATCATCATGGTAACTGGTAATGGGTTAATGGGTACAACTGAAATTTCACTCTTAAAAATTCCTTGTAGTTTTGGAAATAGCATTTTCTCCAAAATACTGTTTTCTCCTTCATTTGTCTCTTCAGATCTTTTCCAAATAGAGCTGGTGAAAAGAATCAGTGACTATATTTTGGACAAAGCCTCCTAGGAAGGGACGAGGAGGCAGTCTTGCTGAGGCTCCGCCTCTCTCCTCCCTCTCCAGGTACCATCTTCTCACCTTATTGGGCAAAGCCGCATCAATCTCCTGCTGCAGTTTGGTCTGGGCATCAGGATGGGTGGCCAGTTCGTACAAAATGAAGGAAAGAGCACTGCTAGTGGTCTCATAGCCAGCAAAAATGAAGATAATTGATTGGGCCACAAGCTCCAGGTCAGACAGGGCTAATGGAAGAGGAAACACAATTCAGGTAAATCCAGCAAATCACAACATCAGGGTTTGGATTAATAGAAATCACATTAAAACCCACAATCACCAGGCAGGACCATGGAAAAGCAGTTCAGGGTCATTCTCAGAGTGGTTTTCCCTCTCGTGTTTATCTGATAGAGGAGACAATGGAAAACTTTTTTTAATCCAGTTTTCCTGAGGTCTATACCACACTTGGACTTGGCTTCTAGCTGTGCCATTCTCAGCACCACCAAAGATAGGTAATTTCAAGAGACACCATTTCTATCTAAGATACACAGTATGATCAATATGTCCCTTAGATTTTGTGTAAGTAAAAAAGGGGATGATATTCTCATCCAGGAAAATTTTAAATTATTCTAGGTAACATATAGCTTGAAACACTGATTTGATTGTTTATAATACTAAGGTTTCAGTGTGTGGTCAACTGAAGAATCTTTCATCTAAGCATGTTGGAGGAAATGTAAGGAAATATTGGGCAGCAAAGAGACTGTTGCTACTCAAAGCCTGGTCCATGGACAAGCAGCATCAACAGCATTTGGGAAATTATTAGAAACACAGAATCTCAAACCCACCCTACAACTACCAAGTCAAAATGTGAACTTCCATGAAATGTGATGATTCTTGTGCATATCTTCCCTTGAGAAGTAGGGCTCATGCCAGTGAGAGGCATCAGGTAATAGAAGACCTGGGGCACCTGTCTTCAAAATGGATGATCTCAGAATACACAGAAACTACACAGTAACACACAATGTTATAAGAGTAGTCACTGACACTGATATAATGAATGTCATTAACGTAGCAAAAGAAAACTGTCAATAGAGAGACAGTACACATGACACGTGGGGAAAAAGTAGGGTGTATTTTAGTAAAACACAACACTATTCAGACACGAGTGAATGTCACCTTCCCTAGAACATGCCCTCTCTCTGCTCTACTTCATGCACACCAAACAGCTCTTCTCATAGAAGCTGACCTCCGTCTTGATTTTTCTCTTGACAGAAGCTAAGCACAATCATGAAATTAACTCATGTATCTTGGAATGCATCAGGACTTTTAGATACCTGGGGCCCTGAAATAAACATGGTCCCTATGCCAAACATGCAATTTGGGATAAAAAAATAATACACAAAACAAGTGTTTGAAAGGTCTACAGAGTTCAGATTTACTGATGTTTTTTCCTATGATGTTTTTCTATGATGATGTCTTGGGAACATCTAATTATGAAATCTTTTATCCCAATGAGTTTGAACCCCATGAAATAGGACTAAAAAGTCAAGGTTTGGGCCAGGTGCAGTGGCACACACCTGTAATCCCAGTGGGAGGATAAGGCAAGAGGATCACAAGTCCAAAGCTAACTTCAGCAAGGTGCTATACAACTCAACAAGACCCTATCTCTAAATAAAATGTGAAGTAGGGCTGGAAATGTGGCTCAGTGGTTGAGTGCCCCTGAGTTCAATCCCTGATACCCCACTCCCCAACGCCAAAAAAAGGTCAAGGTTTGAAGCTTGGATGTTTGCATTCGTAGCTACCAGCCATATGTGAATGTTTAAATTTTAATTAATTAAAAATCAATACACTTCAGTTCCTCGGTGGCACTAGCCACATGTCAAATAGACTGTTTCCATCATCACAGAAAGCTGAATAGAACTGGGTATATACATATAGGATAGATGGATGGATGGATGATGATTTTCTATGATAATGTTATGGGAACATTTAATTATCAAATCTTTTATCCCAGTGAGTATGAACCCCATGAAATAAGACTATAAAGTCAAGGTTTGGGCCAGGTGCAGTGGCACACACAGGTAATCCCTATGGGAGGCTGAGGAGTGGATCACGAGTTCAAAGCCAATCTCAGCAACAGCGAGGCACTATGCAACACAATGAGACCCCTGTCTCTAAATAAAATACAAAGTAGGGCTGAGGATGTGGCTCAGTGGTTGAGTGCCCCTGAGTTTAATTCCTGGTAACCCTGTCCCCTGCACCAAAAAAATAAGTCAAGGTTTGGATCTCAGATGTTTGCATTCATAGGTACTAGCCACATGTGGGTGTTTAAATTTTAATTAATTAAAAGTCAATACACTTCAGTTCCTCAGTGGCACTAACTACATATCAAGTGCTCAGTAGGCACATGTGTTTGGTGGTTATTTTATTGATGAGTTAAATTATAGACTGTTTCCTTCATCATAGAAAGCTAAATAGAACTGGGTAATACCTACAGGATAGATGGATATATGAATGGATAGATAGATAGATAGATAGGTAGATAGATAGATAGATAGATAGATAACATGTACATGTGAACATAAAAATATGTACACTGGGGCTGGGGTTGTGGCTAGTGGTAGAGAACTCACCTAGCACATGTGAGGCACTGGGTTTGGTCCTCAGCACTACATAAAAATAAAGGTATTGTGTGTACCTACAACTAAAAAATAAATTTTAAAAAAAATGCATACACTGGCAGGCTGTAGTAAGCCCAGTCCTCGTCTCTAGAATTAATTGCTCAACATTCAGGAATTTTTTCAGATGGTTGTCAAGGCACTGGGTACCATGAATTAGAACTGCAATGGGAGTATTTGTGTATTACAGAAAAAAGCTGTAAATTAGGGAAAAAATTTTGAAGGAGAGAGAAAAATAGTTTATATCATTGGATGGGAGTAGATACAGAAATATTTCTTTCCTCTACTCCATGTAGAAGTATTTCATGTTAAAAATCTTGTCTGCTGAAAGTATCTAAAAGCAAAAATCCACAAGATGATCACAAATTTTGATTTCTAAATTCCATTAATTGCAAAAACAGAAACAAAGCTGTCAGGAGAAACAGAGCAGAAACCTGTAATATCTTAAATCAGAAAGCAAAAAAACACTTGGAAAATAAATAAAAAGGGCACAGAATACACTGTATGCTACTATAATGTGGATACATGTCATAGAATGTACAAGACCAAGAGCAAACCCTAAGGAAATCTGTGAACTTTGAATGATAGAAGTGTGTCAATACAGGTTCCTGAACTGTGATAAATATAACTCTCTGGTGGTGGATATTAAGAGTGAAGCATGACACATGGAGAATCTCTATGTTTTCAGTTCAATATTGCTATGGCCAGAATAAACAGAAGCTACTTTTAAAACAATCATTAAAAAGGTGACAAGAATAATAGAGGACTCAGGAGCTTACATGAAAGGGATTCCAGTAGACAAATATGGGAGAAATTGAGCATCAAAATAAAAATAGTAAGAAAATAAGTTGAATAAAAATACCATGCTGGTAAAAGAAATATTTGTTTATATCAGCTTCAACATTTGAACATGGTTTTAGATGTGTTTCTCTAGGAAGTTCCTCAGGCTACTGTATATAATATCCAAGCATGGCCTTTCTGCAACTTGGTAGAAATGCTCTTCTTCCTCGAGAATCTCCTGCACATTTCCAGAACACACTTCCCTCTGAGTTTCCCCATCAGTAGATGAGATAACAACCTTGTTTACCTTTATGAGACTCCACATCTTTGGAATTCTGAGAATTTATCATAAGCTGAAGAAAATCCACCCGATACTAGAAACAGAGAGATTTCAAAGATAGAAGGTTAATTATGAAGTCAGAAAAAAATTAAGAGTGCAGAACTTATCTTCCCTTCTGAGACTATGACTTCTTTAAATTCAGAAGTCTAGCTGGAGTTTCCTAAGTCATCAGTGAAGAAAAGCATCCATCTATAAACTTTGGTGAGTAGGACATTTCCCTGAGTGAAAACAGGCTATGGTGTCCAACAGCTACTGGTCTTTGCTCTCCCTGCTTGTGAGCTTCTGTGGATTCTGAACACAGCCTCCTGGCCAGAGAGTGGCAAGCTTTGTCTCCTGTTACATTTGTTTGCTCAGGGAAGAGTCCTGGACTGCAATATTTTGTTTTACTGCCTTAATTCTTCACCAAAGATGCCACAGATTAATCTCCTGCCATTTTTAGAGCTCATCATCAGATTTTGGGCAAGCTTCTTGAAAGATCCCACCATGCTTGAAGCTATGAACTTTCTCCTGACACCTGGAGGGCCCTTCCTGGCTCCCTGGCCTGCACACATCCTTGTGCTGGGCTTCATACATGAGACAAAACATTCACCTAAAGAACCCATGCCTGCTCCATGAGGGGCCAGACACTACCAGCTACCCTGAGGATGCCTTCTGTGGAGAGTTTTGTAAAGTGAGAGGTTTGGAAATGCAATGATTCTTTGCCAATATAAAATCTGATGAAATTAAAGCATCAAAAAAATAATTTTTATGTTGAAATTTTATCTATTGAAGAAAATGGATATGATAAAATGTTTTTCTTCTATTAAAAAATCATTTCAACTGATATATAAAACATTAAGCTGTACATATTAACTAGGTAACCTGATTACTTTGATATATGTATATTCTGTTTGATGTTTATGTCAGTTTAAATACATCTTTAATTGCATTTATCATTTCCTGATGATGGATATTTTTAAAATCTATTTGGCTCAATTAATAGGAACAATTTTAAAATAGTGCAGCAATAAACATGGGAGTACATATCTCTCTTTGACATTCTGATTTCACTTCCTGTGGCTAGATACCCAGTAGTGAGATTGCTGGATCATCTGTATTTGATTTCTGAGGGCCCTTCACACAGTTTTCCATAAAGGCTGTCCTAATTTACATTCTATTCAACAATGTACAAGGACTCCTTTTTAGAGTACTTGGGACTTTTTCTATCAGCAATATTTATGCCTTGACAAACTAAATTCCAAGCCCATCATTTAACTGTAAATGCTTTCTCTTTGGTTCACTATTTTTTCAGTATTTGGAATATAGAATTTTATTTATTTAAGTCTTTTTATTGGTTCTTTTTAGTTATATGAGAGTAGAGTCCATTTTGACATAATTATAAAAAGCATGGAATACATCTTACTCTAATTCAGTTCCCTCTCTGATTCATTCTTGTATCTCAATTACCAGATGCTAAATTCTTTATTCTCTCCAAATGGAAACCCTATACTATTCTCAACCAAGAGTTCTTCATCTACCTTTTAAAAATATACAAAGAAGTATGGAAGTCATTCACCCATAGCAAATAAGTTATCAAAAATGAACCTCCTCTGTAACCACCACCAGATTTTACCTGTTGTTTCTCTTGAAGGCGACTTTCTTTCATTCTGTTTACAGCTTTCTTAAAAAAATTTGTGACATCCTTTGGAAACATAGAGATATTCATTGCCTCAAAAATTGGAGTAAGGAATGGAAATATTGCTGCAGGAGAAAGAAAAAACAAAGGACACTTCAGTGAAAAATGTAAAATTTACCTGGAGCAATTACATCTTTTCTACCAATCAGAAAAGTGGAAGTCATAAGGGTACCTAAAGAGGAACTGTTCCTTCTGAGACTGCTGATTGGGCTCCAGGCCACTGGCTGAGCAAGAGGATGTCATATATAGGGCCACCATCATAGTAGTGAGATCAGTGGCCCCTTCTGCCTCTGTGGCGTGACCAAAGGAGAAAGATGAAAACCCTGACCCCTTTCCCCTTCATGTACTGGAATAGAGTGTCTTTGGATAAAACTAGGCTTCAGTCTGAGGCTGCAGTTAATCATGCTCTTCAAGAAAGAGTAGTCAGGATGGGACCAACAGAGCATGTGTTCCTCAAGCACCACAGGAGGAATCCAGAAGGCATTATTAGAAAGAAAATTGGGAAACTCAAAGTATGGGCAAATTGATCAATATACACCTAAATAAACACTGGATGAAAGAAGAAATATAGTGAAAGAAATAAAGTATTGAAAGGGAAAAAAGGAGGCATAATATATCAAACTTGTGGAATGAAGAAAAAGCCATCATTGTGCAGAGGGAAATTCTTATCTATTACATAAAATAAAGAGCACAAATGAATGATCAAATTTTATACAATAAATCATGAAAAAAGAAGAGCAAATTAAACTTAAAGGAAAAAAAGGAAGAAAATATTAAGGACCAAAGTGGAAACTAATCAAATAAAAAAATAAAATCAATAGAAGTAATTAGTGAAAACAAATGCAATTCTTTGGAAAAAAACATAACAAAATTGGCAAAATAATAGCTACACTGACCAGAAATAGAAACGCTACAGTTACTAGCATTCAAAATAAAAACTAGGGAAATACGTAGAAAGAAATATAAAGACATTGTAACAATCAGATTATCACAACAATTAACAAATTACATAAACGAAATGGACAAATTCCTAAAAAGACACAAAAAACAGAAACTGACACAAAAAGTAATACAAAATATATATTTACATACATCAGGTGATGAGACTAAATTAGAAACTAAGAACTTTTGTACAAAGTGAAGCTCAGGTCCGGATGTTTCATGGACATTTCTACCAAACATTAAAAGAACTAATACCGATTCTTTACCTCTTTACAAACATTCATAGAAATATCTAGTATTTTTTAAATATAGAGTACAGTGAACACTTGTAAAAGATCGTAAAATACCCATATTAACCTAATCCTAAGACTTAACACAAAGATAACACAGGAGAACTACAAACTGACATATCTTATAATTATGGATGCAAAATCTCAACAGAATATTAGCAAATGAAATAATTTGTTGTTCTCTACCTCCACCTCTCTCTCTCTCTCTCTCTGTTTCCCACTTATCTGTCTCCCAAAGTCTCTTTCTCTCTTTTCTCCTGCTACTAGCCAACATCTTTTGATTTCTCTTTTATGTTTCCTAAGATCTAATAACTCTATATCCTCATCTCCTACCTCCTTAACATCTCATCCTAACCCCTCCCCCAAGTTCTCTCTTTGTCCACCATTATAAACTGTAGATCTTTTTGCAACCTACCTCTACATTGTTGATAATAATTAAACTCACCATTTCTGTCTATTGTGACAAAACTGTAAACATCTCAATAGAAGCTGTTTGGTTTAATTAAGCCTGCATATTGTTTGCATTGGGATATGTTAATATTGATCTCTTCCTTAAAGGAGAGGTAATGGAATCCTTCAGGGACACTATAAATCTATTGATAAAAACTCTAATACATTGTATCTACACTGCTAAAGGGAAAGACACACAAACAATATGAAAAAACAAGGGAAGAAAGTGCCCCAAACAAACCAAGGTACATTACTAGAACCAATGGCCAGCACAGCAGAAGAGATGTCCAAGAAGGAGTTCAGGATGTATGTAATTAAAATGTTCTGTGAATTAAAGGATGATATAAAAGCAAACACAGGTAACAAAAGGTCATTTCAATAAAGAGCTACACAGGCAAACACAGGAAGCAAAAGATTACTTCAATAAGGAGATAGAGATTCTACAAAAAAGAAAAAAAGGAAAAGAAATCCTTGAAATGAAGAAAACGATAAACCAAATTAAAAACTCAATAGAAATCATCACAAACATACTAGATCACTTGAAAGATAGGACCTCAGACAATAAAGACAAAATATATAATCTTGAAAGTAAAGTTGACCACACAGTGAAGATGATAAGAAACCATGAGCAGAACATTCATGAATTATGGAATAACATCAAAAGGCCAAATGTGAGAATTATTGACAAAGAGGAAGGCAAAGAGTTCCAAAACAAAGGAATGAACAATTTATCTAATGAAATAATATCAGTATCTTTTCCAAACGTGAATAATGAATTGGAAAATCAAATACAAAAGGCTTATAGGACACCAAGTGTACAAAATCACAACAGATCTACAACAAGGGGAATAACAATGAAAATGCCTAACATACAGAATAAGGAAAGAAATTTAAAAGCCACAAGAGAAAGGAATCAGATTACATATAGGAGGAAATCAATTAGTATCTCTGCAGATTTCTAAACCCAGACCTTCAAAGCTAGAGGGTCCAGGAACAATATATACCAAACTCTGAAAGAAAATGGATGCCAATAAAGAATCCTATATCCAGCAAAATTAAGCTTTAGATTTCATGATAAAATGAAAACCTTCCATGATAAACAAAAATTAAAAGAATTTACAACTAGAAAGTCTGGACTAGAGAACATCATTAGCAAAATATTCCATGAAGAAAAAATGAAAAACAACAATGAAAATCAGCAAAGGGAGGAAATACACTAAAGGAAAAGCCAATCAAAGGAGAAACCAAGTCAAGTTAAAAACCAAAAATAAAGCAAAATGACTGGAAATATGAACCATATTTCCCTGAATGTTAATGGTCTAAACTCATCAATCAAAAGACATAGACTGGCAGATTGGATTTTTTACAAAACCAACAATATGCTGCCTTCAAGAGACTTATCTCATAGGAAAAGACATCCACAAACTGAAGGTGAAAGGTTGGGAATAAATATACCACTCACATGAACTTTGTAAACAAGCACAGGTTTCCATCCTCATATCAAATAAAGTAGACATCAAGACAAAGTTAATCAAAAGGAATAAAGAAGGACATTTCATACTGCTTAAAAAAAACATTCATCAACAAGAAATAACAATTATAAATACTTATGCCCCAAACAATGAATTATGGGATAACATGAAAAGGCCAAATGGAAAGGCCATCTACATTCATCAAACTCTTCTCAATTTCAAGAGTAGAATGGACCACAATACAATAATACTGGGTGACTTTAACACACCTTATTCACCACTGGATAGATCTTCCAAACAAAGAAACTATAGAACTCAATAATACAATCAATAACTTAGATTTAACAGACATATAGAGAATATTTCATCCATCAATGAGTGAATACACTTTCTTCTCAGCAGCACATGGATCCTCCTCTAAAATAGACCATATATTATGCCACAAAGCAACTCTTAGCAAATACAAAGAGAGATACTATCCTGCATGCCATCAGATTAAAATGGAATGAAATTAGAAATTAATGATAAATGAAAAATAGAAGCTACTCCAACACCTGGAGACTAAATAATATGCTACTGACTGAGCAAGAGATAGCAGAAAACATCAGAGAGGAGATTAAAAAATTCTTAGAGGTAAAAGAGAACACTGATACAACATATTGAAATCTCTGGGACACTATGAAGGCACTACTAAGAGAAAAGTTCATTGCATGGAGTCCATTCCTTAAAAGAAGAAAAAGTCAATAAATAAAGGACCTAACATTACATCTCAAAGCCCCCCCCCCCAAAAAAAAGAACAATCAACACCAAAAATAGTAGAAGACAGGAAATAATTAAAATCAGAGCTGAAATCAATGACTGAAACAAAAGAAACAATTGAAAAAATTGTCAAATCAAAAAGCTGGTTCTTTGAAAAAATAAACAAAATTTATAAACCCTTAGCCACACGAATAAAGAGAGAGAAAACTTAATTAATAAAATTTGTGATAATGATGGAAATATCATGATGGACACATCTGAAATACAGAAGATAATTAGAAACTATTTTGAAAATTTATACTCCAATTAAATAGAAAATATCAAAGACAATGACAAATTTCTAGAGTCATGATCTACCCAAACTGAATCAAAATAATATACACAAATTAAACAGATCAATTTCAAGCAAGGAAATAGAAGACACCATCTAAAGCCTACATACAAAGAAGAGCTCTGACCAGACGGATTTTCATAAGACCTTCAAACAAGACCTAATACCAATACTCCTCAAATTATTCCATGAAATAGCAAAAGAGGGAACACTTCCAAACTCATTCTATAAAGCCAGTACCACCCTGATCCCTAAACCAGCCAAACACACATCAACAAAAGAAAATTTCAGACGAATATCTTTAATGAACATAGATGCAAAATGTCTCAATTAAATTCTGGCAAATCCATACTACAAAAGTGTTATACACATTTAATGCAATCCCTATTAAAATCCCAATGATGTTTTTCAAGAAATAGAAAAGGCAATCATAAAATTTATTTAGAAAAATAAGAGACCCAGAATAGCTATCACATCACTATAACAGACCTTAAACTATACCACAGAGCTATAGTAACAAAAACAGCATGGTATCTGCACCAAAATAGACTTGTTGACCAATGGTACAGAATAGAGGACACAGAGACAAACACACATGAATATCATACTAGACAAAGGTGCCAAAAACATTCACTGGGGAAAAGAGCCTATTCAACAAATGGTGCTGGCAAAACTGGAAATCCATATTGGCCCCAAAACAGACATGTAGAACAATAGTAAAGAACAGAAGATACAGAGACAAACCTACACAAAATCAGTTATCTCATACTAGACAAAAGTGCCAAAAACATTCACTGGAAAAAAAACCTCTTCAACAATGATTCTGGGAAAACTCAAAATCCATATGTAGCAAAATGAAATTAAGTCCCTACCTCTCACCATACACAAAACTTAAGTCACAGTGAATCAAGGACCTAGGAATTAGGCCAGGGACACTGCACCTAATAGAAGAAAAAGTAGACTCAAACTTTCATTATGTCAGATTAGACTCTGACTTTCTTAACAAGACTCCTAAAGGGCAAGAAATAAAATCAAGAAACAATAAATGGGATGGATTCAAACTGAAAAGTTTCTTATCAACAAAAGCAACAATCAATAAGGTGAAGAGAGAGCCTAAAGAATGGAAGCAATTTTTTACAACATGCACATCATATAGAGCACTAATCTCCAGGATATATAAAGAATTCAAAAAACTTAACACAAAAAAAAACTGCACAACAAATAACCCTATCAATAAATGGGCTAAGGAATTGAACAGACATTTCTCAGAAGAAGATATACAATTGATCAACAAATATATGAAAAAAAATGTTCAACATCTCTAGTAATTAGAGAAATGCAAATCAAAACTACTCTAAGATTTCATTTCACTCCAGTCAGAATGGCAGTTATGAAGAATACAAACAAAAATATATATTGGTGAGAATTTGCGGGGGAAGGCATTTACATTGCTGGTGTGCCTGTAAATTGGTGCAACCACTTTGGAAAGCAGTGTGGAGATTCCTCAGAGAACTTGGAATGGAACCACCATTTGACCCAGCTATCTCACTTCTCTGTTTATACCCAAAGGACTTAAAATCAGCATACTACATTGATGCAGCCACATCAATGTTTATAGCAGCTCAATTCACAATAACTAAACTGCAGAACCAACCTAGATGCCCATCAACAGATGAATGGATAAAGAAAATGTGGTTCATATATACAATGAAATCTTATTCAGCATTAAAAGAGAATAAAATCATGGAATTTTTCAGATAAATGGATGGAGTTGGAGAATATCATGCTAAGTGAAGTAAGCCAATCCCAAAACAACAAAAGCCAAATATTTTCTCTCATAAGTGGATGCTGATCCCTAATGGGTGGGAGGGTCATCTGAGGAATGAAGGAAGTTTGGATAGGGCAAGGGAAACGGAGGGGGGATGAGTGTAGGAAAGATGGTGGAATAAGATGGACATCATTACCCTAGGAACATGTATGATGACACAAATGCTGTGAATCTACTTCATGTACAAGTACAGAAGTGAAAATTTGTGCTCCATTTGTGTTTTATGTAGTGAAACGCATTCTGCTGTCATGTATAATTCATTAGAACAAATAAATAAATAATTTCATTCAAAAAAGAAATGAAGTACTCACAGATGATTCAGGATGGAAGAATTTGAAAACACAATGATAAATGAAAGAAGTCAGATATGCAAAGCCACATACTGTGGGATTCATTAATAGACAATTCACAGTATCAGCAAATCTATAGAGTCAGAAAAAAGATCCATGGTTGCTTAGGCTTGGGGAATAGAGAGTTGATAATGAAATGGTAGCCTGCTTCTGAGTTGACAAATGGTCACTAGTGATGGCTGAGTATATCTTTGTACTGAAAACCATATAATTGTATAAATTAAGTGGGGTAATTAAAAGGTATGTTAATTATGTATCAATAATAATCATTTGAATAGAGAGAGGGAACAAATAACATGGTAGTCCACATACTTATTGAGAGGAGCAAAGGGTCAAAGAAATCAAATTTTAAGAGCTTCTTGACTTTCTCCACAAAGGGATCTTGTGGGTTGTTCAGGGAATCGATGTTCACTCCAAATGATGTAGCAGTGATCACATCCATGCTGTAGGCCCCAAAGATGCTGAATAGAGAAAGACATGGAAAGTTAAAATCAGTGCCTCTTCCCAATCCTTCCACTACACATGCAGCAAGAAGTAGGAGTAAGTTCACATACCCAGGCAAGACAAGCAATGAGCCACACACTGTCACAGTTATCTGCTGGACTATGAGTCCATGATCCCTTCACACTGACTATGAGACCTTTATGAGTTGCAAATAAGGTACTTCCCTTGTGCCGGGACTGATGGGGACAGTGAGGTGAGTTAGACTCACCTCTGAACTCAAGAAGCTCACCCACACAGGAATCAGATCCATAATCAGACACACTACAGTAGCACAAATAGAATGTGGATGATGACAGTTGTGTACAAACTGAGCTTCAGCAGGACAAGGGTAGAATAACTGAGTCTTCCTATAGGGCTCAAAAAAGGTGACCTGGACAGTACTTTGTCTTCTAGTATATTGAAAGTCATAAATAGCAGCCAAACAAACCTTGATGGATACAAGAGAGATCCTTTCTCCCCCAGTTGCCCTGTCTCCTCCTGGGAGTAGCACCTTCTTGGATGAACAGTTAGAGTTGTGACTCCAAACTCTTGCTTTGTCTGCTCATTGCACTAGCTCAACATTTGGAATTCAGTTCAGTGGCAGGCAGTTGGAGGGGCTCCTGGTGGAGCTTGGAATGCCAGAGCTGCCCTGCTACTTACTCTTTCAAGTTGATAAACTTGCCCTTCTCTGATTCCAGTCTCATGTTTTTCACCAACATATCTCCATACTGGTTAATGATGGGGAACATCTAAGCACAAAACACAAGATCACCCATAGTTCAGTGAGGAGACTCAGTCCCCAAGGCTATGGTTTTCCCAGGATGAAGAAGTATGAGACATTTATAATGAATTTTACTATATCTCTTCTAAAATATAAAGACAAAAGAACATTTTTAGTAAGTTCAAATTCAGAGGACTATCCCTTGGAAAGGGACTGTGATCTATATCACTTTCTACCCACACCCAGATTTATTCTTTAAGTTTCCAGTGAAAAGCCCTCCTATTTTATTACCTCCTTGAGTTTTCCACTGGTGAAGGTTGGAGACAGCAGTGTTCTTATTCTCTTCCATTCTTCATCCTCAGACAAAGAGATGGCTTTTTTCATAAATCCCACTGGACCAAAATCCTAGAGCCCAGAGGAAAAGAGATTTTGTCCTACATAAATTTGGAGGTCTCAACAGTGGCAAAAGTTTGTTAAACAAGCATGATTTACTTAAAAAAATGTTTAGTGACTGCCTACTAGGTAGCTAGACCTATGTCAGACACTCATCAGTATTTATTCCAAGTGCCTAGCCTCCTGTGAGTTTGGAAGAGACACCCAGGCACCTCACACCATTTTTGGACTTTATATTGCAACCTTTGTTTAGATGTAAAATTCCCCTTGGTTGGAAGATTTTTCCAGGGGAATAGACTGGAAGAAGACCTAAGAAGACCTAGTACAACCTCCAGGGCTATGCAGAGCAGAAATGGGTTGGTGACAGATATCAGGTGTTCTTGGTCAACTGTATGTTACCTAAGATCAATTCTGTCTTTACATGCATTTACAGCATAAGTATCTTGATAAAGGGGTGCTTAGATACAATAATTTTTAAAATAATAATATTTGAAACTTAAAGGATTTGGAATATAAGTGTAATACAGGAAAAACACAAGTTATTAATGGAAGTTCTTCCAATATTTTCTACAAGGGCAGAGGGGGAAAGGAAGATAATTCTATTTTTCACCTGGGTGCTAGCCCACCAAAGCAAAACCCTTGAAATTTAGTTCCATCATCTAAAATACATTTTTGTATTAAAATGTATGCTTCCAGCCAGGCACAGTGGTGCATGCCTGTAATCCCAGCAGCTCGGTAGTCTGAGATAGGATGACCGCAAGTTCAAAGCCAGCCTTGGCAACGGTGTTACTTACTATTTCAAGTTGATAAACTTGAGTAAATAAGTAATGGTGAGGTGTTAAGCAATTCATTCACTGTAAAAATTTAGGAGGTTAGGAACAGAGGGAAGTTTCTTCAACTTGACAAAGAGATTCTACAAAAATCCATTTTCTGCTAACAGTATACTTACTTGTGGCAAACTGAATGCTTTCTCTCAAGCATCAGGAATAATTCTACAATGTATGCTCAGTCATATACAGAAAGACAAGTAAAAACGTTCATCTGAGTGCAGATTAGTGATTTGGACATGTTGGGAAGTAAATAGAGGCTGGATTTGGGCAGTGTGGAATATATGTATGTATTGAACATATTATCATACATTAATCAAAGTTTTTTAAAAATTTTTTGTGATGCTGGGAATTGAACCCCAGACTTTGTGCCTGCGAGGCAAGCACTCTACCAACTGAGCTAGACCCAGCACCCAAAGTTTTTAAAAAGTGAAGATAGAGATTGTATGGGAATACACACACACACACATCAGCCTCATCTAAAATTGGGGTAAACTTTGGAAGTTTAAGTCTATATCCTTCAAAAGAAATGTTCACTCTCCTGGCTCTTATTCAACCCCACACTGGAACTCCCAGCTGATGTCAGAGGAAAAGAAAAACAAATAAATAAAAGGCATACAAATAGGACTTTACCTATTTGTAGGTGCAAACATTGACCAATGTGGTCAACACACAAGAAACCAGGCACATTTCTAAGGTTAATGAAGAACTGGTGAAAACACATTAAAAACACAATCTAAATCTACACAAATGTAGGAATGTGATACATTTGCACAGAGCTGCACACTCATACATATAGACACACAAAACAGGAAAAATGAAAATAAAAAGCCTAGATTGTATCAATTTCCTGTTACTATAGAAATAGGAACTTAATAAATGTATAGTCATGTAAGAAATTATCTTTGGGTAAAACATAATAAATTATACATGCAATTGCCTGGTAATGATTTTGGCAAGGAATGCCCTCTGAATTTATAAATATCTCAGGATAAAAATTGAGTTAATAAATAAATAAATAAATGTTACTTTGGGTTAGACGAAGGGGAACAAAGGGAAGGGTGAGGGGATTGTAATAGGAAAGACTGTAGAATGAATCAGACATAACTTTCCTATGTTCATATATGAATACACAACCAGAGAAACTCAACATTATGTCCAAACACAGGATTGGGAAGTTGTAGGTCATGTACGTATAATGTCAAAATACATTCTAGTGTCATGTATAACTGGAAAGAATAAATTAAAAACTTAAAAATAACTAAATAAATGTTAAAAAGTAAATGCTTACCCGTCGGTTAGTGAAGGCAGAATAACATTCTTTGATGAGCACTGTTTTGATAATGCTTGGCTCCGTAATAACCAAAACAGGCTGTCGACCATCATATATGCTGTGTTAGAAAATACGGCTGATTAAATCTAACAGGCCAGATTCTGCTGCAGAAATCCAAACTTTGATCCTGATGTTACCTATTCTACCTGCCTAGTCCTACAATATATAGCAACATGATGTTCTCTTGGGGATTCTGACCACAGAAGTCACTGGAGTCTTCATAGCATAAAGGGTAATGTAGGTAAAGTAGGTAGGAAGAGAAATGTAGAGACAAAATACACCTCCTAAGAGATCATAATTAGAAATAGCATTGCAACACTTGTTAAATCTAGATGGTGAATATAATAGTATTGCCTACACTACTTTCCATAACTTATTTATTTATTATTTATTGTAATTGTAGGTGGACAGAATGCCTTTATTTATTAATTTTTATATGGTGCTAAGGATCAAACCCAGTGCCTCACATGTGATAGGCAAGTGCTCTGCCACTGAGCTACAGCTGTAGCCCATAGTCTCCATACTTTTCACATCGCAAAATATTGGATTATTCAAAAGGCTATTAGGTTAGTGAAAAAAAATTGAAGGCAGATAGTTGGCTAACTGGTCACAATTACTAAGTTTTGCAAGTGGTAGCTGGAGTGGAGCCTTTGGAGATCCAGCAGGGAATGTTGTGTCACTGAATCACATGGTATCTATGGGCCATGTCAACTGAGCAGAACACTGTGGTCAGCCCTGTGGCTTTCTGTGGATTGATGAGAGAAGATGGAGAAGAAGAGTCAATGTCTTCTACCACTATTTTTAGTGTAGAGCAAAATGATTACACCTCTTCTATGGCTCTCACCAAACCCCCACCAGCTCTGAAAGGGAATAGTTGCTACAATTAGCTGAGGCCACCCTCCAATATAAACCCCGTCAATCCACCAGGGAACTCACTGGTGGAACTACATTCTATGTCTGGTCTTAACGTCAAATGGATGAAGGAGAGAAAGAAATGCTTCCTTGAAAAGTCAACGCTGAAAACTTAAAAATGGCATATGAGCAACAATAATGATGACAATAAAAAAGAAGAAAAGAAGTAAAGGAAATGAAGAAAACTGAGCAGAAGGACTTCCCATCTGCTTCCCAGTACCTCCCAGCCATTGGTTCAAAAGCATATATTAAATCTGAAAATTAAATAAGGGAATTTTGCTTTTAAACATCAATGGAGGAAAAAGATGATGTCATAGACTTATAAGCCCACGATAAAAAAAAAGTTCTCAAATAATACATATTATTATTCAATAAAAGGAGTCAAAAACAAACAAAATGGGGAAGATTGGAATAACCAGACATTGGACATAAAGTAAGGGTAGGAGACTCTGGGTCATCAAAAGCAGGAGAAAAGCCAAAACATGCAACACTCTCAACCTAAATCAGACTATGGAACCCGACTCCTGATGACATGCAGGACCCTTGGCAGGACAAGCCTCCAAGGACTTTGCAGCACAGAGGGTTGTATCCCAAAAGCTCTGGGCTGAGATTGTCCTCACACATTGGGGTGCCACATCATAACAAGTCTACCAAAGAGAAGCTTCCAGAATACTCACCCCCATGTTTTTCCATACTTTTTATAACATTCTGCATCAAAATCAAAAAAGCCCTAGGAAGAAGAACAAAATGAAATTCCATTATTGTTGTAAATGTACTGACATCACATCAAATGACCCAAATCCCATGAAATCAGGCTTGCTGTTCCTAACAGGTGGTTAGAGAGAAGCTCTTACTCAGAGGCTTCTGAGGAGAAAAGAGAAAATATGCAATATTTAAAATGAAATATGTAAAGTCACTTAAATTTTCTCTAAGTATTATACATACTCAACTAATTGCCCTTGTCTATGAATACAACATGCTTGTCTTCTGCAGTATTTCTTCTTCTACTTATGTTGTCTCAGAAATACTGGGACCTTCTGAATTATTACGTCCATGGGTACATGAGGAAACCCAGGGTGAGGAAAAGTGAGTGTTTCCCAGGGCCATCTTTTGTCTCCTCATCCAGAATCATTTTAATTTATCTCATGTTGTCTCTAAAATTCTGGTAGCATTAGGAAGTTAAAGATACCAGCAACCTCTTCTAGCCTAGGAGATTTATGTTGTCACAATCATATTGTTGAGTAAGTAAGTGAGATAGTGAGCAAATAAAAAGTGGACTTGCTTTCCTGTGTCAACCTAGGAAAAGGGGAGATGCTACTTCTCTGCACATAGAACACAGGTAGACACTGGCTCTGAGTTTTCATCATAGAAACTAAGCAATTAATCTTCCTCATTTGTAATATTTTAACTGTGCAAATAAAGCATCCCAGAGGTATAAGTGTATCTCCCTAGAATCTGCACTGAGAAAAAAGAAAACTCTGTGAGAATGCTCTCAGTCTGAACAGAAAGTCCACAGATTACAGTGTGTTTGTGCCAGAGTCCTGAGCTCATCAACAGAAGTGAACCTGACACTATGAGGAGTTGTAAACAGAGCCCCAGGGTAAACCAGACTGTGCTTTGGATGGGGCCCTCACACAGTTTCCGAACCTTAGAAATCTTGAAACTTCTCTCATGGAGCTGAATTTCTACTGATGTAACTAAGCAGGTGTGTGCAACTATAAGAGGCAAAACAGGGAGCTCAAATGATACTCACCCGGCGATAATTAAGAAGAGTTCCAAAAAAGGGCAGAGGTGTTGGCCCTTGAATTCCCAGCTTCTTAAAATATCCATGTGAATAGGTCCCATATCTACAAAGTGGAAGAGAAATCCAGGTCAAGGGATTGTGACTGTGTGTATATAGAGGCTCACGAGTCACTGATTCAAGAATGGGAACAGTGAAGCCAGGCAGGTAACATGTAGGCCATAAATAACAACAAAAACTCCAATGGCCCTAATTACATCTGCTCATCATCTCCTCTCTCACATTCCCTGAGGGACCACAAAAGTCATATTAATTAGCTCAAAACAGCTAATTCCATCATTAGGCTCCCAATGCTACAGTAAGTAGCTGATATAAGTCCTCCAAACATGAACTTGAAAATTCCTGAGCAATTCAGCCTAGATTTCTTCCAGGTCACCTCATTCGCTGATGTCAGTTTAGGAAGCTGACTTGATACCATCATGTTGGCCCCTCTAGGGGCCTCCGGTGGGGGCTGTCCCCACTCTTGGTCTCCTTCCCTGAGCAGAGAGGAATAATCTCCCACTTTTTCATAATTCCTATCTGGATGCCTTTTATTGCATCCCTGGTCCACATTCTCCCTTACTCATCTGCTGTAATAGATTAAGAACACTGGCATACAGGAAACTGTTGAGTAAGAATAACCAGCTGGGCAGGTATATTTAAAGACATGTGCAACCTACGTCATGGATGTATGTATTAAATTAATATTTCTTCAATTGTTCAAAAAAGATGAGGTCATTTTTAAACAGATTGGTTTTCACAAATACAGAATCCTATTTTGACCTTCAGAAGGAACAAGAGGAACTTACCTCAAAGAAATTGAGCAGAATGAAATTAAAACATTTCCATTAATTTTAAAATGCCACTGGAGGGAAAATTGATGTAACAAAAGCCTGACTATTACCCTTTACTTCAATTGTTACAACCAGGTTTATATTTTCTATTTTCACATCACTATAAAAGTGGATTTAAGATAGAAGTCAAAGGTCTCCTTGGGGCAATGTCTTCTACCCTCAGTCAGAAATAACTGCTCTCTTCACCTGCTCCATTAAACCAGGAATCCCACTATTTTTTAAATATATTTTAGTTGTAGGCAGATACAATACCTTTATTTTATTTATTTATTTTTATGTGATGCTGAGGGTTGAACTCAGTGCCTCACACATGCCAGATGAGCTCTCTGCCACTGAGCTACAACCCCAGACCAGGAATCCCACTATTTAAAGGAATTCTTCTACTAGATTATTTTATTCATGCTCCTGTACTGGAATATCATGGGAAAATGTTTAAAATACAAAATGGGCTTATTAACTTTTGTCTCTTGAGGCTGCCATTAGATTTCAAATCAAGGGAGAAACAAATCTCTACACTGATGCTAACTTAAGGAATAAAAGTTCCAAATTTCTCCCAGGTCTTTGCTCAATAGTTTTATCATTCAGAAGTAACTGCATAATGCAGGGTGGAGCATTTGAGTTTTTGGAGGGAGGACTGTTCCAGGGAAAGGGAAGAGAACAGAGGGAAGAACTGAGTCTGAGCCTGTGGTAGCACCTGGGGTGCACTTGGTGCATTTTATAAATGGTGCTGGGACGTGGGGAGGAGGAGCAGGAACCACCTGTTCCACAGGAGATGAGCCTCCTACACATCTCTTGTAGTGCACATAGAACACAACAGATAAACAATGACACAGAAAGTTGTGTAAACCCCTCTTTACCCCCAGAATTCTGAAAGTTTGCAAAGAGTGCATCACTTTTCAGAAGGTGTCCAGTTGTTTGTAATCCGCCTCTACAGAACTCTAGGTCCAAACTGAGACTCAATCAGAAGTTCATCCCCCAAATCAAATTATGTTACTAAAACTCCTATTCACAGAAATGAGAGATTTGAAGAGGAGAGGAACTGGGACAGTTACTCACAGATAGAGGAGCACCAGGCTGATTCCCAGGAGAACCCAGGTTTCCATGGAAAAGTTTGGGATCAGGTCCATCACTACTTTCCTTCTAAAATTTTCTCCTCTGGGTTTGACTTCCAGCTATGTGAGCTATCTTTTCACAGGGGAAGGTGCCAAGCTTGCGTTCTGTGAACAGCTGTGAGTCAGACTGGCATATTTATATGCTGGGAAAGGAGGCGGGGTTGGGTGTACAGCCAATAGAAAAAAAACACCTGTGCCCCACCCACTATTGCAGAAGCAAGATGCCCCCTCCACCTTGGCAGTTGGCAGTGAGTCATGAGACATACCTACTTTGATCTTTGAGCTCAGGTTTATAAAAATTAATAAAAACTTTGATCAGTGTTATCATTATGCCCTAAGGTTATTGCTTCTTATCAGAAACTCAAGTGAAACATTGGAATTAAATGTCCTCTAATCAGTTTTTGTCTCCTTGGGTGTTCTCATTACAAAATCCTTTAATTCCACCCAAAAAGATTATATCTAAATAACTATTCATGCTCTTTCCTCTGCTTACAATGCCCTCTTGCTCCATGGAAGACTTTTTAAAAAATATTTTTTCTTTCTTTCTTTCTTTCTTTCTTTCTTTCTTTCTTTCTTTCTTTCTTTCTTTCTTTCTTTCTTTCTTTCTTTCTTTCCTTATTTATTTTTATTTCTATGCAGTGCTGGGAATCAAACCCAGGGCCTCACACATGCTAGGCAAGCACTCTACCACTGAGTCCCAGCCCCAGCCCAGAAGACTCTTAATCATCCTTCAAAACCCAGCTCAGTCAAAACTTCATCTGGTAAATGCTTTCAATACCACCTCTTCACAGAACCACTTCCTCCCCTGGACAACTTCTAGTATCCCTGGAACACATTTCTCTTGTTGTTTTTCTCTTTACTCTCCAACAACATTGTTGGATTCCACCTTTGTTTAACTTTCCAGAATGTGAACTTCTCTGCAGCAGGGTCTCTGTACTATCCACTATTATGCACCTAGTCCCTAGGAGAGTTCTTTACAAAGAGCTGGTATCAGAGATGTTTGGTCATTGAATCAGGAGAGATTGCTGGGCCTCTGCAGGTTCTTTCCCTGTGTGTCTTTGCTGACCAATTCATCTTCCTGGTTTATTAATACAGGAAGATTATTTGGCTTGTTTGGGCCACAGCCACCTTCCCAGAACATTCAGGCTGCTGTGCCAGTACCCTGATGGGGAGAAGTCCTCTAGAAAAAAATAGTGGGCATAGACAAGATGAAGCTGATGGATGCACTGAGTAATGTCAATCCAGGCTACTTCCTGTGCAGCCAGTAAGAGATCCCTGCGGTAGCCAGAAAGTTAGACAGATTTTAGAGCAAAGAATAGACTCTGTCTCTGAAGATAATGCATGTCCATGACCAATGGGTGTGAAAGGACAGAAGAGAAGAACAGCAGCCTGCATGGCCAGGTGAACCGCAAATCTCTACCCACCCATCTCATGGCAGATATCACCACAGAGAGCACATCCAGCACCAGAACTCCAAAAAGATGATCCCAGATTTTTCATTAGGCCAAGAGGTATCTGAGCAGATGGCTTCCTGCTTTTTGGTAAATGGGTGGTTGTGGGTGGAGAGCAGACCCTGGGACCTGGTTTAGGAGGAGTCTTATACGAACATTGTCATTGTGGGACCCTCAGCAGATTCCTGATGTGAGTGATGCTAGGTCTGTGTGTTTGGAAGTTATATCAGCTCATTATCTCAAATCTGAGTCAAATTCTTTGTCTGATTAGCCTGAGAAACTGAGGATTAGGTAACAAAGTCTCCAAGTTCTCAAAACATAACAGAATGAGAAGACATTTAAGCTGTGCTTATGTGCTTCCTTCTCTCTTTTTTCTTACTCTGCGCCAACTGATACTCACCCTTCACCAACCCTTACCACATCTCTGGCGTGCATTCAAACAAGGAGAGATTACAGTGTCGTTTGATAACTATTGACAACTAACAGCCTTGAAACAGACTGAATTTGGAGGCACCCCATCTGACATTGGGAATGACTTCCTCATGCTGAGAGTAGAAATTGGAGGGCCATGGGGCTTCCACCTCCCACCCTGACAGGCACCAAAGAAGATGGAAATGGGGATTTCCTTCTTTCTGGGACTAACACAGACTAACTAAATCTGCATGTGTGTATTTCCTGCCTTTTTTTTCCAGATTGCTCCCTCTTCAGATCAACCAAATATACACATGTATATCACCTGGCTTTTGTTTCTGTAAATTATAATTGTGTCTGTGGGATAGGTAAGGAGAAGCAATCTAACTGCTTCCTCCCCGGTTGATCAATGGCATCAAGTTCAATACTCATTTTACCATCTTTTATCTATTTATTATGTGGGCAGACAGTCAAATCCAGCCAGCTAGGATCAAGGCAGGTCCCAGGGTTAGGCTGTCAGTAACAATCTCACCATAACCCAAAATCTTTTTTATACTTTTTGTATGTAAAACCTCTATGGAACTATATAATTTGATCTTTTTTCAAGACATATATTTGGCTAAGATGATGAAATAACCAAGGCTAATATGATTTTCTCCCTCTCTTACTTATCTCTGGTCCTGGTTGGACTGGTTGTGATTTGTACCAACAAGGATGGGTTAGTCGTTCCTTGAGATGAAAAACACATCCAGTGCTGGGGCCCAACCTATGCAAAGGTTCTTGTTCTGCAAAGGACAATCAAAGAAGCCATGCTCTAGCCAGGCGGGGTGGCAGACATCTATAGTCCCAGCTGTTCAAGAGGATGAGGCAGGAGGATCACTTGATCCCAGGAGTTCAAGGCCAGGGAGAAGTTATCACATACATGAGCACACACACACACACACACACACACAGAGAGAGAGAGAGAGAGAGAGAGAGAGAGAGAGAGAGATTCATCATGAACTTAATTCCATAGAGGGTAATATCTTCAAACACGAAGTGATTTGCATACTAAATTTGTGCTGCACCAATGCAGGAAAGCATTATGTGCCAGGAGAGTGCCCTCGTGACCTCTGGCCTCTCCTCCTGACACATATTTAGTGAAACACTTACCACATACCTTAAAAGGTCTGTTCTAAATATTTAAGTACTCAGATGACTAATGCCCAGTTATTATTCTGGTTGCAGATAGAGACAAATAAGGACGTAGCATAAATAAGGAAATTAGGAAATAAATAAGGGGGAAATCATATTAGCCTTGGTTATTTCATCATCTTAGCCAAATATATGTCTTGAAAAAAGATGAAATTATATAGTTCCATAGAAAAAGTATAAAAAAGATTTGGGGTTATGGTGAGATTGTTGCTGATAGCCTAACCCTGGGATCTGCCTTGATCCTAGATGGCTAGATTTGGATGCCCACCCTCATAATAAATAGACAGAAGATGGTAAAATG
Organism: Marmota marmota marmota; assembly: GCF_001458135.2. Classification (NCBI taxonomy): domain Eukaryota; kingdom Metazoa; phylum Chordata; class Mammalia; order Rodentia; family Sciuridae; genus Marmota; species Marmota marmota. The sequence goes on from NW_026000136.1 coordinate 526,096, forward strand.
AGTATTGAACTTGATGCCATTTGATCAACCTAGGAGGAAGTAGTATATTGCTTCTCCTTAACTATCCCACAGACACAATTATAATTTAAAGAAACAAAAGCCAGGTGATATACATGTGTAGATTTGGTTGTTCTGAAGAGGGAGCAATCTGGGGGGGGGGAAGCAGAAAATACATACCTTAAAAGGTCTGTTCTAAATATTTAAGTACTCAGATGACTAATGCCCAGTTATTATTCTGGTTGCAGACAGAGACAAATAAGGATGTAGCATAAATAAGGACAGTCCAGCCACATAAAATGAATCATACAGGTATGAGTACTATACAGTCCTTATCAACATGAATGGTTTATCTCCTTTCTTGTTCTCATTGACAACAGGTAAAAGTTCCATCTCAATAACATTCAGGGAGGCATCAGGCTGATATAAGTATAAATGGACAGGTGATCCATCAAAACAGTGATGTAAGGATGACAATCATTATGGTATTTTCATCCTTTCCTAATGGTGGCCCAGGTGGTTCCTCTCATGGGAAGCCTATCTTGACTTGCACTGTCTGAGTGAATTTCTGTGGGTATAGAGAGGCACAGTAGTGCTCTGGAATGATTTGTGTATGAGGTTCAAATTCCAAAATTCATAATTTTGATTATGGAAAAATAATGCAAGCAAGATTACTTGTCTAACTTAGCTAAGTGCACATTCTTCTCAGGTAAAACTTGATCTTGCTAATTTGGGGAACTAGGTGGTATCTAAGCTTTGGTGGATGAATGATGGGGTCTCATGGTTGGGAGTGCCAATGAACATGTTGGGTCCAGAGACAGTTCCTCATGGCACTGGAGGAGGTGTGTGCTGCACCTCAGTGTCACTGTGGATTGGAAAGGCTGCCTGTCTGTTGTATTCAGGACCTGTGCCAAATATTACCCACAAGCCAGTCAGAATCTTTGCCCTATGAGTCTCAACCTTGATTAATGGTGAGGGATGCTAACCAATTAAACACAAAAATAATATTAAACTACAAATTGAGATAATATCATGAAATAAAATAAACCTTTGCTGAAGTTCCCAGCAGTGTTTGACACAGGTGACCTCTATTGTCAGATTTTTGTTGCTGTGATAAGAGATTAGGAATGAAACCAATATATGACCCAGCTATACCATCCTCCATATTTGTCCAACAGAATCAGCACACTATAGCAACACATGCATATCCATGTTTATGACAGCATACTTCACAATAACAAAGTTATAGAACCAACCTAGGTGTCTATCTACAGATTACTGAATAAAGAAAATGTGGTATATATACCCAATGGAGTTTTGCTCAGCCATAAATACAAATGGAATTATGTCATTTGCAGGAAAATTAATAGAAATGGAGAATGTTTTAGTGGCTTTTTTGCTTCTGTGACTAAAGGACCCAACCAGCACAATTGTATGGGGAGAAAAAGTTTATTTAAGGGCTCATGTTTTTAGAGGTCTTAGTCCATAGAAGGCCAGCTCATTCCTCAGGGTACAAGATAGGCAGAATATCATGGCAGAAGAGTGTGATAGAGGGACCCAGATCACATAATGATCAGAAAGCAGAGAGAGGTGTTCACTTGCCACATACAAATATATACACCAAATCCATGCTCCCAATGTACCACACCCCACCTGGCTCCAGTTACCACTCAGCTAAACCCATCAGGAACTAATTCTCTGATTGGATTAAGGCTATGCTATATAACCCAATCATTTCTCCTCTAAACCTTCTTGCATTGCCTCACACCTGAACTTTTGGGGGACACCACACATCAAAACCATTACAGAGAGCATCATACTAAGTGAAATAAGCCAGATTCAGAAAGTCAAGGGCTATACCTTTTTATTATATGTTGAAGCTAGAGAAAGAAAAGGGAAAACAGGAAAACATGAGAGAACAATAGAGTAGAGAATTGGAATCAGGGGAGGGAGAAGGTGGTGCTAAAAGAAGGGGGTACATGAGAATGAAATAAATCAATGTATGCTATGTGCATATAAGAATAGATCACAAAGAAAGCCACTATTGTGTATAATTATAATGAACAATATAAAATTTAAAAACCACAAGAGAAAAATAACTGAGAAATATTAAATAGAGAAGAAAAGATATATTTGGACTCAAAGTTTAAGAGTTTTCAGTCCATAATCACTTGGATCCATTGATTCTGAGCTGTAGTGAGGCAGATTGCCATGGCAGAAGTCCACCACGGAGCAAAGTCACTCCCCTCATGGTTACTGGGAAGCATAGGAAGGGCAAGGTGGGGGCCAGGTATTTGATAAACTCTTCCAGGATATGCACCCAGTGACCTAACTCCAACTAGGCCCTAGGCCCTGTCCTCTCTACCACCTTCTGATAATGCCATAAAATTATGAATCCATCTATGGATCATTCACAGATGAGGTTAGGGAAGCTCATGATCAAATCACCTTCCCAAAAGCTCCACCTCCACCTGTACACTGCTGCATTAGAAACTGAGCCTTTAACACTTGAGCCTTTAGGAACATTCCAGATCAAAATCATATCACGACTTTTACTTTACCCCTTAACTCTCTCCCACTTTGAAAGTTATAAAAGCATAATCCACAGGACTTGAGGGGTGGGTTGTGTAAGCACTTGGGTGTGCCTAGCTCTGTTTCCTCATCTTTGGAAGAGGCTCAGTCAAGGTCCTTCAAGTCACAGGACCCCACAGGACTGCCAGCCTCTCTCTACTCTATAATTCTCTTGAACTTCCAAAAACACACCATCTTCTCATTATTCTCTTTATCTTGCATATCACTGAGAATCCCCCAGGCCCTCCAGTACAGCCAGGAATCAAGAGCTCCTGGGGGAAGGATCAAGCACAAAGATGGAATAGACTGGACCTTGGAGAAGACATCTGCTAAGGAGGTCCTAATTTTAAAATGCTAGACTGGTTTCTCAACTAGGACTACAGAGGAAAGGGCAGCACACACACATACACACACACACACAAACACACACTTGCCCACAAACACACAGAGAATTTTTTTTAGTATCAGTGATTGAACCTAAGGGTGCTTAAACACTGAGTCACATCACCAGCCCTTTTTATTTTTTATTTTGAGACAGGGTCCCACCAGGTTGCTTACAGCCTTACTAAGTTGCTCAAACCTTTGAACATGCAATCCTCCTGCCTCAGCCTCCAGAGCCCCTGGGATTATAGATGTGCACCACTGTGCCCAGTACACTCACAGAATTTATCTCAAGTAACAATAGTGTTACGAAAAGCTCAGTCTTGTTCCTGATGCCAATTCAATAACAAGAACGGTTTTGAGACAAAGAAGGAAGCTTTATTGCTCTACTAGGAAAGAAGCACAAGGGACTCCTATCCCAGAGGCTATGATTCTGCCCATCAGGGAAAACAGAGGGATTTTATTTATTTTTTGTGGGTTTAGATGGAAAGAATGACATTATTTTGTTTGTTTATTTTTATGTAATGGTAAGGATTGAACTCAGTGCCTCATACATGCTAGGCAAGTGCTCTGTCACTGAGTTATAGCCCCAGTCCAAGAACAGAGGGTTAGTAAAGAAGTGATCCATCCCAGGTTTTCCCTGTGAGAAGTTCAATTCACTTGTTAATGGGAGAGAGTCATTCTTCTGGTACCATTTCTGAAGTCTGAATTACTTGTTTCCTGTGGTGGGTGTGTGCTTAAAGACAGATCACTTTGCCTAGGATGGGTAAAAGGTAGTTTCCCACCCCCAGGTTATAGAGGGAGAGAGGGAGGAGAGGAAAATAAAATCATGTCCATTTTAAAGTAAGCCTTAGTGGCAGAGAATCCAAAGACTGTATTCAACGCATGAGGTGGATCACTGTTACAATAGGTGAAATTTTTGTCTAAAAATATTTACCTCTGACAACCATAAAACACAGGTACTATTAAGAACTCACAGACAAGCAAATGAAGTTCCAGTAATATCAACTGATCCTTGCAAGAGCATATAGGTAATTCCACACAGAGTCACAATTCAAATTTAGATAGTCTAGTTTTAGAATGCCCCATCTTAATCTTTTAACACCAGCTCAGACTTGCCCAAGGCCACACAAAATTAGTGGATGATTAGCACCTCAGCCCATGCCTTCTGAATGGGTTATGAACTGACCTCTGCCCATACACAGGTCAGCGTGAAGAACTACAGTAAGTTCACTGATAAGGGATGGAGTGAGGGAGAGGGTTGTCCTTTCTGACCCCCTTGCCCTGGAGGGTAAGCACTTCTATTGATTTTCTGTCAAAAAAAATGGAACCAAACCTAATGGCTTTGGACTTTGGTGTTAGAAAACTGATAAGCACGATGCAGAGATGAAACGGTGAAAAAAGTTCATTACTTGCAGCAAGTATGGAGAGCATCCTGGATAGGGACAAATCCCAAAGCAATGTCTCCCCTAACAAAAAGAGAGGGTCTTTTATTGGGGAAGTGAATGTCTGTTCATATTGGAAGACTCCTCATCACAGAGCCGGGCACAGTCCTGCACAGGCTCAGTGACATACCTGCCTATTCATGCATCACATTTCAAGATGTGGTGGAAGGAAGCTTTATAAGGAGATTATAATGAGAAAAGTTTACTTCACTTCACCTTAAAGAGGAGCTGAACTGCCTTGGCTGGTTTGGCAGGTTCTTTGTGATTTTCTACTGTAGGGCCTCATGCAGAACAACATAGAAAGCTTATTAACAATTACTTAAAGAGCGGTAGATTCCCCTGTACCCACAATCATAGGTGATTCCCTCTAAAAGTAGCTGCCAAGCAGCTAACAGAAAGAAGAGAAGTTCATGGCTGCTCACCTTCTACTCCATCCAGTGTCTATCCTGATAAACTATCTGCTAACACCTCCACAGCACTTCACAGTTTACAAAGTGCTTTCACATCTCCCTTCATGGATCCTGATGGTGGTTCCATGAGCTGAACATGGTGGTGTCCCCTCTTCCACCAAAGAATCTTAAGCTTCTCCAGAGACCCTTACCATAACTGTTCTTATTAACAAAACATCAGCAAAAAAAAATCTGAAAAAAAAACTGAATTTGGGAAAGAACTTCCTATTTTTTGTGAGGACTAAATTGCTCTTTCTTGCAAAAGTTAGGTATGGCCAAAGACTTGATGGTGCTACTTCTGCTTTTGTGATAAAACTTGGAAAATCTCTGATTAATCTTAAAAAATGGGACAAAAAGCACTTTTCATGTACACCGCCAACCTCTTCCCCATATAAAGTTCCAAGAATTTCCAGACTCAAGGTCCAAAGAATTTTTCAGGTGATAGCCCCTCTGGACCCTGTAGCCAATAAACCTGCTAACTGAAAATTCCTTGGGTGTTCAGCCTCTTTTTTCCTACATCAGGAGTAGAACTGGGATTATTTTAATGAGCACTTACAGATGTGGAAACAGAGAAATGGGGGATAAACCTGCCAATGAATTAAAGCAGGAATCCAGGCCCTGGAACCAGACCTTGTGATTCCAAATTGTGCTGCTGTTATGCTTGTTTGCAAATGAAGCAGCCTCCTGAATAACCTGGCAGGTTACCTCTTACGCCCACTGGATAAATATTTCCTGATGCACCTCACAGAATACACCCAATGTAGTTACAAAATGTTACCGAGATGTTACAAAGAAACATCCATAAACATAAACCCACTATGAACTTGCATATTCCCTGAACTCCTGGTATCAGGAGAAAAACAGACATTGCAAACAGTTATATTTCCCAACCAGAATCATTTAGGGTGCCAGGAGAGCATAAAATAAAAGGTGATGAAATCAACAAGTCAAAGAAAAACCAGAGTGTTGGCCAATTTCAGAAAACCATACAGAAATAAATAGGCAATATTTAAAGGAAAAGATGAGCATTAAGGTATGTGCCCTGGGTCCCCATATAATGAATAAGGATAGATAATGGTCAGACAATGGCTCACATTAAGCTTTTATTCAAAGGCAGAGTCTCTACCAGGAGGCTAACCAGTAGAAATATTACTAAGCACCATCAAGCCTATTTCAAATGGAAAAGACCATGAAGCTCACCTGTGAGAACACTCCAGTCAAATCTTTTTTCCCAGAGAGGTGGTGGGTGGGAATGGAAGGTGGGAGTGAACCCTGATGGGAATTACAGGAAGGATTAAAGCTCAAGCTAAATCTCACAACCAATAGCCTTGATATTTTTTCAATGCTTTTTAAACAGATTTTGATTGATGCTGGTAACACCTAAGCTAGCACACCGAAATGGGTTTTCCTGCTCTCTTGACCCCTCCCACACCAGGAGTTCTATCTCTTCTCACTTCAATAAATCTTACACCATTTACTCTTCCCTTCCATCATTCTCCATGAATTTTATTCTTTAAATCTGTGAGAAAAGAACCCAGAAGAAAATTGGTGTAGTGGGGAATCAAGTCTCATCTCAAAACTCTGGTTGCAATCATTCTGACAGTAACCTCCTAATCAGTTTTTTTCTGACCCCAGGAATGAGTTATCCAGGGAATTCTCTGCTCAGTCTGCAGTCAGAGCTTCATGAAATATAGATCTTATAACATTCCTTATTTGTTCAAATCCTTCCAATTACTCCCCAAACCCATGAGATAAAATTTAAATACCTCAGAATCATAGCACCAGACCCCTCTCCATCTGGCAACAGCTGGTTTCTTCAGAGATATGTGATGTTTTAAGAAACTGGCACATTTTGCCAATTGCCACAGTCCCCAAAAGTGGCATGTCCCTGTCTCTTTAGTTTGCACAAATGATTCTAGAGCCTGACATGCACCCAAACGGGTTTTTTTTATTGGTTGTTCAAAACATTACAAAACTCTTGACATATCATTTTTCATACATTCGATTCAAGTGGGTTATGAACTCCCATTTTTACCCCAAATACAGATTGCAGAATCACATCAATTACACATCCACATTTTTACATAATGCCATATTAGTAACTGTTTTATTCTGCTACCTTTCCTATCCTCTACTATCCCCCCTCCCCTCCCCTCCCATCTTTGCTCTCTACCCATCTGTTTGTAATTTAATTCTTTCTCTTCGTTTTTTTTTCCCCCTTTCCCCCCCTCCAAATTCTCTTATATGTAATTTTTGTATATCAATAAGGGTCTCCTTCCATTTCCATGCAATTTCCCCTTTTCTCTCCCTTTCCCTCCCAGCTCATGTCTCTGTTTAAAGTTGATCTTCTTCTCATGCTCTTCCTCTCTATTCTCGAT
>NW_026000136.1:534479-540705 GCF_001458135.2 Marmota marmota marmota
TGTTTGACTGCTGTGTAACTGCTTTCTCCTATAAATTTGTTTTGGTTTTGTATATCTCTGTTGTCTCTCCTTTGTGGTGGGAGATTATGCCTAGAAATGTTGGGCTTTATTGTACTTTAAAGCTGATTAATTCAATTCATAAAAGGCTTCTGGGTTCTGTTTGTTTTGGTTTTTATAGTTCCACTATCTCTCCTTTGTGTTAGGAGACAATGTTTAGAGATGTTGGATTTAATTGTGATTTAAGGTAAATTCATTGGTTTCATTAAAGGCCTTCAGATTTTGATGGCATATAGAGAACTGAGGTTTGGACTTAGGATTTTATGTTAAGGTCGGGCGATTTGAAGGTATGGAGGTTAGTATATGTTAGCTTCTTTGGGGGGTTACTCGAATGCAGGTGGCTATTAACAAGAGAATAGACAGGAGTACTTGGGGGTAGTTAAGGGCTTAGGCGGACTATAGACCTATTCGTAGTATTCATCTATTTGCATTTAGTAAGTTATATGTGGTCTGGGTGTTCATGCTTAAGAGGAAAGATGGGGAAAAGTTAAGGATGCAAACCAAGAAAGAGAGAGGGAGAGAAGAAAGAAAGAGAAAAGAATAGAAAAGAAAAGAAATGATAAAAATTAATAATAATAATAATAATAATAATAATAATAAAATGCAGTAAAATAAAAATTACAATTGAAGAGAAAAAAATTACAATTGAAGAAGAAAAAATAATTAACAAACATACAAAAAAAATTAAAATTAAAAAAATTAAAGAATTAAAAAAATTGAGAAAAGAGAAAAAAAGGGGGGGGCACTGTTAAGCTTCTATTTTCTTCGCTTCCCGTAGGTGGTGCTGTGCCTTCCGGGCCAAGATTTTGCCCTCTGGCTGTAGGATACAGTCCGTGTGAGGCCGCTCCCTCCTCCCCTTCTGGTGTCTCTCAAAAACCTGTTAGCTTAGGTTTATTCCTGGCCTCTCATCCCCTGGCTTCTCCTGCTAGTCTGGCCTTCCCCAGTGTGATGCCTCTCGGCAGTTCAAACTGTACTCTGGGCCTGCAGTTTGCTGGGTGTGGAGGGTGGCTTTTGGGAACCGGCACCCTATTGTTTTGATTTTTTTCCACTTGCCCCTCCCCCAGAGCTGGCAAGACAGGTTTCATTTTCGCTGCTGATGGGAGGGGGAGTTGGAGGTCAGGTGTCTTTACCCTTTCGCCATGTCTCTATGCAGGCTCGTTCTGATAATCCCTCCCCCGGAAAGCCTGGAAAAGATTTTATGCGAATTCCCCGCTGTATGGGAGATGGGCTGAGTAACACACACCTGTTTTATTGTTGCAATCTGTTGGAAACTGGCGTTGGTGACGTCAGCTCTCCAATATGGTGGCCGCTGGCTTCCTTGGTGGACTTTCCGTTGTGGGGGATAGAACTGGACCGTTTCCTTCCCCGTCTCAAACCCCAAACTCAGCCCGGAGCTCAGTGAGGGCACAGCCAGCAGGACTCCACAGAATCCGTAGCGCCATTTCTCTCTGCTTGCTGGTTGCTTCTCGGAGGTACACCGCCATCTGTAGCCACGGGGCGGGCCACGGCGGGCGGTGGATTGGTCAGTCTGGATCTCCAGTTGCACAGTTGGCTCGTGCTTGAGACTCAGTAACCGGTCCTCGGTGATGGAAATCCTTCCTCTAGGTTTCGGTGCACCCCAATTTTGCTGGAAATTCCTAACAAGATAGCTTTTTGTCGTTCTAACTCGTTATTCACCTGCGCAGTCACGCGGTACACGGGGTGTGATGCACTCTATTCGCGGTCATCTTTGCCGGCTCCCAAACGGTTTTCTATCTGGGAATTCCTATTCTTCCTTCAGGAGTGAAGCAGGACATCATCTCCTCCAGCCACCCACTTCCACTGCCTCAGCAGGCAGCTGATAGGGAGAGTCCCACTTCTGCTCATCCACAGGCCCTATTAGTGACAGTCAACTCACGATGCACATTAAACTCAATGTACATGGGTTTCTGTATTTCAAAAAATACAGAATTTAGGGGCCACCAGGTTACAGCAAAGGAGAAGCAATTGCACAGGGGCATAAGTCCTAGAACACAGGGCCATGAGCAACCATCTAGAGGCTGCGAATACACAGGTGAAGCCAAGAGACACCACAGTGTCAATCAACTCAGAGACTTGAAAAAGAGGGCAGTGTGACCAACTCATTCTAGGGTAAACAGCAACTAGATCCAAATTACAAACAAAACAAAACAAAAAACATAACAACAAATTCAGGCTAAATGCCTATCTCTTTCATGAGGCTCAGTGCAAAATTTTTAAACAAAATAACAAACCAAACCTAGTAGCAGGGATCAAAAGATAATATACACCATGACAAACTGGATTTTAACCCTGGAACAACAGGGTGGTGTTCCAGAGAAAGAAATACAGAGGAAAAAAAAACACAGCCCTTTGCATTGCTGATTCTGCTTTCTGGAATGCTCTTTCCCTGGCTGCTCATGGGACAGATGCCTAATACTTAATGTCTCAGCTTAAAATACCTTGTACTCAGAAAGACTTCACTGACTCTCCCAGGCAACTAGATGCCCTATTACTTGCTCTCTCAACATCCTATTCATTTCCTTCCTGGCAATTAAGCAATGGATAGTTACTGAATTTGTGTTCCTGCCTGTTGGCTGTCTCTCAATCCTAGCATGTGACCCTCTTGAGGCAGGGATCTTTTATATATTTTACCTTTGTATCTTCAACATGGACAAAGCACCTGACACACAGTAGAATTTTACAGATATGGGTTGAATAAATCAAATTCTGGAATTCTAAGGATCATAGCAAGATACTCCAGGTGGTGCCAGTCTGTTTTCACAGAATCTATTTCTTCCAAGAGGAATGCATACCCAGCACAGGCAGATTTCCTTCAAGAACAATGCCTACTTTTACTCCAGATGGGGGGACTGCTCAAGTGACTGCAAGGTCTCTCTGCAAAATTTGGAATAATTTTCTTTTGATTCAGTACCATTTCCTTCTTTAGGAGGACAGCCTAACAGAAGTGAAATATTAGCAGTGTTCAAGGACAGAACCCCTGTGCCCACAGTCTGCTGCAGTCTGGCTGGGCACAATTCATGAGCCATTTGTCAAGCAGAAACGAACGTTATTTTTAGAACACACATGCCGCACCACACAAGCTCTTCAGGAACTCCCTCAGAGCCCAACTGCCACCCACACCTTCCCACGAGCCTCTCAACCCCCACTCCTCCTCTCTTGAGGCCGATTGGCTGGGTCACATGGGCGGAGCCAAAAGAGTCCCCCAATGAGCAGCTCCATGGTCTGAAAGGGTGGGGAAACAGCCCAATGAGCATCACCGCAGAGGAGCCAATTAGCTGGCAGCTGGAGGTTTGCTGGGGCCACGGTGAGCCAATCAGCTGGAGGTTTGCTGGGCCACTATAAACCAATCAGCTGGAAGTTTGCTGGGGCCCCTTCGGCTGTGGCTGTCAACATCTCCCCTCCTCTGTTTAAACAACAAGCATGTGGCTTAGGGACCGTGCCTGCCTTAGGTTGTCCAATACTACATATGGTCCTTACCCATCATCGGATGAGCTGACCTCAAGGCGTCAGCCTCCTGTCTTAGGTTGGTACCATTGCAATTGGATCTTACCCATCATTGACTACCGGTCCAGCATACAGCCACATCTGTGGATAGGCCTTTGTACCAGTGGTGGAGTGAGGTTCTTTGCCTCACCTCTATTGGCCCCAAAATTTTAGCTGAACGACCATCACAAGCAAAAGGGAGGAAGATACACCAAGCCAATTGATGGCTCCTTTTGGAAAAATTGTACCACCGATGACACCATCAGCAAAAATACTCCAACACTACCACAAGTTGCTGCACCAACAGATAGTTCACAATGCATACAAGTGATACATAATCCAGGCAAGTTCTGCAAGCAGTTCAGTGATAGCTACTGCAGAAGCTGTAGATTGGTTTTATCTTTGTCTTCACCGGCACTTGGATGAAGATAGGAATTCTGGCAATAATGGCTAAAGAAAAAATTATGTAACATTGCAGTAGGCACTAAAAGAAAACAATTTTCTGAACAATTTACATTATCCTGAACAGAATTATTAAATATAATGAAAAGGAAAGGTGAAAGTAAACAGATCTGTTAACCTCCTTTTTTGTTCACATATTAAAACAATCTTCAACAGCTGTTTACCCAATTTAAATTAAACCATTTAAATCACGTGAATAAGAAAAAAATTTGGATCCATTTTTTCATGAGTGCTCATCATATATGATAGATATAGACATACGCACATAGAAACATACAACACAAAACACAAGTGTGCACACATAATATAATACATACAACATATAACATAATAGTAAAGGCCTTGTAACTTTTTACAGGTGAAATCTCCATTGCTATGTTTAAAAACTCCATAGTTAAAAAATAGAACTGATCAGCAAAACATTAAGCTAGGTCTGTATGAGCTCAAAAAAAAAATAGAACTTTATGATGTGGGAAAGGGCAATAATAAAATAGATATTGAAAAAAATCCTGGTTTCATTAGCCTCTAGGTGTGGGAGAACCACTGTCACAGATGTAAGGATAGCCAAACTGGAGTTCTGGATATCAGCTGTTATGGATTTGAGCCAAATCATCATCTTCTTGGTCTGTAGAAATACCTTTAGTTAATCTCTCTGGAATCCAAATTGGCTGCTGTTCTCCCTGTGGAAACACACAAACAGACCCCCGACTCCAGACATTCACTGGGTCAGGACCTTTCCATTGTTCTATTAGAATATCCTTACAAAGTACCTTAGGCTTATGTACATTTTTTGGACACATATGCCTTTTCGCAGCACTAATCCCTGATGAATCCAAATTTTAAAAGTTTAGAATAAAAAGGGTTATTTTAAGTTTATCTTTGGGGGATATATATACCCCTTCCCAATTCCCTCTTTTTGCTTTAATAAGTACATTTTAATAATTTGATGAGCTCTTTCAACTATGCCTTGTCCCTGTGGATTGTATGGGATTCCTGTTATATGAGTAATGCCAAATGATGAGCAAAAATGTTCAAAAGAGGTAGAAGTATAGCCAGGACCATTATCTGTTTTAATTGTTTTGAAACGCCTACTGTGGCGACATTTTGTAAGCAATGAGCTATAATATCTTTAATTTTTTCTCCGGTATGAAGGGAGCCCATCAAATATCCGGAAGAAGTATCAACTATAACATACAAATATTTTAATCTTCCAAATTCTGGCAAGTGTTTGACATCCATCTGCCAAATATGGTTAGGTATCAGTCCTCTAGGATTGACTCCAAGATTAACTTGTGGTAAAAAGGTCACACAATTTTGACATTGTATTATTATTTGTCTAGATTGTTCCTTAGTTATTTTAAAGTGCTTTTGTAAAGTATTAACATTGACATGGAACCTTTTATGAAAATGTGTAGCTTCTTCTAGTGTAGAGAAAACAAGTATGTCATGTGTAGTTTTATCTGCAAAATCATTGCCCAAACTAAGGGCTCCAGGCAATCCTGTATGTGCCCTGATATGTCCTATAAAGAATGGGTCTTTTCTGTCCCAGATTAGACTTTGTATAGTGGAAAACAAAGAGAAAACAGTAGAGGAAGGGGAAATCCTACCAGCATCTTCAAGGGATACTATAGCATTAACTATATACTGACTATTGGAAAATAAATTAAATACAGAATGTTTAAACATCACAAAAGATTATAATACTGCATTAAGCTCTACCTTTTGAGCTGATTGTTTGGGTACTAAAAATGTAAAAGTTTGATCAGGTGTAACTACTGCTGCTGTACCATTATTTGACCCATCAGTGAATATATTTGGAGCATTCATGATAGGTGTTTTTCTTGTCATTTTTGGAAAAATTACAGGATGCGATGACCAAAAAGACAACAAAGGATTAGATGGTAAGTAGTTATCAAATGAAACATTATATTTCCACATGATTATTGCCCAAGTATTTAACTCATTAGCTAACTCATCAATTTGATTCATAGTATATGGAGTAATAATTTTATTGGGAGAAATTCCAAACACTCCCTTTGCTGCTTTTATTCCTTTGAGTATTAATTGTCCTACAGCCTCAGGATACCTAGTAAGAATAGTGTTAGGAGAATAAGATAAATGTATCCATAATAATGGACCTTCTTGCCAAAATACTCCTGTAGGAATATTTTTTGTTGGTAGTACAATAAATAATAAAGGCAAA
>NW_026000136.1:543626-564060 GCF_001458135.2 Marmota marmota marmota
TCCAAATGCATATTTTCCATATATGTTTCAATGATTTTTAATGCCTTTCTTGCTTCAGGCGTTAACATTCGGGGTGAATTTGGATCTGATGGACCTTTTAGGATATCAAATAAAGGTCCCAACTCTCCTGTTGGTATACCTAAATAAGGCCTTATCCAATTTATGTCTCCTAATAACTTTTGAAAGTCATTAAGTGATTTGAGTTGATCTACTCGTATTTGAATTTTTGGTGGACGGACCATGGTTGAGGATAATAGAACTCCTAAATAATTAATTGGAAAATTTAATTGTACTTTATCTATTGCTATCTCTAGATTATAATTTTTTAATAAGTTTGTAAGTGTGGCATAACGTTCTAGCAATGTGTTTTTATCTTTGTGTGCTAATAATACATCATCCGTATAGTAAAATATTTGTAGTTCAGGATTTTGATTTCTAAGTGGCTGGATTACTTTGTTAACATAACTTTGACACATAGTTGGGCTGTTAGCCATCCCTTGAGGGAGTACTTTCCATTCATATCTCTGATCAGGACCTTCATGATTCAGTGCAAGGATAGTAAATGCAAAATGTGGACTATCCTCAGGATGAATTGGAATTGAAAAAAAAATCTTTAATATCTATAACTAAAACAAACCAGGTTTTTGGCAAAGCAGACAGTTAAGGAATCCCCAATTGAGCAGGTCCCATAATAACCATCTCATTATTAATGGATCCTAAATCTTTCAATAATATCCATTTACCAGATTTCTTTTTGATGACAAAAATGGGAGTATTATGGGGAGATACAGAAGGTTGTATATGTCCTTCTGCTAATTGTTGTTTGACCAGGTCATGGGCTGCTTGTATCTTTTCTTTAGTCAGGGGCCACTGAGGAACCCATACTGGCCTTTCTGATTTCCATGTAATTTTTATTGTCTCAGTGACCCCTCCTGAAAACCCAATCCATGTCTGTCTGTTCCTTGATCTATTTGTATTGGTGCTGCTATACCTTGTTCTTGTTCTCCTAATCTTTTTCCTTTCCTAAAACCTTGTCTAGCCATAATAGTGGACGCATTTGAATTGATGTTATTTGTTAATTTTAGTCCTAATTATTCTAGGACATCTCGTCCCCATAAATTTACGGGAAGGTGATCCAATACATATGGCTGTATAGTTCCTTCACATCCTTCAGGATCCTTCCAATCTAATACCATTGCACTTCTATGGGGATTAGTTGCCACTCCTAGGCCTCGAAGCGTTTGAGTGGCTTGTTGTAATGGCCAGTGTTTGGGCCATTCTTGACAAGAGATGATGCTAAGGTCTGCACCTGTATCCAGTAGCCCATTAAATTCATGTCCTTGAATATTTAGTTTTAGCATGGGGCGAGAATCTAAATTAAAAGAAAGCATAGCACAATCTACACCTGTGGAGCCTAATCCCCTGGAACCTCGTTCTACAGTATGACTGGAAAATTTATCATGTAGGCTGGGTATTATTAATAACTGTGCTATTCTATCTCCTGGTGAAATTACTGACATACCCTTTGGAGAACTGTCTATAATTTTTATTTCACCTTCATAATCGGGATCAATTACCCCAGGACTTATCATAAGTCCTTTTAGAGTAGAAGAACTGTGTCCCAATAATAAGCCTGCTGTTCCTTTGGGAAGAGGCCCTTTTACCCCTGTGGGAATGATTTGAACTCCCATCTCTGGAGTTAGTACTATTCTGGCGGAGGCACAGATATCCAATCCTGCACTTCCTCTGGTTTGTCTAAGTGAGGGATCTAATGGATAATGTGTCCTGGGCACTACCCTGATGGTGTTGCTGGGTTCCTCCAGTGCCCTGTATATTTGTGGTCATGGGCCCCGGAGCATTGGGCCCCCCTGCCCGTTTTTTGACAATGGAGCCCAATGCCTTTCTCCATGATATCGTGGATAGACACCTGGTCCTTGTTCATTTTTTGATAACAGAGTGAGCCAATCAGATGGAAGTTTGCTGGGGCCCCTTCAGCTGTGGCTCTCAACAACAGTCCATACCACACTCTTGTAGAAAGTCAGTCCAGTACCTCTCTCCAGGGAATGCATTTTCAGGAATAATTCAGCAAAGAAAACACCCAATGGCCAACATCAACTACACAACAGGAAGCATTTTATATGCTTTTTGTGTTTAATTCACTGAGTCCCCAAATAATTCTATGAGGTAGATACTATTACCACCCTCATGTTCCAGATGAGGAAACCAAGGCCCAGAGGAGTAAAGAAACTGCTCCCATGTCACA
The DNA here is from genome assembly GCF_001458135.2 of Marmota marmota marmota. NCBI lineage: Eukaryota > Metazoa > Chordata > Mammalia > Rodentia > Sciuridae > Marmota > Marmota marmota. The sequence continues at coordinate 545,890 of NW_026000136.1, forward strand.
CAGCTGGTTCATGTTGGAACATGATTCAAATTCATGGTATCAGATGCCAGAGCAAGAGATGTGACCTCAAAGTCACCTATGTAAAGATGTCCCTTGTGACAATATTTGCAGTAGTAGAAATCTGTGCACAGTCTCTTACTCCACTCACTTTCAATCTGTGGCTATAGTCACTTGAAATGAACTTCCAAGGCTTTTCAATCCTATCACTGCTTGTCGGGTCCCTGGTCAATTATCAACTCTCCTTAGGATTCCTCTCATTTCCAAATTAAAATTAATCCTGGACTGTCTGATGCAGTAGGACCTCATGATTGAGCTCTTGAAATGTGGTTGCTCCCCGTTGATACCTGCTATCCAATGTCATGTGAATTTACTAGAGTGAGAGACTCAGTGTGAAAAATAGAAATAAGGTATTGAAAATTTTTATAGTTACCATATATTGAAAATTATAGTGCTAAAGTTTGGATTTGGTTTTTACACCAAGGGATCATGTCAGAAACTTGGTCCCTAGTGTGGTGATGTTATCAGCAGGTGCGACTTACCACAAGTTTGGTATAGCAGGAACTCATTCCTAGCCCATCCCCATGGTCTGGCATCCTGTCTCTTCCTGTCATTTTGAAGCCAGAATTAGACAGGCAGATAGGCAAGGGTCAAATCCAGATAATGGAAGAATTGAAATGTTAATTCCTTTAGAACCTATCAAGGTAGCTTCCCACCTTTTGGTCATCCCACCAAGCATCTCCTAGGCCTAGTCACATACAAAGAGGAAAGAGAAAGAGATAAGGAGAAGAAAGTAGGAGAACAAAGGAAGCCTAGGACATATTTTTTTAAAGGCAGAACATCTCACTTCTTGGGATACCAGGATACCAGCTATGGCCCCCTTATCCCTACTTGGAGAAGTCTATGTTACCCCTTTTTAAATAAACCCTGCTTTATATGCTTGCCTACGAATGCTTCTCTAATGTTATACTTCAACATGTGGGGAAGCAGGACTTGTCACTGGTAACCAATAGTATCAATTTCTCCCTCTTTCAAGTGCTTCTACCATGATGATACCTGATGGATGGAAGCCAGAAGAACTCTCACAAGAGCCAAATCCATGCTGCTGGAACTTTCAGCCATCAAAACTGAGCTAAAGATCTTGAATAATTTTTCTTATCAAAATTATTTTAAGAGTTCATCTCACTTCTAGTCAGAATGGCAATTATCAAGAATACAAGCAACAATAAATGTTGGCGAAGACGTAAGGGAAAAGGTACACTCATACATTCCTGGTGGAAATGCACATTGGTGTAACCACTATGGAAAGCAGTATGGAGATTCCTCTGAAAACTTGGAATGGAACCACCATTTGACCTAGATATCCCACTCCTCAGTTTATACTCAAAGGACTTTAAATCAGGATACTACAGTGACACAGCCACAGCAATGTTTATAGTAGCTGAATTCGTAGTGGCCAAACTATGGAACCAATCTAGGTGTCCTTCAACAGATGAATGGATAAAGAAATTGTGAGGAAGAGATCCAAGATGGCAGGCTAGAGGGAGGCTGCATTCCTTGTCACTCCATGACCTAGGATTCAAGCAGTGGGAATACTGTTTCTCTGTGAGTTATTAAAGGACCCCTGACAGCTGCTCCCATGTAGGAATCCTGGCTACCATGTCCACTCAGGTCCCCTGACCTCAATGTCTGTGCAGAACCCCCAGCATCAGTGCCTGTGCAGGATGCCCAGCTGCCACTCCCATGTGGGCCCCCATCTACCAGCATAGGGATCCCCTTTCACCTCCATCTTGAGACACTGTAACTGTTGCCATAGTCACTTGCACCTGGGGACAACTGGCAGGGTCTAGAGACAGCTACCAGCAAAAACACTGCATGCTACAGAGCAGCATTTCTGAGCATGCTGCCCAAGGCCACCACCTGGCCCTACCTGACACCCTATCTCTGAAAGCAGCTGCCTCTATTTTGAAACACTTTTGTTGCCATCTTTAGTTGGGGCAACTCCCAGATTGGGACACTGGCTGAGGCCTAGAAGCAATATCAAGGTAACTTTAGTTCCACAACTCCCCCTTCACCCCCACAGCCACTAATCTGGCACAGTGCTTGCAGCTATGTCATTGGTCAGTAGCTCACAAAGCCTGGTCCTGATCTGCCCAATGCAAAACAGATCTCCATGACAGGTGCACAGGCCCCAGAGTGCAACCCACAAGAATTCCAGAGAGAGAGAGAGAGGTTCCTGAGTGGGAAATAGAAAGAGAGTGGGTGAGTGAGATAGAGTTTAGAGACTAAATTAGAGACCAGGAATTGTGAGGCCTACAGGTGATATAAGCAGATAAGACAAGGTGCCAACATCACATGAGCAGGCCCCAAAGCAGATCCTTGGGGTGCAGACTCCCAATAGGGACTGGCAAGGGCTCCACCCCACCTCCAGGAGTTCCACCCCCAATGCCAACCCTCCCACCCTAATAACCTTCACCATCCTGAGGGTGGAGATAACAGCAAACAACTGTCTATTGCATGAGAAGGGAAACAGGAAAGATACTGAATTCCCACAGAAACAATCCTTAAATTTTCCTTTGAGTTTTTTTCTTTTCTCTTTGTATTATTTTCTCTCTCTCTTCCCCCACCCTCACATCCCCAACATTTGTGAAACCAAGTACTTTTCATACATTAGGCTACTGAGGACTGGAATGTCTGAATAGTATACTACAATTGCATTGTATATACTTTTATCTCTTATTTTTACATTTTTAATTTTTCTTAATTTTTATATTTGTTTTTTATACTCTATTGTCTTCTCACTTGTCTCCCCAAAATCACTTTCTATCTTTTCTCCTGCTACTAGCCAACTTCTTTTGATTCCTCTTTCATGCTTCCTAAGACCTATTAACTCTATGTCCTCACCTCCTACCTCCTTAACATCTCATCCTACACCCCACCCCTGGTTCTTTCTTTGTACACCATCAGAAACTATAGACCTTTTGCAAACTGACTGTTTATATTGTAGATAATCATTAAACTCACCATTTCTGTGTATTGTGACAAAACCACAAACATCTTAGTAGGATGTTTGGTTTAAGGTTTTATATTGTTTGTATTAGGATCTGTTAATATCAATCTCCCCCTTAAAGGAGAGGTATTGGAACCCTGCAGGGACAGTATAAGCCTATAGGGTAAAAACTGTAGCACCTCAGATCCACAGTGCTAGAATGGAAGATACAGGAACAACATGAAAAGACAAGGGAAGAAAATGCCCCAAACAAACCAAGACACTACATTATTCGATTCTATGACCAGCTCAGCAGAAGAAATATCAGAGAAGGAGTTCAGGATGCACATTCTTAAAATATTCTGTGAATTAAAGAATGATATAAAAGAGCAAATACAGATCAAAGAAAGATCATTTTAATAAAGAGCTACATAAGTAAATACAAGAAGCAAAAGATTAATTCAATAAGAAAACAGAGATTCTAAAAAAAACAGAAATCCTTGAAATGAAGGAAACAATAAACCAAATTAAAAATTCATAGAAATCATCACCAACAGATTGATCACTTGAAAGACAGAACATCAGACAATGAAGACAAAATATACAATCTTAAAAATAAAGTTACCACACAGTGAAGATGCTAAGAAACCATGAACGGAACCCATCCATGAATTATGAGATAGCATAAAAAGACCAAATTTAAGAATTATTGAGATAGAGGAAGACATAGAGTTACATACCAAAGAAATGAACAATCTATTCAATGAAATAATATCAGATTTTAAATTTTTAAAAATAAATTTTTAATTTTTAAATTTTAATTTTAAAATAAATTTAAATTTTAAAATAAATTTTCCAAACATGATAAATGAATTGGAAAATTAAATACAAGAGGCTTACAGAACATCAAAATGTACAAAATTACAACAGATTTACACCAAGGCACATTATAAAGAAAATGCCTAGCAGACAGAATAAGGAGAGAATTTTAAAAGCCACAAGAGAAAATAATATGATTACATATAGGGGAAACCAATTAGGATCTCTGCAGATTTCTCAATCCAGACCTTCAAAGCTAGAAGAGCCTGAAATAACATATATCCAATTCTAAAAGAAAATGGATGCCAACCAAGAATCATATGTAGCAAAATTAAGCTTTAGGTTTGATTATGAAATTAAAATCTTCCATGATAAATAAAAGTTAAAAGAATTTACAACTAGAAAGCCTGTACTACATAACATCCTCAGCAAAATATTCCATGAAGAGGAAATGGAGGGAGCAATACCTTCTCAGCAAAGGGAGGTATTACACTAAAGAAAAAAACAATCAAAGGAGAAACCAAGTCAAATTAAAAACCAAAAATAAACCAAAATGACTGGGAATACAAATTATGTCTCAATTGTAACACTGAATGTTAATGGCCTACTCATTAATCAAAAGACATAGACTGGCACACTGGATTTTTTAAAAAGATCCAAAAATATGCTGCCTTGAAGAGAGTCATCTCATAGGAAAAGACATCCACAGACTGAAGATGAAAAGTTTGGAAAGAACATATCACCCACATGAACTGTGGAAACAAGTAGGAGTTTCCATCCTCAAATCAAATAAAGTAGACTTCAAGCCAAAGTCAATAAAAAGAGATAAAGAAGGCTATTTCATACTGCTTAATGGAACCATACATAAACAAGACATAACAATTCTAAGTATATATGCCCCAAACAATGGAGCATTTACATTCATCAAACAAATTCTTCTCAATTTCAAGAGTCAAATAGACCACAACACATTGAAACTGGGTGACTTTAACAAACCTCCATCACCACTGGATAGACCTTCCAAACAAAAGCTAAACAACAACAACAAAAATATAGAACTCAATAGTAAAATCAATAACTTATACTTAACAGACATATAGAGAGTATTTCATCCATCAATGAGTGAATACACTGTCTTCTCAGCAACACATGGATCCTTCTCTAAAATAGACCATATATTATGCCACAAAGCAACTCTTAGAAAATACAAAGAAGTAGAGATACTACCCTGTATTCTATCAGATTGTAATGGAATGAATTAGAAATCAATGATAAAATTTAAAAATGAAAGCTACTCCAACACCTGGAGACTAATAATATGCTGCTGAATGAACAATGGGTTGTAAAAGACATCAAGGAGGAGATTAAAAAATTCTTAGAGGTAAATGAGAACACTGATACAACATATTGAAATCTCTGGGATACTATAAAGGCAATAGAAAGAGGAAAGTTTATTGCATGGAGTTTATTCCTTAAAAGAAGAAAAAGTCAACAAATAATTGACCTAACATTACATCTCAAAGCCCTAGGGAAAAAAAAGAACAAATCTACACCAAAAGCAGTAAAGACAGAAAATACATAAAATCAGAGATGAAATCAATGAAATTGAAACAAAAGAAACAATTGAAAAAACTGACAAAGCAAAAAGTTGGTTCTTTCTAAAAATAAATAAAATTGCAGACACTTTGCCATGCTAATGAAGACAAGAAGAGATAAAACTCAAATTTCTAAAATCTGTGATGAAAAAGGAAATATCATGATGAACATTACAGAAATACAGAAGAAATTGAAAATTATTTTGAAAACTTGTACTCCAATAAAATAGAAAATATCAAAGACAACAACAAATTTCTAGAGTCAAATATTTTACCCAAACTGAATCAGGTTGATATACACAAGTTAAACAGATCAATTTCAAGTAATGAAATAGAAGATGGCATTAAAAGCCTACCAACCAAGAAAAGCCCAGGACCAGATAAATACACAGCTGAGTTCTATAACATCTTCAAAGAAGAACTAATACCAATACTCCTCAAACTCATTCTATGAAGCCAGTATCACCCTGATTCCAAAACCAGACAAAGACACGTCAAAGAAAGAAAACTTCAGACCATAGATGCAAAAGTCCTCAATAAAATTCTGGAAAATTGCACACAAAAACGTATTAAAAAGATAGTGCACCACCATCAAGTGGGGTTCATCCCAGGGATGTAAGGTTGGTTCAACATATGGAAATCAATTAATGTATTTCATCACATCAATAGACTTAAAGATAAGAATTATATGATCATCTCAATAGACGAGAAAAAGCATTCGACAAAATACAGCATCCCTTCATGTTCAAAACTCTAGAAAAAAATAGGAATAATAGAAAAATATCTCAACATTGTAAAAGCTATCTGTGCTAAGCCCCAAGCCAACATCATTCCAAATGGAGAAAAAATGTATGCATTGCCTCTAAAAACTGGAACAAGACAGGGATGCTTTCCTTCACCACTTCTATTCAACATTATCCTTGAAACTCTAGCCAGAACAATCAGACAAAATAAATTAAAGGGATACACATAGGAAAAGAAGAACTCAAACTATCCCTATGTGCCAATGACATGGTTCTATATTTAGAAGACCCCAAAAATTCCACCAGAAAATTTCTAGAACTAATAAATGAATCCAGCAAAGTAGCAGGATATAAAATTGATACCCACAAATCAAATGAATTTCTTTATATAAGTGATGAGTCTACTGAAAGAGAAATTAGGAAAAATATCTCATTCAAAATAGGCTCAAAAAAGATAAAATACTTGGGAATCAATCTAACAAAAGAGGTGAAAGACCTCTACAATGAAAACTACAGAACACTAAAGAAAGTAATTGAAGAAGACCTTAGATGATGAAAAGATCTCCAGTGCTCTGGGATAGGCAGAATTAATATTGTCAAAATGGCTATACTACCAAAACTGTTGTACAGATTTAATGCAATTTCTATTAAATCCTAATAACATTCTTCATAGAACTAGAAAAAGCATTCATGAAATTCATTTGCAAAAATAAGGGACCCACAATAGCCAAAGCATTCCTTAGCAAGAAAAGCGAAGCAGGAGGCATCGCTATACCAGATCTTAAACTATATTACAGAGCAATAGTAGCAAAAATGGCATTGTATTGGCACCAAAATAGTAACAAAAATGGCATTGTACTGGAACTTGTAGACCAATGTTACAGAATAGAGGACACAGAGACTAACCCACACAAATACAGTCATTTTATGCTAGACAAAGGCACCAAAGACATTCACTGGAAAATATATTGGAAAAAAGATAGCCTCTTCAACAAATGGTGCTGGGAAAACTGGAAATCCATATGCAGGAAATGAAATTAAGCCCCTATTTCTCATCATGCACAAAACTTAGCTCAAAGTGGATTAAGGACCTAGGAATTAGACCAGAGACCCTGTGCCTATAGAAGAAAAAGTAGGTCCTAATCTTCTTCATGCCAAATTAGGCCCCTACTCCCTTAACAAGACTCCTGAAGCACAAGAAGTAAAGTCAAGAGTCAATAAATGGGATGGATTCAAACTGACAAGCTTCTTCTCAGCAAAGGAAACAATATATAGAACAATATAAACAATATAAAGAACTCAAAAAACTTAACACATTGGGCTGGGGTTATGGCTCAGTGGCAGAGCGCTTGCCTCGCACATATAGGCACTGGGTTCAATCCTGAGCACCACATAAAAATGAATAAACAAAATAAAGATATTGTGTCCTTGTATAACTAAAAAATATTTTTAAAAACTTAACACAAAGAAAACAATAATCAGTCAATAAATGGGCTAAGGAGATAAAGAGACACTTTTCAGAAGATGATATACATCTAAGATTTCATCTCACTCCAGTCAGAATGTCATTTATTAAGAATATAAGCAAAAATAAGGTTGGTGAGGATGTAAGGAAAAAGGCACACTTTTATATTGTTGATAGGTGAATTGGTATAACCAATAGGGAAAGCAGTATGGAGATACCTTGGAAAACTTGGAATGGAACCACCATTTAACCCATCTATCCCACTCTTCAGTCTATACCCAAAGGACCTAAAATCAGCATACCACAGTGACACAGTCACATCAGTGTTTATAGTAGCTGAATTTACAATAGCTAAATTGAGGAACCAATCTAGATGCCCTTTAATAGATGAATGGATAAAGAAATTGTGGTATATATACAAATTGGAATATTATTCAGCATTAAAAGAGAATAAAATTATGGCATTTTCAGATAACTGGATTGAGTTGGAGAATATCATGCTAAGTGAATTAATCCAGTTCCCAAAATCCAAAGGCCAAAGGTTTTCTCTCTGATATGTGGATGCTAATCCATAATGGGGGTGCGGGTAGCATTGGAGGAATGGAGGACCTTTGGATAGGGCAAAGGGGAGAGAGGGGAAGGGAGGGGGCATGGGGTAGGAAATATGGTAGAAAGAGCTGGACATCATTACCCTAGGTACATGTATGAAGACATGAATGGTATGACTCTACTTTGTGTACAATCAGAGAAATAAAAAATTGTGCTCCATATGTGTACTATGAATTGAAATACATTCTGCTGTCATGTTTAAATAACAAATTATAATAAATAAATAAATAAATAAATGCATTTTTTAAAAAATAAAATGATATACACACGATGGAATATTACTCAGTCTTAGAGAGAATGAAATGATAACATTTGCCTATAAAACCTGGTTTTTTATACATAAGAGCTAAGAAAAATATTCAACATCTTCCCTGTCAATGGGCCTGCTGTGACCTTTGCACAACCTTGAAGGAACATCTAAAGAATGCTGAATTCCTGATGGGTTTGGCTCATTCAAGAGAACTTAGTCATTCACTTGTCTCAAGGATGTCACTCCCTCCCTTCAGTGATCTGGCCAGTCCTGGGAGAATTAAGTGTCATTGAGGGGATTGTTAGGTCACACAAGGCAGATTGTTAAAACGGAGCTTTCTTTGTTCTAACTTGAATTTAAGGAATAAGACTTTGGAGTCTCACCTGTAGAGAGGTAAGACTGCCCAGGACTTCCCAGTTCTAACCCTGAAAAACTGCCTAGGGATCCCCCAGTTACATGATTTCAGGTGTTGGTGTATCCCCCATATGGTGATATATTTTCTTCTCTTTCACTCCGGCCTTTCACTTTTGCTTTTGGTTTCATATTATTACTAAAATAAATGCTATCTCATATAAAGAGAGTATCTTTGTTGTCTATTGGATTTGACCTGTCAAATTCAACAGCTGCACACATACACAATGCTTTAATGTTACAATAATGTACCCAGGTTCGGGGACTTCATTATGGTGATGGACATATGATGATAGAAATTGCTACAGATGAGTAGGGTCATTGATAACTAACTTTATCTGAAATTATTGAAGGAGAGTTGGAATTCGGAATTGGGCAAATATTAGGAAAGACCATACATGCTTTAAGCAGAGAATTATGGGTGATTCCAATGATGGTCCAGAAGACCAGGAGATAAGGGAACTAGTCTCAGATGGAAATGAAGATCCTACTGGAAATGGGAATAAAGGTCACCCTTTTTATACCCTCACCAAGAGCTTGGCTGCACTGTTTCCATACCCTAGAGCTCTACAGAAAACAAATGGAAAGTGATGGACTAGTTTACTTAGTGGAAGGCATTTTTGAACAACCATGTATTCAGGCACCAGAATTGGTATTATTGGCCATGTTTAGTCAGTTTTAAAGTGAGACTGGAGAGCAAAAGGAAATAGATAAGAAAGATTTGGAAAACTCTCATTCTACCAAGGGAAAGAGTGGAAAAATGTGTACAGTGCAGAGAAGCCACTGTTTGCTAAAGAAATTAGCTTGGACAAGAAGGATCCAATTACTTTGCATTGGGAGATTATGAAAGAGGATTTCAGGGTATCTCAGAAATTTGCAAGGTGGCTTTCCCCATCACCCACCCAGAGATCTCCCAGGGAACAATTGTTTTAGTGACCAAACCTGAGCTCAAAGACACTCACCTGGTGATAATTAAGAATAGTTCCCCAAAAGAGCTGAGGTCTTGGCCCTGGAATTCCCAGCTTCTTAAAATATCCATGTGAATAGGTCCCATATCTATAAAGTGGAAGAGAAATCCAGGTCAAGGGATTGTGACTGTGTGTATATAGTGGATCACAAGTCACTGATTCAAGAATGGGAACAGTGAAGCCAGGCAGGTAACATGTAGGCCATAAATAACAACAAAAACTCCAATGGCCCTGATTACATCGCTCATCATCTCCCACATTCCCTGAGAGGACCCCAAAAGTCATAAAAATTAGCTCAAAGCAGCTGATTATTGTTAAGTTCCATCATTAGGCTTCCAATAAGTCCCCAAACATGAATTTGAAAATTCCTGAGCGATTCAGCCTAGATTGCTTCCAGGTCACTTCACTCACTGGTGTCAATTTAGAAGTTGACTTGATGCCATCATATTGTCCCTCCTATTGACCTCCAGTGGGGGTTGTCCCCACTCTGGGCCTTCTTTCCTCAGCAGAGAGGAATATTCTCCCAGTTTTTCATAAAACCTCTCTGGATGCCTTTTATTGCATCCCTGGTCCACATTCTCCCTTACTCATCTGCTGTAAGAGATTAAAAACACTGGCATACAGGAAACTGTTGAGTAAGAATAACCTGCTGGGCAGGTATATTTAAAGACATGTGCAATCTACTTCATGGATGTATTTATATATTAGACTCCTGTTTCTGATTTTGTTCCAAAAAGATGAGGTCATTTTAAACAGATTGGTTATCACAAATACAGAATCCCTATGGCAACCTTCAAAAGTAATCTGCTCAAAGAAATTCTAGTATTGAATAGAATGAAATTAAAACCTTTTAATCCTTTTAAAATATCAGAAGTGAAAAATGTGCTGTGATAAAAGCTGAATCCTAGCCTTTTCTTCAAATATTTAAACATAATTTATATTTTCTATTTCTTCACATGATGGAGTTACTTTTAATAATGAAATTGAAAATTATTAATATGCAAAACACTCAAAATAATATTCTATTTTCACATTATTATGAAAACCTTATTCTTCTTAAAAGTAAACCTGGGTTATAAGTCAAACATTACTTATAGGGGAGCATCTCCTTCCCACAGTCCAAAACTAAATTCTCTTTTCCCTTGCTCCCTGATGCCAGGAATCTCACCACTCAAAGGAATTCTGCTCCTAGTTGGTTTTGATTCATGTTCCCATACTGTAAATGAGAAGAGAAAGATATTTAAAATTCAATTCAGGGATCCTTCCTTTGGAGGCTGCCTATAGATTTAAAATCAGGGAAGAAACAAATATCTATACTATTTTTAACTTCTTAGAATTAGGAGGGAATTGTGATGGAAAGGAATAGAAGTCAAAATTAATCCCAAGTCTTCTCTGCTCAACAAATTCCTTGCCTTAGAGGTAAATAGTTCTGGATATGTAGGATGAAGGAATTGAGTTTTAAGAGGGAGGGTGTCCCAAGGAAATGGAACAGAAAAAGGGAAGAGCTAAATTTGAGCCTGTGATAGCATCTGGTGTGAACTTATTACATGGTGTAAATGGTGTTGGTAGGTAGGGAAGAGAGAACAAAAACTTCCTGTTCCACAGGAAATAAGACTTCTTCACATCTCTGGCAGCATGTATGAAACAGGTAACACCAAGACAATGAGACAAAAAGCCATGAAGACCCCTCTTACCCCCAGAACTCTGAGAGCTTGCCAATGGTGCATCCTACTGCACCCAGTGACCAATTGCTTGCAATCTATCTCTGCTTGATCAATCAAGGTCTAAATTGAGCCTCAGTCAGAATATGATCAGTGAGATACTGGCCATTGATCAGAGGCCACCCTTTATCATTTTGGAATATTCACTGGTATATTATAATCATGTGAAAGGTTACTGATTTCTTCTGTCAACACTTCTCTAGTGTTTTAAACATGAATAGATGGTGGGTTTTGTTGAATGCTTTTTCTGCAGCTACTGAGATGATCATGTAATACTTGCTCTTAACTGTATCCATGTGGTAAATTATATTTATTGATCTGCATATGTTGAACCAATCTTTTATTCCTGGGATGAAACTCACTTGATTATGGTACACTATCTTCTTAATGTGTTTTGGAATGTGGATCACCGATATTTTATTAAAAATGTTTGCATCTAGGTTCACCAGGGATATCTGCCTGAAGTTTTCTTTCTTTGATGTGTTTTTGTCTGTATTTGGTATCAGAATGATACTGGCTTCATAAAATGAATGTGGTAGTGTTCTCTTCCTTCAGTATTTCATGGAATAATTTGAGGGGGATTGACATTAGTTCCTTTTTTAAAGGTCTTGTAGAACTCAGCTGAAAATCCATCTGATCCTGGGCTTTAATTTCATTGCTTGATATTCCTGTGTTTAACTTTGCTATATTCTCATGGTTCAATTTGTATAGGTCATATGTCTCTAGGAATTTATCAATATTTTCAAATTTTTCTAGCTTATTAGAGTATAAATTTTCAAAATAATTTCTGATGTACCTTTGGATTTCAGAAGAGTCTGTAGTGATATTTCTTTATTCATCTCTAAGTTTGTTGATTTGGGTCTTTATTCTCTTTCTTTTTGTTAATTTGGCTAAGTATTTATTAATCTTGTTTATCCTTTCAAAGAACCAATTCTTTGTTTCATTGATCCTTTGGTTTTTTTTTTTCATTCTCAATTTCATTGATTTTGGCTTTGATTTTTAAAATTCCTATCTTCTACTGATTTGAGTGTTAGTTTTTTCTTCTTTTTCTTAGGACTTGAGGTGTAACAATTGTTTATTTAGTATTTTCTGGTCATGATCTATTAATATTTTTCTTTATTATTGACTTTACTTTCAAGATACAATCTATCTTCAAAGTCTAATCTCTTGGTGATATTTTCCATTCAATTTGAAATTTCATTTATTGAGTCTTTCATTTCCAGTATGTACAATTGGTTATTTTTCTTCTTCTTTTCTTTTTTTTGTGGGGGGTGGATGGGTAGGGGGGTTCTGGTGATTGAACCCAGAGGTGCTTTACCATTGAGCTACATCCCAAGCCCGTGGGGATTTACATGTTTATTTTGTGTTTGGGTTTTTTTTATTAAGATAGGATCTCACTAAGTTACTTAGAACCCTAAGTTGTTCAGGCTGGCCTTGAATTTGCAATCCTTCTGCCTCAGACTCCCAAGCTTCTGGGATTAGAGGCATGTGCCACTTTAAACTCCATTTGGCTTCTTTTCAGAATCTCTCTTTATTGAAATGATCTTTCACTTCCTGTATTTTCTTTCTAACTTCATTCCTAACACCTTTTTTTAGTTCATTAAACATTTTAACTATAAATTTTCTAAAAATTTTTTCTATATTTCTTCTACTATGTTTTTTAATAGAATCAGGTTTTGAGGTGTTGTGGGATGTTTGGGGTGTTTTTCTTTTTTATTACTTGTATATCTACCATCTGTTGGGATGATTATCACCTTTTCTTTTATGAAAGGGACTATTTGGTGAGTCTCTTTCTCTTAAGAGCCCCAAGCTGGGTGAATATCTAGGTATTGATATTTTACTCAAGGTATGTTTTCTGCTGTTCCCAGTATCAGCACCAGTTTTAAATACACTAAATCTTATTTACTACATTCACTTCAGAGTAAAGTCATAAAAAATTTGGGAGAAACAAAAAAAATGTTGATAGTATTATGATGTTCCTCTAATCCAGATATAAACATGTAATGATGTTCTTACCTATAAGCATGAACAGAACAGCACCCACCTCAGAGTTCTGTGAGAGTAAAATTTAATGGATGCTTATCAGCTGAAGTCCCATAGACCCAACTACTTGGTAAGCTGAGACGGGAGAATTGCTTGAACCCAAGGGTTCAAGACTAGTCTGGACAATATAGCAAAACCCAGTTTGTCTTTGGGTCTCTTCCAAAAGCAAATGATCCTCACCTATCTTAATAATCTCATTTGGAGTGCCAGATAGGCCCAAATCATCATGGCTATGATGATCAAAAGCTTTCTTTCTTTGATTCTCCCTAATTTCTCTTTGATTCTCCAGTTTCACCCTTAACATGCATTTCTTTATTTCTCTCTAGATCCTTCATATATTGTGCTGGTGAAAGAATCAAAGCTGATACTATTTGAAAAGAAATCCCTCTGTAAGTGATGGGGAGGCATTCTTGTGGAGAGCTCATGGCTGCCCTCCCACTCCAGGCACCATCCATGCACCTTATTGGGCAAAACAGCATCAATCTCCTGCGGCAGCCTCTTCTAAACATCAGGGTGAGTGGCCAGTTCATACCGAATGAGGGAGAGAGTGTTGGCAGTGAACTTAGAGCCACCAGAAATAAAGATAATTGGCTGGGCCAAGAGCTAAAAGAAGAGGAAACATTCCAGGAAAATCAGGCCAATGTTGAAAACCACAGTTTAGATGAGGGGAAATCCAAACGAAGCTCCCACCCAAATATCTGGGGAGAAATATGGAAAATCAATTTGGAGTTATTCTGGGAGTGGTTTTCACTCCTAGATCCTATAGAGCCAAAATAAGGCAAAATTGTTTCCATGCAAGTTGTCCCAGGGCCTACACTACTCTAGCCTGTCTGCTCTTCATTATTGTCATCCTCACCACCACCACAAGCTGGGTCTTTTCAAGACACTGTGTAACTATGGAATGACTATGGAAGTACTTTAGCTATGAGTAAAATATGGTGGCTTTGTCCTTCAGGGAGAATTTAAATTATTCTACCTAAAATATAGCAGGAAAATCATTAAGAGAGTTTGTCAGGCTAAGGTCTCCTTGTATGGAGAATTAAAAGATCTTCCATCTCAACATATTTGCAGGAACTTCAAAGAGATGTATTGGGCTCAGGAAAATTATTGCTACTGGAATATGGTCTAACTTACAAGGGTCAAACCTAAAACAAACAAGAAACACATGAGTGTTTTATTAAACAAAGGCTTTTTCACTCAGTTGTAAGGCTATCTGGGAGAAACAGCTTAAAACTAAGTAAAAATGTGAGTCACAGGTTACCTGAAACTTCTCAACCTGGGAAGAAACTTGTTCTGTTGGAATGAACTTTTGTCAGAATGAATTTTCATTCCTCCTCCCATGTAGATATTTTCAAGTTTAAAACTAAAAAACTTTCTAGTCAATATTTATATAAAGACTATGTACAAACATGAATGCACCACAGTGAATCTCACCATCAAGTGCCACAGTCTGGCTGGGCACAAAATCACAAGCCACTCACAGCCTTGTAGATTCAAACAGCAACTCTTTATTCTCGAACTGTCACTGGCACTCTACACGCACGTTCTGGGAAAATTCCCACAATCCACCGGGCTCTGCATACGAAATAATCTCTGAATCCCGGGAGAACTCAACGGGAACTCAAGGAGCGGGTGCCTGAGGCAGCAGGATACGCCCTATTCCCAGCAGGATCCACCTTAAACCCGGAACCACCCTATTCCCAGCAGGATCAACCCTAAACCCAGATCCACCCTAAACCCGGATCCACCCTGGTCCTTGAGCAGGGTTACCTTTCTCAAACATTCATGCAATGTCACTGCAAATGACCTGGGTCCAAGGCAAGCCCATTTCCACATTGGAGAGTCCTCCCTCTAAGCAACATTGAGTAGGCTGACAAGGAAATTGCCATGCATCATTCCTGCTTGGCTATGGCTCTCAGCAATCAAGTATATCCCACAAGAAATAAAAAAAATAACTATAAGTAAATGGCAGAAAGATCAATAGAGGGAAGGGAGTAGGGGATGGGGAAGGAGAGGTACTGGGGTCTGAACTACAGCATGAAATATTCCATGTTTTTATTATTATGTCAAAACGGGTTCAACTCTCATGTATGACAGAAAAGTACCTAGAAAAATATTGATATAAAGGCTATAATTTGATAAAAGGTTGAAATGTTGCCTTTCCGAAATCTTCTCTTTCATGACAAATAGGTAACACAGAATTGGCCCTTACATAACAGTTTCTTGTTCTTTGCTAGCTGATGGACTTTTTAAGTCTTGAAAGAAATCAAACTGATAATATCCCCCTTATATTTGATAATGTTTTCAGTTGTTGCACAAAAATAAAGTATTCTTCAGATTGTTCCTAACAAAACAATAAAATCAACTCTTAAAATTAAAAAACAAAGTGTGGCCCATAAACCAGCTGTATCAGCAGCACCTGGGAGCTTATATGAACTGTAGACTCTCAACCTTCCCCCACCTGATCACCAAGTCAAAACCTAGACTTTCATATAATGATGTGATTCAGGTGTACAATTTCACTTAGGAAATGGGGATTATATTTTTGAGAGACATCAAGTAATAAAAGGGCTGGGGCACTTCAAAATGGATGATTCCATGATGTTGCATAAACTATAGAGCAAGACAAAAAGCTAGAAGGATAGTGACTGATCCTATTCTAACGAATGAAATTAAAATAGCAGAAGAAAGAAGGTGTCAATAGAAGGGCATTGGGCATGAAATAAAAAAGAACAGGATCCAGTGAGTGGAATTAGTTCAATCAGGGCCTGAATATTACCTACCTTAGTGCATACCCCTTCTCTATACCCTACTTCATGCTCATCAACAGCCCTTATGATTATAATTTGGCCTCCCCCCTTTCCTTCCCTTTCTGAGAAGGAGGCAGAGTCAGGCCTGGGTATGTTTGATCAGGAATCAAATTGGTTCTTTAAAACACTTAGAACCCTGCCAATCCCAATCATATAATCCAAAACAAAGAAAAAGGCACAAGTGTAAGAAAGGTCTACCCATGAAGAATTCAGTGAGGCTGTAATTGGTAAATCTGACTAGTAAATCCATTCCAGTTGCCACAAACTTCATATGACTGAATTGAAACTGAATCATAAAGTCAAAGTTAAGAATTCTGCTGGTCAGTACTGTACCCTGCAGCCACAGGTAAATCATAATCCATCAAACTCCACTCGGCACATATCAATACCACACATATCTAGTGGTAATTGAATTCAGCAGCAGAGAAAAATAGTGCCTTTATCACAGAAAGCTGAATGAGACCAGAGAGAGACAGAGATGGATAGGCAGATGGTCAAAAGCAGATGCAGACATGGATATATTCACATTGGTGTATGGTGTCAGCCCATCTCTGCTCTAGAACCCATTTGAAAATATGTAGGACTTTTGAAACATGCTGGTCAAACCATTGGTAGTTTGAACTTGACCATAATGGAATCATTGTATTTAAATCAAAGAAATAGGCTCTGTTTCAGATTTTTTTTGAGGAAGAAAGGCAAGACAGAGCCAACCTATGTATGTCAGTGCATATGGATAGACATAAAAATATGTGGACTCCTCCCTCTGAACATCCTTGGTTACTTTTATGGGACCTCACATCTTTGGTATTCTGGGAGTTAATTATGAATTGCAGAAAATCCACACGATGCTAGAAACAGAAAGAGAGATTTCAAAGAGAAAAGGTCAATCTGGTTAGAAGTCAACCAGGAGTACAAAACTTAACCTCTGGACCCCTTTTAAGTCCAGAAGTTAAGTCCAGAAGTCTGACTAGGATTGCCTGAGTCACATGTGGACAAAAACACTCATCAACAAACTTTGGAGACTGGGATGTTTCTCTGAATGAAAACCAGCTATAGTGTCCAGCGGCTACTGGTGATTGGTGTCCCTGCTACTGGTGGTTGGTGTCCCTGCTCCTGAGTTTCCCTGGCTTCTGAATACAGCTTCTTGGACAGAGAGTGGCTGGCTTCTTCTCTTGTCCCACCTAGTTGCTTGGGAAGAAGGGCCAGACTTTCATCCTTTCTATTATCCTGCCTTAATTTTTCATCATATTTATCTATTGCCACTTCCAACTAATTACCAGGTTTTGTATGAGCATCCTCAAATACTCAACAAACCCAGAACACTACAAAATTTTCAGTGACATCTGATCTGCAGACATTCTAGTGCTGGCCACCAGGACGCATGAGCCAAAGCTGGGTTGGTCAGCTTGCTGCCTCGTTACCCATAAAACTGTGCCCCCACCCAGGGCTAGGAGAGGGCTCAAATTTAACATGGACCAAACTCCACTAGGTAGCCTAAGGAGTTCTTCCATTGGAGACTGTGTCAAATAAAAGCTTTGGAAATGAAATAATTCTTTGCCATTATATAATCTGGGACATGATAATACCAGTTAACATAATTTTTAAACAGTAATTTTTATATTTGACCATTTTTTGAAGAGAAGCAAAGCTTTTATTTCAGCAATACTATGCCACGGTCACTAATTTTCATTTCTATTGCAAATGTTAAACTCTCTCTCTCTCTCTCTCTCTCTCTCTCTCTCTCTCTCTCT
>NW_026000136.1:564085-615061 GCF_001458135.2 Marmota marmota marmota
ACTCTCTCTCTCTCTCTCTCTCTCTCTCTCTCTCTCTCTCTCTCTCTCTCTCTCTCATTCATTCTCATATCAATTTTCCCAACCTGTACCCTCTTCATTTACCCCAAAACATAAACACTTTCCTTTCTCAACCTACAGTTCTCCATCTGCCTTTAACAAAACATGGAGGCAAGTGAACATCACATGTATACAGACTGATAAATTGTCACAACATGGACATCCTCATGTCACACCACCACATTTTACCTTCTGGTTATCTTCAAGGTGATTTTCTTTCATCCTTTTTACAAAATTTTTTGAGAAAATTTAGAGAATCACTTGGAAAAAGATGGAGATATTTAATATCTCATAGAGTGGGATAGGGAAATGAAAAAAAAATTAATTAATATGCAAAATTTTCCCTGAAGGAATTACACTTTTCTGAAACACTAAGAAGAGTAAAAGTCATCATGGTTTTCAACCAGGACCCATTCCCTCTGTAACCTTTGCTTGAGCTCCAGGCCATTGGCTGAGCAAGGGCACATCCACACAAGGGGCCCCCTACCATAGCAGTGAGACCAGTAGCCGCCCCCCCCCCCCGCCCTTCAGAGTGGCCAAAGAATCCAGAATAAATTCCCTGACCTCTTACTCTTTTATCCACTGGACAAGAGTCTTTTGGATAAAACAGAGCATAATCTGCTGCTGCAACTCAGTGGTTAAGTGCCCCTGTACATTGTTTTTCCAATTTACTGTAAATCTAAAACTATTTAAAAATAAAAATTTTACAAGTACAAATAAATCAAGGCTCAGAGGAGTAAAGAAACTGCTCCCATGTCACACAGCTGGTTCATGTTGGAACAGTATTCAAATAAAGGTTTAATTTCTTTTTTTAAACCGTGAGAGCCTACCCGCCAGTTTGTAAAGACAGAATAATATTTTTTCACAAGCACTGTTTTGATCATCTCTGGATCCGTGACCACCAACACAGGCTGTTGACCACTTCCAACCTGTGCTAGAAAATCAGACTGATTAAACCTAACAGTCCAGATTCTGCAGTTGGAGCCACACCTGATGTTGCACAAGACACAGCCTCGTCCTACAATCCACAGCAACATTACCTCCCAGTTCAAGTTAGTAGTTCTGACCACTTAAGCCACTGGAGCCTTCACAAAAATATAGTGTTACATAGCTCAGGCAGGAAGAGGCAAAGACAAAATAGTTCTTCAAATAGATCATAACTAGAAATTACATGGGAACTTTTGTTAAGAACAGATGGTGCATAGATGGGTATCACCTATACCATTCTCCATAATTTTTATATGCTTACACTATTTCAATAACTGGGATGGGGGTATAGTTCATTATTCTATTACTAGAGTGCTTACCTAGCATGGGCAAGACACTGGGTTGGGTCCCCAGTACCACAAAAATTAAAATATTTTAACACCTAAACAACATATTTGATCAGTGAAAAGTTAAAGAAATATTGGCTCTACCCATAAACCGTATCCTTAATAGGGTCACTTTTCTATATTTTTCATGCTATTATATTTAATGAAGCCAAATCACTGTCCACAACAGTCTAAGTAATTTATTTATTTTTAGATAAATTGGGTTTATTTTTATTTTTTTATTTCTTACATACATGACATTAGTGGAAGGCATTACAATCATAATTATCCTTTCACTAACTTTATTTTTTTTTAGAGAGAGAGAGAGAGAATTTTTTAACATTTATTTTTTAGTTTTCGGCGGACACAACATCTTTGTTTGTATGTGGTGCTGAGGATCGAACCCAGGCCGCATGCATGCCAGGCTAGTGCGCTACCTCTTGAGCCACATCCCCAGCCCCTCACTAACTTTAAATGATATCATGTCTTTTCTTCTTCCCAAATGTCCCAAGGATTCCTATCACCAAGAATAGTGAGTAAGATCTTCCATTAGCTGCTCCCTGGTCATCACCCTGAATATGTTCCTTTACTTTGTCTTGTTCATTCTGTTCCAGGGACACTAGCCTTTCGGTTCTTCACATACCATATGTGTGTCTCAAGGCGTTACCATTGACTGCTCCACTGACTGGAAAACAGCATCCTAGAAACCCTTATCCAGGAACTTGTCCTTGACTTCATTCAGGTGTTTGCTAATCCTTAATGGCTCAAAGAGGATGTCCCTAACTACCTTATCTACCACTCTTAAGTTCCTTACTCTGACCTATGGTCTTCATAGGACTTAGGACTTTCTAATATGATACTTTAAATTAATTGAACTATTTTTTATTGTCTATGTTCTCTCTTATTATCTATAGCAGGGATATTCACTGCTATATCAGCAATATTTGGAATAGCACATAGTAGCTTTTAGGCAAAAAAAAAAATGTTGATTAAGTAAATGAAAACTATCTTTCCTTGTAGAATTCACACAAGTTGTGGAGAGAATTCTAATGATGTTGTCAGCAATATTTAATGCAATAATGAAAAATGTTAATTTTCAAAATAAACACTTCAAATATGGAAGGAGAAAAAAATTAATTATGCTGATAAAATGTGATATTGGTTACACAAATATTTTAGTGCCTGTTACAAAATCGAGCATTATTTATTTTACAAAATCTCCTTTGACAGTTTTGTGAGCCAATGTGCCTGTGCTACCAATAATTTAAATCTGCTTCATCTTAGCATTAACAGCATGATTTTGGAATGATTAAATCCCTCATTTGCATTGACAGAAGAACCTGGTAAGTCACATGCTTTGTATGATATAAACTCTTTACTCTAAATAACCTAATTATTTTGTCTTTGCACATGTATATTCTTGTCACATGAATTCCTCTATCAGTTTGACAGGTTTTTCCTTTAATGTTCCTGATCTTTCACAGTCATTTTCCCTTTTAATGCATTATCTACTTATAGGAAATAGGTGTCAAGACGTAAAATCCCTATAAACTTCATCCTGTAGAACCTATTACTGATGTCATAGTGGCAATGGTGGCTGTTTAAAATAATACTTGAATAATTGTTTTTAAGACATATTGGGGGGGAGTTAAAAAGTTGAAGACAAACTATCAACTGGTCTCAAGTAATAACGTTGCAAGGGGCAGTGGTAGATGAGCCATAGGAGATTCATCGCTCTGTGCCCTGGCCTTTAATAGGCCATGCTACCTCAGCAGAGCATGCGGCCAGCCCTGCAGTTTCTGAGGATTCATGGGAGGAGAAAAGGAGGGATTAAAAAGGGAAAGACTTCACTGAATTGCTTCTAATAAGTACAAAGATTGCACCTCTTCTACTGCTCCCAGAAACCTTCCAGCAGCTCTGCCAGGGAAGTTGGGCCACCCTTCAAAGTCATTATTTACATGAGCCCAAAGGGATCTGCTTAAAAAATAGACAACATCACTTCTTCCAAGTCAGTAGAATGAGATAGAAAAGGAAATGCCAGGCACTAGACAGAAGGTGAGCCTGGGAGTCCTTGGGCCATCAAAGCCTAAAAAAAAAAAAAAATCATTACCTGCAACATTCTCAACTTAATTCAGGGTCTGGACCTTGACATCTGGTAACATATGGGACCTTGGCAGGACCAGACACCAAAGGCTTTTCAACAGAGAGCTGCATCCCAAGAACTCTGGGTTAAGATTTTCCTCACATACCGAGGTGCCACATCCTAACAAATCTACCCAAGGGAAGTTTCCAGAATACTCACCTTCACATGTTCCCATATTTCTTATAACACTCTTCACCAAATTTCCACATGCCCCGGGAACAGAAAACAAAACTCTGTTATTCCAATGTACTAACCATAGCACCAACGGGGCACAAATGATTGGAATATCATGAGAGCAGGCTGACTACCCCTCATTGCAAGTTAGAGGGCAGCTCATAATCAGGGACATCTGAGTGGACAGGAGAGAAAATACAGGAGATACTGGAAGTGGGTAAATCAGTCCTTCTTGAGGTTTCTTGTGACTTTGTAGACATGGCAGGGATTGTCCTCATCTGTGAACATGAAGCAACTGCTTGTCTATCTAAGGTGTTCTGGCTTGTGAGTCTGTTGCCTCTAACATCTGCAAACCTCTGCATTATCCCCTCTGTGGGAAATCAAAGCTGAGGGACAGTGAATGAGATTTCCAGGGACATGCACACGTCTCCCTCCTTAGGCATGCTCTTATCTTACCTCATGAGCTCTCTCTCTCAAGTAGAGTTAGGAATCTGAAGACACCAGTGGACGGTTTGGTCCACCAGACTTATGTACATCATAGGGATGGTGTGAAGTCCTAAAAATCTCAGTACTTCCTCCTGAGGAGCAGCACTTTGACTGATAGAACTAAGTGGATCTTTGCAACCATGAGAAGCAAAACAGGGAGTTGAGCAAGACTCACCATATGATAATCCAGGGTAGTTCCCAAAAGTGGCAGAGGTTTTGGTCCCAGAGTCCCCAGCTTCTTAAAATGTCCGTGTGAGGAGGCCCCATACCTAAACAGTGAAAGAGAAAGCCAGCCACAGAGACTGTGACTGTACGTGGGGCTCGCTTGTCACAGACTCAGGAACCAGAACAGTCAAGCCAGGGAGTGACACATAAGCGATAAATGACAGAAAAAACCCCAAAGCAATAATCACATGCACTCACCCTCTCCACCTCCTGAAACTCATGATTAACTAAAAGCACCTGAACTCTTTGTTCTCCCATCCTAAAGTGAATCCATGCTAAGCGTCTCCAAACTAGAGTGTTCCTGAGAGCTTCAGACTGGAATTCTGCCAGGGTATTGCATTTGTTTGTGTCAATTTAGGAAACTGATTATTCCATGAAGTGATGATTTTCATTCATGGACTAATGATTGAGATAGAACTGGGAAGTTTTTTTTTTCTTCTGCTCCAATGATAAGATTTTGCTTAAGTGCATCTTCTCAACATCACGATGTCATGAAGCACCTGTGGTAACATCGCTCTTATAGTTTGTTCTGAGGCTTTTATAATTTTCTTTTCCTCTGAACCATATTCCTATTTTAGTATCTGGCCTTTGTCAGATCTGTCTTCCCAGTAAAATCCAGGAGTGCTCACAGTGCCCTTATTTGTATAAAATGACAACTGGGTCCATGGCTTCCTATGACATCAGAGAAATCTGAACACCTTCAGAGATACCCAACTCACTG
Source organism: Marmota marmota marmota (assembly GCF_001458135.2). Classification (NCBI taxonomy): domain Eukaryota; kingdom Metazoa; phylum Chordata; class Mammalia; order Rodentia; family Sciuridae; genus Marmota; species Marmota marmota. The sequence goes on from NW_026000136.1 coordinate 569,205, forward strand.
TTGTCAGAAACTCTGTATTATTTGATATACAGGGAAGGCTAATTTCCCATATTTCCCCTGAGTGACACTGCACACAAGAATGGGTGACCAATGCTTGCTTGTAAGCACAGTGGCAACCGTGCTCACACTTATCAAGAGGGTCAGTCACAAAGCCATTCATTCGCTGCCTCCGTCCATCAACTACCTCTGTATGAAAACCCATTAGGGCTGGTGCTCCCTAGGCCAGGCCTGCCTGCAACTCATCATCCTGTTCTGAGCCCCACAGCTGTGGGTCCTGGATCCTGAAAGCCTCTCCACTCCACCGTGACTGACATAGAGCAGACTGGGGAAAGAAGAGAGACAGAGGGAAGAGGCTGCCAGCAATGCCAAGGTTGGTCCCATAGTGGCAAATGGGGAAAGTATGAAAAGGAGCCCCAAGAGATTTTTCAGCCACAAGAGAGGTGCCCTCTGAAAGTTGATGTTCCTTCCTATTGATAGCAAGAGACGCACTGGCAATATCAAACAAAAAACTGTGAGGTGTTCCAGATGGTTGAATTAATACCTGTTTCTTCTTTTCCAGAGGTGAGCCTTTAAAGCAGTATAGGTGTCTGTAAAAATCCAGTAACTCTAGTAAAATATCATAAAACCAAACCAGATCATTTCAGGAAAAGTCATGTGTTTGAAGGATCCACAGGCGTACCTCTGCAAGGCCCAGCTGGGCTCTGGTAACCCTCCCCGATATTTCTGACAGCTGTCTCTGCTCTAAAAGTTCAACATTTAGAGATAAATAGTCCTGCATATTGCACGGTATAGAAATTGAGTTCTAGGAGGGAGTGGGGGTTCCAGGGGAGATCATATAAAAGAAGGAAGGTGAAGTGTGACCCTCCCACCAGGTATGGAATTCACTGTGGAGCTTTTCATAAATGATGCTGGAGGATGGGAGAGAGGGGAACGGTAAACCTCCACATACACAAGAGAGCCACACATCTTCTCCAGCAGACATAATGGAGAAGGTAAAGATAATGAGACAAAAACACAAACAACCCAGCATTCCCAAAGGGAATGGAAAAAGGGATGAGGTTCCCACTGCACATGGCAATGAGTTATTTGTAATCTGCCTCTATTGTATCTGGGTCATTGGTCTGGGTCTAAAATTCAATTAGATCATCCCTAGCAACCAGTTTTGTCAATAACCTCCCTAGCCACAGGAATAGGAAGTCGGGGAGCAGGTAGGAGCTCAAGGATCTGCTGAAGATCAATAGGAGCTTGTGTGTTTCTAGCAACTTCTCCTCCATTATCTCTTTTGATCTTCCAAAGAGATAAGGGAAAGAAGGGTCTGATTACCACCCAGTTCCAGGGTTACAGACGAGAAGAGCCTGAGTAGCTACTCACAGACAGAGGAGCACAAGCTGATTACCAAGAGGATCTAGGTCTCCATGGAGACATGGGGCATCAGGTCCATCACTGCTTTCCCTCCACAATTCTCTATGCTGAGTTTTTCTGTCAGCTGCAAATGAAAACCTTTAGGGCTGCCCTTTCAAAGTTGTCCCTGCAGAGCTTCTTCTGTGCCCAGACATATTCAGTGAGGCCAGCCTGCATTCTTACATTATGGAAGAGGAGGTGGGGACAGGACTCCAGCCAAGAGAAGGCCCATCTGTGCACCACCAAGAATTGGAGGGGTCTGATGCCCTCTGCACCCTGGCAGTTGGTAAAGGGTCATAAATACCCTTTCTCTGACCTCCTCTGAGTGCATGTTCTGTGTAAAATCAATAAGCAATTCTGTCAGTGTTTTCCTAAGACCAAAGATCATTTAGTCTTATTAGAAATTTAAGTGAACCCACTGGCATTAATTTCCTCTAACCTGCACTGACTGGTCACCATGGATCCTGTCATTCCAAAATGTTTGAATTCAATCCAACAAGTCACATCTACAAATCATTACTCAAGTAGTTTCTTCAGCCTAGAATGACCCTGTGCCCCATACAAGCTTCCTAATCACCCTTGAAAAACCAACTCAGGCCTATAATCCCAGAAGCTTGGGAGGCTGAGGCAGGAGGATCACAAGTTTAAAGCCAGCCTCAGCAAAAGTGAGGCATTATGCAACTCATTGAGGTTCTGTCTCTAAATAAAATAAATATAAAAAATATGGCTGGGGATGTGGCTCGGTGGACAAGTGCTACTGAGTGCAATCCCTGATACAAAAAACAAAACAAAACAAAAAAAAATTCAGGCACAAAAACAATATAGTAGAGAGTTTCTGTACCAATCTCCTATCATGCCTTCCTCTGAGCAATTTCTACCCCTCTTCCCCCCTCCCAGTTTTATTATTGACCTCTCTGCCCTCTGCCCCCTTTGAGGACTTCTATGAATATTTCCCTAACCAGATTGTGAGATTATCAAGGAAATTGGGTATCATTTACTGTTATGTCCCAAGTTCCTAGCAGAATTCTTGATACAGAGTTGAGTTGAATTGGATGAGATGGCTGGGCCCCTGCATGCCTTCCCCTATAAGTCCTTGGCAACCACTCTACCTACCAGGATACTGAGTACAATAGAAGCTATCACCTATGCCTCATCCCTTGTCCCTGTATGTTCAGGTGGATCCAGCAGGGTTCTGTTGAAAAGGCCCTTGAAGCAGAGACTGAACATGGAGGAGATGGAGCTGACAGCTGAGTGAGCGCCATCAATTCATGGTGCTCTTTGGAGAGTCTCTCAAAGGGGTCTGCCATGGACAGGAATTTAGAGAGATTCTGGAACAAAGAATGGCCCTATATCTCTGGCACACTGAGAAAAAGGACAGAAAAGGGGAAGAGCAATCAGCATGGCCACTTGGACCCCAAACACCTTAGCTACCAATGGAATGGAAGATGTCATTACAGGCAGCACACACAGCACATTGAAATCCAAAAATATGATTCCAGGTTGGGTAGGAGGGTGTGAGGGTCAGAGACAGTGGGTTCCAGTTTTTGATGAATGATGATTACTCAAATGGATGGTGAAGAGACCTGGGAAACTAGTCAGGGGGAGTCATGTAATTGATATCTCTGTCACTTGTGAGCTTCCCACCACATCTCCAATGGTAGAGACCCCACAAGTGAGTGTTTGGAAATTACATAAGTACACTATCATCATTCTGACTTATGTCCTGTATGAGTTTATTCTGAAAAAGAATGATTTATGCCAAGAAAATAACCTTCATATTTATTAATATACAACAAAATTAAAGACACTTGAGCTGCACTTGGCATATTTTCTTTATCTTTTCTCATCATTTTCAGCCTTTCCACAGAAAATTATAGGAATCCAAGTGCCCTTCCCACATTGACAAAAGAATCATACACACATCCATTTTGGCCTCCTTTGAGTGCATATTCTGTGAGAAGTTAATAAATACCTCAATCAGTGTTATTGGTAAGTCCAAAGGTTACAGATCACCACTCCCATCTCATTCCATTATTCAGGGTTTAAGTATATGGGCTATTGAACAGTGGCAGCTGGACATCTCAATAGTAAATATATTAGTTCAGAACCATCTCTGCTGCTTCCTTTCTTTACTCTGGATCTTGTCATGCAGTGTTAAATGTTGACCATCATAGTTTGTCACTTTTCAGTCAAAGCTTTCTCCACAGCTGCTCCTTTAAAGTGTTATAAACAAATACATCTATTCATCCATGCATTGATTCAAGGCCAAGGGGAGGTGTTGTACCAGGTAGAGTCTCCTAGCACATAGTCTCCTTACCCAGGAATAGCCTCAGGTGGAGTGGCAGACACATAAATGGGTTCAGATGAAGCCAATCTGAGGCATTCCTGTGCAATGTCTGGAAAAAGGGAGCTCTGCAGAGATGTGATTAAGGACAGAAGCGGCAGTGATGTTGGAAAGGAAAGCTGGGAGGCAATCACCAGGCATGGTGGGTTGACAGCCCAGGAAATTCTTACACATGCCTGACTTCTCTCCTTGACTTTAAGGGACGCTGTTTCATAGAGTGAGGCTACTATCCCTGGTTTGCAGAGGTAGAAACTGAGACTCAGTGACTGCAAATTGCTTCACAGCAGCTGTGGATCACAACAAAGTAGGATAGATAAAGCTGTTTGAAAACCCATCTGTTGCTCGTCATTCCTCAACACTTGCCTTTCCCTGACAGGGTCACCATGAGAAATAGCCAGACCCATGACCACAACACCAATTGGTTGAGATTCTGTTCCTACCCCCATGGATACTCCCTCAGAAGCTCCCCTGTGGCACTTTCAGAAGAAAGAACCCATCTCTTTCCCTTCTCCCACTTTCTCCCCCAACTTCTCTATGTCTCTCAGCAGGGATAAAAAGGGAGGCAAGTCAGGGAGATACTGAAGGTATTGATGTGTAGGATCTCCCTCTATGATCCCCATGAGAGGGGTTCACAGAATGCATTCAAACAAGGTCAGAGTGTCATCTCATAACCACTGACAAGTTAATCTCCATGCCTTCCTAATTCTTTTGGAAATGAAACTCCTATGGAATTTTATGTTTTCTTCTTCCTTCAAAGCATATATTTACAAATATTGTATTATTACCAAGTCCAATGTAACAATTCCTCTGCCCTAGTCACCTCGGGCCCTAATTAGAGTGCTTAGACTCTATATCAAAAGCAATAGCTATAATTACTTGGGATTAAATGTAGCAAGAACTATTTCCCAACCAATGCAAATGGTCTTACTGTACAGGGAATAATAATAAAAGACATATTCTTTGTGCCATTTAATTTCCCAGAAGCAATATATGCTAACATAAAAAGTTTGCACACTGACAATTTAATTGAACATGCACAGGAAGATATTATGGGTTGGAAGAACACCCAAACAACTCCTTGTCTCCCAGCTACTCATTGCTGTATTGAAGCACCTCCACATACTTTTAGAGGTCTGTTCTAAGTGCTGAGGATATAAAGATGACCAAGATTCGGGTGTTCTGGATGAAAATAATGACAAATAAACAGATAACTACAGTACAGCAACCATTCAGGTATGGTAAAGTGTCTTCATCAACATTGAATGAATTTCTCAGCATTTTTTTTTATTTCAATGTGGAATCTCAAATAATATTCACAGGGCATTAGGTTCAGATTCCATCATTGGATTCAGAGTGTTGTAACCATCAACATGAATCTGATATTTCCATTTACATCGTTAGCCCAAATTTCTCTCACTCTCAAGAAAACTGTCCTGACTTCCACTGGTTAAGAGTTTGTTCTCAGTGTGGGAAGGTAGGAATATGTTGGAATGATTTGAGTGTTACATTCAAATTTCACAATTTCTAATCGTGACTATGCAAAAATAAGCAATATTTTAAATGCAAATAAAAATTGTTTTTCTAACTCTGTTCTCAAGAGCTCATACTCCCCAGTAGGGCCAAATTTGATCTGGCTAATTTGGGGAACCACATGGTATCTACCTTTGATTGCTACAGGAGGGAAGCAACTGACTCTTGTGGGTCTCATCGTTGGGAAGCATGAGACAAGTGGCAGGTCTCACAGCATTCTTTCTTGGCATTGGAGGAAGTAGGTTCCTCACATCAGTGTCACTATGGGTTGGCTGGGCTGCATGCCTGCTATGTTCAAGACATGTGCCAAGCACTGCTTACAAAAGGCAGAATCCTTGTTCTCATGAAGTTTAACAAGTGACAGGGGAAAGAGATGTTAATCTAACAAGCACACAACAAATACTTAACTAGAAATATAACTACCATATGATCCAGCATCCTACTGGACATTTATCCAAATGAAATGTAATGTGTCAGAGAGACATTTGCATTCCCATATTTATTGCAACATTATTCATGACAGCCAAGAATAGAAATCAACTTAAGGGTCCATGAAGTACTGAATAAATGAAAGGAAAGGTGTAATGTATACAAGGGAGAATACTATTCACCCTGTCATTTGGGACATCATGGATGTGACTGAATGACATTTTTTCTTTACAAAACCTTCTGCCTCAAATTCTTCAAATGAAAAACAGATTTATAGAGAAATTGGTACTGAGGAGTATGGTCATTACTGCTAAACTGCAAAAGTGGAAGCAGTTTTGGAACTGCAAAATGACCAGAGATTGGGACAGTTGGGAAACAGCCAGATCAGAACATACATAGGATCTTGAGGCGGGGAATGGAAAACCTTAACAGTATTGAGGGGAACTCATTTCAGGAATCCAGTCACCATGGACCCAAATCTGTCATCATACACCCGATCCTGGGAATATATCTTCATTCTTCTTCTAAGTCTGAAACTTTCAACTACATGTTCTTAGTTCCATGTGTTAGAATAACATGAGATGAGTTCAAATCTTTCAAAGTTGCAGACTTTGAAGTCAGAGAATGAAAATAAAGGTAGTGACTGAGACCAGCAGTGAGCTAGAAGGTGTCGAAATTCAATAAAGTCAACAAAGAGGACATGTATTTAATAGCTTCTTACAATACTGTCTCACTAGCAGAATTCTGGTTGAATATTAAACAACAACCTCAGATGACCACAAGAACCTCAGAAAGTTCAGACTATAACCAGTTCAGTTATGGTAAGAATGGAAATTTGCCTCACCCAGGAACATGCTGTTAGGCACTGCTCTAGAGCCTGCCACTAAAAGTCAAGATTTCATTAACAATTTTTCACAGATACCATATATCAAAATGAATTATAAAAGTCAGACTTTGACTCACACCAGTGATGCCACATATCTCATAGTTTTCTGCATGTTCTTCTGCCTTCTAGATATAATCCTTATTGATTATTAACCAACCATCTCACTAACACATAAACATTAGGAAATTCATATTTTAATCAGACTAATAAGGCCCTTTGAGATTGTGAAATCAGCAGACTCTAGAAAAACACTATCAGGAGGACTCCATTTGTCACAAAGAACAGTTAAAACACAAATTTTATTTGCCAAAGGAAAGGCCCTGTGGAACCCTGCAGAATTATAAATGGTTCACACCCCCATTAAATTTTCTGGGAGATGTAATCAATATAACCCAATGGTGATGAATTGTAATGGCAACAACAAAACCAGAAAGTTTCAGATACTTTACAAGAAAGAGGAGAGGGCTTCATAGTATGAAATGGATACTACTATTTTTCTAAACATTAACATAAAAACATATGAAATTATCCAGAGTTTTGGTAAAAGTAAATATATGAATAAAACAAAAAAATCTATAAAGTAGTAATTTGGGTTGGTAGCTCTATGCTTTATTCTTTTATAGGGTATCAAAGCTAAAGGTTAAAAATGAAGATAAGTCTGGGCTGTGGTTGTGGCTCCGAGGTTTGCCTAGCACATGTTGGCACTGAGTTTGATCCTTAGCACCACATAAAAATAAAAGAAAGATTGTGTCCACCTATAACTAAAAAATAAAAATAAATGAAGATAAATCATGTTAAATGAAATAAGCCAATCCCGAATTGTCAAAGCTCAAAGGTTTTCTCTGCTAAGTGAAAGCTAATCAATAATAACACAGGTGGTGGGGAAGCAAAAAAGGGGGAAAAAAAGAAAAAAAAACAAAAGAGAGAGGAAAAAAGTAAGGGAGAGGTAACTACATCAAAATAAAGGAACGATCAGTATAGTACATGAAGAGGATTGAGGAGGAAGAATGAGAGACAGAAATGAATCTGACTGAACTTGGAATGTGCATGCATGGGTGTGGCATGGTGCATCCCAGCACCACATGTATCCACAAGACATTAATTTTATAGCAATAAAAATAAAATGTAAATGGATTTGTGAAGTGGAGGAGGGGGGTCCATGGAGGGGAGTGCTGGGGACAGAATCAGGTTAGAGTCCATGCTTTTGTGATTATGTCAAGATGTATCATAGTGTTGTATCATTTTTATTAAAAAAAGAAATATTATCCCTTAATTGGTACAATATGTAAAAATGTAATCTGTGACATCAATCACATACAGAGACTGTACAAAGCTGTGAAGGAGTACAGGTTTCCTCTGCAACTGAGATTAAGTTGAAATCAGTTTAAATTGCTCTTCATAACATTAAGATGTCTTGTGTAATCACCAATATAACCACAAGGAAAACAACTATCAATGTACCCACTAGGAAACAAGAAAAGAATCCAAATATGTTCCTACAAAATAGTAATGAGGCACAAAGACTGGAAAGGGAAAAATGAGGGTACAAAAAGCTCCAGGAGATGGAGAAGACAAATTACCATATTGTGATGCTTACTTCTTCCCACCATTAATTATGCCAAATGTAAATGGATTAAACTCCCTAATCAAAAGATATACATTGGCAGATGAATAAGACAAACAGAAAACAAATGGATTCTAAGAAAGACTTGGTTTAGATCTAAGGACATGAATAGGTTGAAATTGAAATAATGAAAAACAAGATGTTTTACACAAAAGTACAAACAGAGCATGTTGGGCATACTAGCACCAGACAAATCACCTTTAATTCAAAACCTGTTGCAATGAAAAAAGAAGAACATTTTATGATGATAGAATGGTGAATTCACAAAAAGATATATATCAACTATAAACTAATACAAAACAAATATCAAGGATCCCAATATATGGAACCAAAATTAACAGAATGAAATAGAGAAATAGAGAGTTCTATAATAATAGCAGGAGACATCAATAGTCCACATTCAATAATGGACACAACAACATTGAGTACAGATATCACTGGAACAACTCTACAGATTAATACAACCTGATATGCAAGAGGACCCATAAAGATAAAGCAAGACTTCACCCTCAAAATGTGGGTGTGCATATCTTCCTCAAGAGCACATGGAAAGACACATCAAGGAAAGAAAACTTCAGACAATATCCCTGATGAATATGATGCAAAAATTCTCAATAAAATTTATGCAAGTTGAATAAAAAATATATTAAAAATATAGTGCACCATGAAGAAGTGGGGTTTATTCTAGGGATGCAAGGTTGGTTCAACATTGCAGAAAGCAATAAACATAATTCATCACATCAATAGATATAAAGATAAGAATCATATAATTATCTCAATAGAAGTAGAAAAAGCATTTGACAAAATAGAGCACCTCTTCATGTTTAAAACACTAGAAAAACAGGGATAGTGGAAAAATTATATATGCTAAACCCAAGGACAACATCAACCTAAATGGAGAAAAATTGAATGCATTCTCTCTAAAAATTGGAACAAGACAAGGATGCCCTCTTTCACCACTTCTATCCACCATCATTCTTGACATCCTAGCTAGAACACTTAGACAGAAGAAAGAAATCAAGGGGATATGATAGGAAAAGAAGAATTCAAACTATTCCTATTTGCAGAAGACATGATTCTATATTTAGAAGACCCAAAATATTCCATCAGAAAACTTCTAGAGCTTATAAATGAATTCAGCAAAGTAGCAGGATATAAAATTAACACCTCCAAATCAATTGCATTTCTATACATCAGTGATTAATCTACTGAAAGAGAAATTAGGAAAACTACCCCATTCACAGTAGTCTCAAAAAAAATAAAATATTTGGGAATCAATCTAACAAAAGAGGTGAAAGACCTCTACAATGAAAACTACAGAACACTAAAGAAGGAAATTGAAGAAGACCTTAGAAGATGAAGGAAAGATTACCCATGCTCTTGGATAGGCAGAATTGACAGAATGAAATAAAGAAGTAGAGAGTTCTATAATAGTAGCAGGAGACATCAATAGTCCACATTCATAATGAACAAAACATAATGAACACATTCATAATGAACAAAAGTAAGGTTATGGTCAAAATGGCCATAAAACCAAAAGTGCTATACAGATTTAATGCTATTCCTATTAAAATCCCAATGATGTTCTTCATAGAAATAGAAAAAGCAGTCATGAAATTCATTTGGAAAAATAAGAGACCCAGAATAGCCAAAGAAATAATTAGAAAGAAAAGCAAAGCAGGAGGCATCACAATACCAGACCTTAAATTACACTACAGAGCTATAGTAACAAAAACAGCATGATATTGCCACCAAACCATACATGTAGACCAATGGTACAGAATAGAAAACACAGAGACAAACCCACATAAATGTGTTTATGTCATACTAGACAAAGATTCCAAAAACATTCAATTAAGAAAAGACAGCCTATTCAACATGTGGTGCTGGGAAAACTGGAAATCCATATATAGAAAATAAAACTAAACCTCTATCTCTCACCCTGCACAAAAATCAACTCAGAATGGATCAAAAACTTAGGCACTAGAACAGTGACCCTGCACCTAACAGAAGAAAAATAGGCCCAAATCTGCACCATGTTGGCCTAGGATCTAACTTCCTTAACAAGACTTCTAAAGCACAAGAAGTAAAATCAAGGACTAATAAATGGGATAGATTTAAATTTAAAAGCTTCTTCTCTGCAATTAAACAATCAATAATGTGAGGAGGGAGCCTACAGATTGGGAGAAAAACTTTACAACATGCACCTCTGATAAAGCATTAATCCCTAGGATATATAAAGAACTCAAAAACTTAACACCAAAAAAAAATAACCCAATCAACAAATGGGCTAAGGAACTGAACAGACACTTCACAGAAGAAGATATACAATTGATCAACAAATACATGAAAAAGTGCATGACATCTCTAGCAATTAGAGAAAAATCAAAACTACTCTAAGATTTCATCTCACTCCTGTCAGAATGGCAGCTATTAATACAAACAACTATAAGTGTTGGTGAGGATGTGGGGAAAAAGGTACACTCATACATTGCTGGTGGGACTGCAAAATGGTGCAAACCACTATGGAAAGCAGTATGGATATTCCTCAGAAAATTTGGAATGGAACAACTATTCCACTCCTCAGTATATACCCAAAGGACTTAAGCAGCCACATTGATGTTTATAGCAGCTCCCCTAGCATGCATGAGGCACTGGGTTTGATTGTCAGCACCACGTAAAAATAAAATAAGGATATTGTGTCCACCTAAAAACTAAAAAATAAATATTAAAAAATAAAATGTGGTATATATATACAGTGTAATATTACTCAGTCATAAAGAAAAATGAAATTATTGCATTTACCATTAAATGGATGGAACTGGAGACTATCATGAAAGGGAAATTAGCCAATCCCAAAAACCAAGGGCTGAATGTTCTCTCTGATAAAGGATACTGACTCACAATAAGGGGCAGAGGAGTAGGAAAGAATGGAAGTACCATGCATGAGACAAAAGAGAATGAATGGAAGGGTAGGAGAATGGGAATCAGAAAGATAGTAAAATGAATCAGATGTTTCTTTCCTATGTGCATATATGATTACACAACCAATGTAATTCTACATGATATACAACGAGAAGAATGAGAAGTCATACTCCATATGTATGTATGTCAAAATATATTCTACTGTCATGTATAACTAATAAGAACAAATACAAATTTTGAAATGGAAAGGAAAAAAAGAACATGTGCAGTGTTGCCCACAGGACATCAAATGTTAGTCCACAACACAAGTTTTATACATTTAAAAAGACTGAAATCATACAAGGCATCTATTCCCATCTGAAGAAAATGAAAGAAGGAAAACAATAGCAGAAGGAAAACTAGAAAATTCACAAAATCAGGAAATTTAGCAATACACACTTAAAAACAAATCAGACAAAGAATAATTCATGACAGAATTTAGCAAATGTCCTGAGACAACTTAAAATGAAAACCAAAAAATATGTATATAATATCCTGGACAGTGAAGATCTTCAAAAAGGGAAATTTGTAACTACAAATACTAATAACAAAAAAAAAAGAAAGCTATTACATTCACAGCTTGAATTTATACCCCAGGAGCTAGAAGAGAATAAACTAAACCCAAAGCCAAAATAAAAACAGGAATAATAAAGTTTAGAACAGAGATAAAGCAGAAAATGGAAAAACAATACAGAAAATCACCAAAGCCAAGATTGACTCTTCAAGAGATCTACAAAATGAAAAATATTTAGCTAGATAGAATAAGAAAAAAGAGAAGTTTCAGATAACTAAAACCAGAAAACATGGAATATGATTAGCTATTTTTGAAAAATATAAATATTTATAGATAGAATTATGAATACCATTGCATAACCTAGGTTAAATGAGAAAATTTCTGGAAATACAGCCTCCTGAAATGGAAGCATGAATATACAGGTAGTCAGGGTAGATGTATAACTAGTGAGGAGACTGAAACACTGAACAAAAGCCTCCCTGAAAAGAAAAGCCAGTAAAAGGATAAAACAGAAGGCCAGAGATGTAGCTCAGTTGACAGAGTGATTTCCTTGCATGGGCAAAGTCTATAGTTCAAACATCAGCACTGAAAAAAAAAAGGAGAAGGGGAATAAAAAGAAGAAAGCAGGAGGTATTTGAATGCCACACTTCAAAATGCACTGGAAAGTAACAGTAATCAAAAAAATGGGTTATTCTATGAAATAGACACATGGACCAAGGGAGCAGAACAGACAGCCTACAAGTGATCCCACCCAGGCACAGCAAACTGATCTTCAACATTTAAAAAGGGCTAAGAAATTGCATTGGGGGAAGCGTATTCTCTCCAATAAACAGCACTGGAGTGATTGCCTGTTCACATGCAACTGGAAACTAGACTCCAACATCTCAGCAGTTACAAAAGTCCATTACCTCAAAATATATTAAAGACTGAGATGCAAGTCTTCAAAAAATAAACTCACAAAAAGGAAACACAGGAGAAATGCAACAGGACATTAGAAGGTACACTGAGTTTCAGAAGGAGACCCCAGAAGCACAGGAAACAAAAGCAAAAACGGGCAAATTGGATTGCTTCCAAATAAAAGTTTCTGCATAACAAAGGAGGCAATCAGCAGAGGGAAGAAGCACCTTATAGAATGGGATAAAATATTTGCAAACAATATATCTGATAAGAGGTTCATACACAAAACACATAATGAATTCAAATCAATAACTCTGATTTAAATAGGAAGTAGATTTACATAAATGTTTCTCAAAAGAAAACATAGAAATGGCCAAGAGGTTTATGAAGAAAATGCTCAATATTACTGATCACCAGGGAAATGCAAATCGAATCCATAATGAGAATTTACCTCAATGCATGTAGAACAGATATTATCAAAAAGCCAAAATATATCAAGTGCTGAAAAGAAGGTAGAGAAAGGGGAAAGTTTACACTCATTCTTGCAAATGAAATTTAAGATAGCTATTATGAAAAGCACTGGAGATCTCTCAAAAACAAATAAATCTAGAAATAACATATAATCTAGAAATCTCTCCATTGGGTGTATATCCAAAGAAAATAGAGGATATCAAAGAGTTTTATGCACTCCCATGTTTATTTTATCATTATTCATATTAGCCAAGAAAAGAAATCAACCCAAGTGTCCATGAAGTGACAAATGGGTAGAAAGAAAGGTGTAATCATGTACAACCACAAGAATAGGAAGTTATACTTCATGTGTGTTTAATATGTCAAAATACACCCTATGGTCATGTATATATAAAAAGAAGAAATAAAAAATACTTCTCAGGCAAAAAAAGGAATGTACACAAAAGAATATTTCCAGACCCCCCCCAAAAAAAATAAAGACCTGTTATTTGTGACAGCACAAATATAACTGAGAGACATCTTTTCTTTATAAAATGCCTACCTCAACAACTTCATTGTATTAACAAAAAAACAATAGAACTATAGAGAAATAAGCATTAAAGATTATGGTCATTATTGTAACCAAACTAAACATGTGGAGATTAGGTGAATTTAGAGACAGTCAGATTAGATCCTACTTTGGATTTTGGAGAAAATATGAGAACTATGACAGTACAGTTGAAGTCATTACAGGAGTCCAGACCCAAGGTCATGCTCCAAACCTGCAACTCACAAATACGACTCTGGGAAAACATTTCACTTTGGGCTTCACTGTGTTGATGTGTGGACCTTAGACACGTCTTCTTAGTTCCTGGGAACTAGCATACTAAGTTCAACTCTTTCAATTTGGCAAATTTTGAAGGCAAAAAATGAGATGAGTGTGGTGAAAGACCAGCAGCCAGCTAGAACATATTGATATCCTAATAAAGCCACCAATGATGACATGTATTTGATGTTTTCTTACAAAACTGACTCACTGGCATGATCCTGGTTGAATTTTAAACAGTAACCTCAGCTGACCACATAAACCTTAGGAGGTTCAGACAACTACAACTTACTTCAGATAGACTGGGGATGGGAATTAAGTTCACCCCAGGGACACATTGCTAGAGACAACTTTAGTGCCTTTTAAGTCAAGATTTGTGTTGTGAGTAATCCTTGTTATGAATATAGAAGACACATATTTGTATCTCACCCAAAGTCAGAATTTATTGAATAATAATAAATTTATAGGCTACATTGCTTTCAGCAGTGGCAGTTCACCATGTACTCATGGGTCACCTGATAGTCATCAGCCAGGCAATGTCAGGTCCTTTTATTCTGTCTTAACTACTAATACCTATAACACTAGTTCACACATCTCTCTTCCCCTGCCCCTCTCTATACATATAGATAGAGAAATCTCTGGCTCGCTCTCTCCATATTCATATATAAAAGACAAAGAAAAGGTTAAGGCAGCAACCAGGGCCCAAGAGTCTCAACTGAGAGCAAAAGTAGAGGGCAGATACAATTGTAAAGAGGCACTGTATGTGGTCAGAGGAAAATTGAAGAACTTGTTCAGGGTGCAGGACTGTCAAAGCAAAGAACTTATTCTAAGCCAGGGACCACACAGGTGGCAGTTTCAAATTGTCATCTAGCAGTGTCAGCTTGAGATGTCAGCCTGGTGTGGGCCATATTCATCACAGGCAGGAGAAATGACACTGTGCTGAAGCCTAAGGAGAGAGCACCAAAAGTTTGTCACTATGATGATGTTCCTTGGCTGGGCTTATGATGAGTGACTAAAAGGCAACCAGGATGCCATTGTGTCCAGTCTTGGGGGTTCTTCTTTTATGGGTCCCAGGTGAGGGGATTGATTCATTCAGTGGTCTTGTGTGTCCCACAAGCTCATGGACGTTTTTGTTGTTGTTTTCTACTAAATGCCCAGGCATCTATATGATTCTGATTAATTTGATAGATTCTCAGGTCATTTTCATTAGCATTATTGCCTCATTTATCAGTTTTTGCCTTATGGTTGTGCTAGGAAGATGGTAGTTCTTTACTTGTATGAACGAGTCATTTGAGTCAGTTCACCTCAGCACTCATACTCAATGGAGTAACTCATGTCATACTATATCATGAAGTAGCTCAGCCTGATCTACATAATTTTATTGACAGTTGCTCACAGATGATATCCAACCAATGATGACACATACCTCATGTTTTTCTACAGCACTGTCCTCCTGACATAATCTTTGATGAATATCAAACAACAACCTCAACTAACACATAAACCTTAGGAAGTTTAGATTATATATAACCATCCTACTTCAGGCATACTGAGATAATTAAATCAGCTTATGCCAGGAATAATCTGTTAGGAAAACTCTACTTGTCCTAAAGGATAGTTAACTGTATACCTGAAATTGTTGCCATAGAAAAGCATCTGTGGAACCCTAATAATTCATAATTGCTTCACACCAATTAAAATGTCTTGAAAACCTAATTAATAAATCTCAATGCTAGTGAAATTAAAAATAACAAAGCCAGGAAGTTTCAAATACTTTATAGAAAAAGGACAAGAGCTGTGTAAATAAATAGGAGAAAAACTAGAAAAACATTAATATGTGGGATTCAACAACATAGTCTTAAAAACCAATGAGCCAAATACTAAAGTATAAGAGAAATTGGAAAACACCCAGAGACAACTTCAAATTAAAACTAAATATACCAAATTTTTGAAAAAAGCAAAGCCATTTGAAGAGGGAAATTTATGGCTATAAATATATACCTTAAGTAGGGGAAAGTTCTAAAACTCACTTTAGCCCACAGCCAGCACGGGCTTCATAAATGAAGGTTCAGCTATGTGAGAAATCTTAAGGGAATTTGAATAAAAGAGACAGGCTCTAATTACCTTTAAACCAGCTCCAGGATGGCTTCTCCTAGCTCCAGCCTCCAGCTACCTATTAGAGTAGTGAGGCTTACTAAAGAGGCTGGCAAGAGAGAGAGAACACACCAGGGAGTGGACTTTTATTGGGGAACAAAAAATTCTGGGGAAAATCCCATCCAATGAAGATTAAGGGGGGCAGTGTCCCAAGGTCAGGTGCAATGATTGGGTCTTCTGTGTAGTAGCCAGATATGCCTCCACATGGACAAGCCCTCGGACCTGAGAAGAGTGGGGAAAGCTATGGACGCAAGGATGTATCTAAGCGCCTCTCTCCCAGCCAGGGAGGTAACTCAAATCATGTGCAAGGATGGCCTCCCACATATTCCCCCTTTTTCTTTTAAAAAGCAGGTGATGATTTACCCTCTTGAGTCTCTGCACTCTTCCTCTGAAAACTCGCCATCCTATAATTATAACACAAAAAAGAATTAACAGCAAAGAGAACAATGGAGAAATGTACCGGGCCAAGTGTTTAAGAATGTTTCCATTTAATTCCTTTAATTCCTTTAGTATTTTATTAGATAAAGAAGAAGGATCTGAAAAATCAGCTCTATTATTTTGAATACCTTGGATATTATGATGGAGTTCCAAAAGATTCAAGCTATTATTTCTATTTTGCCAAATACCCAACACATGGTTTTTAAATTCTCCCAATCCCAGAGAGAAGCATTGTACTTGGCAGCTGTAACACACACATATTTATAACTTGTGTGGCATTCAAGTCTTTCTTTAAACTTTAAAGCTGAAAGTTCATTACCTATATTTATAACAGTTGCCTCTAAGGCGTTTAACTTAGTCTCAATCCTTTCATCAGTATTACTTGATTGTGCAGAGCCTTGGAAGTATTTTGAGCTAAATTATTAAGAAATTTTGTATGTTGAATATTTTGAGATAAAGTCACCAAAGCTGTGACTATGGATGCAATGAAAGAAACCAAGGCTATAACTCCCACAATTATAATTCCAATGGCACATCTAGGTCTCACAAGCTGGGTATGGATTTGTTGTAAGACTTGAAAACTAGCATCAGCGTACCATGGTTCTGAAATATTAGCTGGCAATAAAACAAAAGACGGCTGATGAAGTACCAGCACTCCTTTTCCTCTATTATATCTAGTAATATAATTGGTTAGGTTACATTTGTTACGTGTTACAATATATCTGTCATCTATCCATTTAACTTTTACATTTCCAATGATTAGAATGTAAGGAGATTGAACACAGGCTCATAAAGCCATAGCAAGAACCTTCCTTACAGCTCTTGCCAACAAATTCCAGTAAAGGCTTGTCTGTAAAATGTAAAAATTCTGAGGCAGCAATTAAGCACCAAACATCCTTTTGAATACCACCCTCACTGTAGGTCAAACTATTGCTAACAAATCCTGCAGGTGTCATAGCAGAACTTTTTCTTAATTGTCTTTTATCAATTTTTGGAGACTAGTCTAAAATATAGCCACCATCTTTAGACACCTTGAAAGGTATTTGCACAATCTATCCATCTAAGAAAGGTGCCAATTTCTATTGTAGAACTATTAGTACAATGAGGTATTCATGGAGGTTTTGCAAAAATGACTGGTTTGTTATGGGAAAATCCCATTTTGAACACTGATCTAGTATAAGGTTTTAAGTCTCCAAAAATAGTATGATTAATTAGTCTAGGCCTCCCAATCGTTGTCTTTTCCTCAAATGATACTCTGAGACAGCCAGCATGTTTATCTTGGGACCAACACAAAGGTAATTGAACACTGTAGCCAGAATAATTAAATCTAGTCACATGATTGGGAGTAATATGAGTGTCTGTAAATCCTCCCATCATGATGAGTCATTAGTAAAAAATGGAATAGATTCTCCAGTCCACACAGCTGGGTGTACTAAGGGTGGGTCTGGGAAATACATCCAGTAAGTGTCTGCTCCACTTCCCTTTACCCGACAGCCCAGCAGGGCATTCACTGTAGCTACCATCATCAATGGGGTCTTATTTCTCCCTAGGAGTTGAATAATTAATGAAGCTTGTGTTGTCAGCTTTTTCACATCTTCCCATGAGATCAGCTTTTCAGCTGAGTCTTACTGGGTCATCTTCATTCTTCTTTGATATCTCTTCCTCTTGAGAGAAGGTTTCTCTGGGTTGATTTTCAGATGCTTGAATCTTGGCTTTATCTCCTCCCTGTCTGAGTGCATGTTTGGGCACCCAGATAGGATCGAAAGCAACTTCTGGAAAAATACAAGCATGACCTCTGACCCCATAATCACTGGATATGGGCCTTTCCATTGACCAGTTTGTAAGTCTTTCCACAAAACCCGGCCTAAAGGGCCTGTTGCTGCGGAAGACATATGTCCCTCAGCTGCAGTGTGACCTTCTGTGTCACAATTTTAAAAATTTAAAACAAACAAGGCATGATTGAGGTTATTTTGGGGAGTCATAAACCTATTCCCCCTTTTAATTTTTGTAATTGCAGCTTAATAAATAAATAAGCTTGTTTCACAATGGCTTGAACTTGGGGATTATAAGGAATTCCTGTTTTATTGTCAATTCAAAACTCTTGGCAAAATTGTTTAAAAAAAGAGTTTACATAAACTGGTGCATTATCTGTTTTAATCTGTAAAGGGCATCCTAACACAGCAAAGGCTTTTAGGCAATGAGAAATTACATGTTGAGTATTTTCCTTTGTATGTGCTGTGGCAAAAATGAATCTGGAATGTGTATCAACTATCCAAATTGAGGAATATGAGTTACATCCATTTGCCATAATTGATTTTATCTTAATCCACGGGAATTTACCCCTGATGGCAGAGATGGACTGTGTATAACACACTTGGGGCAATGACTTATAATTTGACAAACTTGTTCTCTGGTAATATTCAATTTTATGTGCTAACTAGAAGCATTCTGATGATGTAAAGTGCTGAGAGCCACGGCCGAGTCTGTATGGCCCCTGGCATTTTGCCAACAGTATTGATTGACAGGCGAGGCATTACTATCCGCCTCTGCCGCAACTTTTGAGTTCTCGCACTATTTTGGAGTTCTCGTGGGGATTTCCGGGGATTCCCCGAGAGTTCCCATTGGTTGGGGAAGTGCAGGAGGAGGGATTTCCGAGAGAGATATTTCCGGCTGGGGGTTTTTCTGGAGAAGCCTCGTGGCGTTCAGGAGGATTCCCCGGGAGCTGTGTGAAGTGTTTTCCTGCAGTTTAAAAATAAAGTTTGTTCCTGCTTCAGTGGCTCGTGATTTGTGCCCAGCCAGACTGTGGCAGTAAAGAATGTGAAGTTTGTGCTCAATCATATGGAGACATTTGTTGACAAACAGCTACCAATTTATCAATGTTATAATTACCTGAAGTTAAAGGTCTTGGAAGATTAGTATAAGCTCATATGTGTCCTATGAAACATGGGTATTTTCACATTTGCACCATCTTTTGTAGATCATGAAATAATTTAAATAGCTCTTGTGATGATGTATATCCAATAAATGAAGTTTTAATATTTTTGGTAACTCTGACTGCATACAAGCTGTCAGAATAAATATTAATAGACTCATTTGTAAAGTAATTTAAGGCACAAATGAGAGCTTGTAGCTCTGCTCTTTAGGCAGAAGTATATGAAGTTTGTATTACCTCTGTGTGAACATGGCTATAAAAACCTGCTTTACCTGAGCTTGAACCATCAGTGAACAACATTAAGGCTCCATCTATGTGGCAGGCACATACAATCTTTGGAAAAATAAGTGGTGTTATTGATGCAAATTGAATAACTTTATCATGAGGATAATGACTTTCTATCTGACCAGGAAAATCAGCAAAAGGTATTTGCCATAAACTAGAAGCTTGAAAAAGCCAAATATTTTGTTGAACAGAAAATGGAATGATTATAATATCAGGTTCAGATCCAACTAGTTGTAAAACTCTCATTCTACCTTTTATTATTAATTGAGCAATAGTTATGAAAAGGAATTAATGCCTTTTGGGCAGAGTGGGCTAAATGAATCCATGCAATAACTCCCAATCTTTGCCATATAGCTCCTGTAGAGGCATGAGCAGTTGGAAATATTAATAAATGTACCAGATCTTGAGGATTAATTCTAGTCAGTTGTGCATTTTTATAAAATTTCAACCTTTTTAAAAGCAGCTCTAGCCTCTATTGACAGTTGATGAGGAGAAGTTGGAGAAGGATCTCCTTATAATATCTGGAATAAAGGACTTAAATAATAAATAGTTAGTTATAAGGATGGCCACAGCCAATTGATATCTCCTAATAGTTTTTGAAAATCATTAAGGATATGTAACTCCTTAACTTTTATCTATAGATTTTGAGGAATAATTGTACATCCTTCAATTACTTGGCCCAAATATTGAAAGGAGGCATATTTTGTACTTTTGAGGAGCAATGCACAAACCCATTGCCATAAGTGAAGCCTCTAACTGAGTAAAAATTTTTGAAAGTACCTTTTGATTAGCATGAACCAATAATATATCATCCATGAAATGAATAATAAATGCATCAGGAAAGTTATTTCTTATAGGAGTATCGCTTGACTCACAAATTGTTGACATCCCATTATGCATTCCTAGAGGCAAAAAATTTCAGCAATATCTCTTAACTGGTTCTTTAAAATTAATTGCTGGGACAGTGAAAGCAAATTTTTAACAATCCTCAGGATGCAATTTTATTGAGAAAAAACAATCTTTTAGATCTATCACCATTAAGCTATAATTTAAAGGAATTGCTGTAGGAGAAGGAAGTCCAGGCTGTAATGGGCCCATAGACTGAATTGCATGATTTATTGCCCTTAAATCCTGTAGTAACCTCCAATTACCTGACTTTTTCTTAATAACAAAAATGGGAGTATTCCAAGGACTAAGCATTGATTTATATGACCAGCTTGAAGTTGTTCCTCAACAAATCTATGAATTATCTTAAGTTTGTTCCCTGAGATGGGCTACTGAGAAATCTATATAGGCTCTCCTGTGAGCCAGGTGATTGTTTTCTGCTGTTTTTTGGATTGGGGAGACACTCAGGGCCCCTAGGAAAAATTTTGGTCTGGAATATATACTAATCTCTGTCGAGAAGACTGGTTTGTAAACAGATACTTGTCCTGATAATTTCTTTTATTATCTCCAGGGAGAAATCCTTGATTAAATTCCTCAAATGATCTCATAGAATTTAGAATTATTAATAATAATCCTATTTTGTTTAATATATCCCTTCCCCATAGATTCACTGGTAAAGATTCTAATACATAGTGTTTAAAAACTCCACTATTTCCATCTTGGTCCTCCCAGTGAAGATATTGGATGCTCTGAGTAGGCTATGAAACTTTCCCTATACCTTCTAAATTAGCTGGTGCTATATATAAGGCCCAGTTCTCAGGCCAAAAATGGCAACACGAAACTGATTTATCCGCTCCCCATGTCCACCATGCCTCTGAATTTTTTATGATTAATTTTAAGTTCCAGTAGGAGGTGCTCCTGCTGCACTAATTGAGACCAGTACACTCTGTCCAGCAGTTTGGAAGCTAATTTTCATCTGGACATTCAGTGGAATTACAGGGTAAAATAATTAATTGAGCTATTGTATTTTCAGGAGAAAGCCGGATGGCATAATTTGATTTTACAGTGACTGTTAATTCCCCCTTGAAACAAGAGTCCACCACTCCAGGAATCACCTCGATTGCCTCTTTTAAATTGTTACATCCCAAAATTAACCCTATGTTTTTTCTAGGGAGTGGCCCGAAAACCCCAGTAGGGTTTTGTTGTGGTCCCATCTCAGAAATCACATCAACTACCATTGACGGTTTAAAAAGATTGTCTGGGCGACTCATGCAGGTAAAAATGGTGGCTCCCCATGGTGTGCCACAATGACATTAGGCTGTGTGACCTCCCTTCTGTTTCCCCTGTTTTTTTCAGCACAGGGAGGGGCCAACTGGAAGTTTTTTTGACTCCCTACTAGGTGGAAGTGAAGGCCAAAATGAAGGCGGGTTGACAACATCTTGGTTGCTCTCCTCCACTGCCACATGATCTCTAGCTTTGTACTGGTGGTTATGTAAACAGTGAGAGCTCTGGGTTTATAATGGTGGATGTTACAGCCACGTGCAAAATGATCATTTCTCCCACAATTAAAGCATCACCCATGGGATCTGCGTACCAGTTCCTGTGGCAAAAATTTTGTTTTAAAGCCGCAGTGAGGGTAAAAGTTTGTCAATATCAGAACACAAGCGAATGAATTCTGAAACTCTTTTTTCCTATGAGATCTGAGAACATCCTGACAAAATTTATTTGCATTTTCAAATGCTAGCTGTTTAACAATAAATTCACAAGCACTTGGGTCTCCAATTGATCAGTTTGCAGTCTGGTAGAGCCTTGTGACAAAGTCAGAATCGAGTTCATTGCCACCCTGTTTAACTTTAGTCAGAACTACGCTAGATTGGTCCCTGGAGGTTATTTAGTGCCACGCACATTTCGCGCACTCAGTAATCTGATTGTACACTGCAAATTCATAATTTAGCTGTCTTTCCAAATTGATAAATTCACCCAATACCAAAAACATTTCCACAGACATTTGAATATCTTGGCTTCGATTTCTCTCTGCCTGTTCTGAGCAAAAGTCAGTCCAGTATGATCACCAAAGCAAAAAGTCCCCCCCACTCAAGTAGGAGAGAGAGCCATGGAGACCCAATTGCTCAGGGGGAGGGGCTGATTGCTAATTGTCTTGAGCAAACTTTGTACAAATGGTGAATTAGGACCATAAACATCACAAACATTTTTTAACTCAATAATTTTAAATGGAATTACTGCATGGACATGAACATGCTGGTCTTGATCATTAACTTGTTCAAAAATTGGGAAAAGCTAAAACCCACTAATGTCTTGTCCACCTTTCTAAATCCCCATTGTAATGGCATAAGAAAGGTCATCTCCAGTTCAGAATATCTGTTAAAATTTGTCCTCCTAACAGTAAGCGGCTGAATTTGAATGGCTGGAGCAGGTCCAGCTAGGCATTATCTGTTAAAATTCCCTGAATTCCTGGACTTCATTGTCTGACTCTTCTCCCTCAGTCTGAGACCCATCTGTGTGTCCTTCCTCATCACCATCTTGATTTTGTTCTCCAAAGCCTCGAGGAGGAGGAGGACTATCTGCCTCTCTATGAATTTCCTCTTGATTTTCTTCTCTCTGAGAGGGATTATCTATCCCTCTGGAGTCTTCCTCTCTATGGTTTTCCTCCTGACTGGTTCTGATAGAGCTAAGTTTTTCATGTTGGGCATGGCACCAAGGTTTTCCATGTGATGGGTAATATGAATGGAATTTGATTTTGCTAGCAATCTCCATAAAGGAAGAGAGATTCCTTTAGCCTCAGGCAATTTCTCCGTTTGTATACACTTAATGGCTCTCTGAATCCCTTTCAATAGATCTTCAGGGGGCCAAGGACTTTGACCCATGTAATCAAAAAGGAAAATCTCTAATGAAGTCCAAAGCTTTTCATATTTTTAGTATGGCCAGGTAATTAATTAGAAAGACAGCTTTATGTAATTTCCTTCTTAATTTATCCCAAGTATTTAAATCTGGTGAATCTTGGCCAGAAAACCAAGGACCAGAATTCGCCAACAGTCTTTAAAAATTGTAATAGCTGGGTCCTTTTGACATGCTTTCCCTTCTGATTAATTATTATCTCTAAAATGGTCAAATACATGTCCTTATTGATAAAAGTTGAATTTCCCATAATTAAACTTTAACATCCTTAGCTCCAAACAGTGCCTGGTACTCAGTGATCCTACACATTTGTCACAATCCACTAAATTTCTATAGTGCACTCTAGCTCACTCAACCTAGAGGATTTGACTCACTGTACCTCATGTTCAGGGAACCAAATTTGGCCCACGGCCAGCACAGGCTTCATAAATAAAGATTAAGCTACATGAGAAATCCTAAGGGAGTTTGAATTAAAGAGACAGGCTCTAATTACCTTCAAACCAGCTCCAGGATGGCATCTCCTAGCTCCAGCCTCCAGCTACCTATTAGAGTAACGAGGTTTATTGAAGAGGCTAGCAAGAGAGAGAGAACACGCCAGGGAGTGGACTTTTATTGGGGAACAAAAAATTCTGGGGAAAATCCCATCCAATGAAGATTAAGGGGGGCAGTGTCCCAAGGTTAGGTGCGATGATTGGGTCTTCTGGGTAGTGGCCAGACACGCCTCCACACAGACAAGCTCTCAGACCTGAGAAGGGGGGGAAAGCTCTGGACACAAGGATGTTTCTAAGTGCCTCTTGCCTAGCCAGGGAGGTAACTCAAATCATGTGCGAGGATGGCCTCCCACAACTCACAACTTGAATTTATACCTAAATGAACTAGGAAAAAATAATCCAACCATAAATCCATAAGAAAAAAAATGAATAATAAAACTTAGAGCATAGATCAAACAAAAGAGAAAATGGAAAAACAATAAAGCTGCCAAAATCCAGAGTTTGTTCCTTGAAAAGTCAACAAAATAAAAAACCTTTTAGCTAGTTAGACTGAGAAAAATGTTTAGGTGACATTAGGTAATGAATATTTACTTGAAAGATATGTGGAAATATGGAAGGACACAGAATATCAATTATGGAAGTGTGTTAGTCAGTAGCTGGTCCCCTCAGAACACGGCTGCAGCAGTCTCTGTGTGCCTGGACAACTGAGCACAATTGAGATAAATTCTGGAAAAACAACTTTTTATGCCCCTATTCCCATATGATCAGGAGACTCTCATGGTCTCCTCTCAAATAAGTTTATACCCTTGAGCCTGACATGGATGTGCTCTTGCTGATTCCTGAGTTGCCCTCAAAGAATCTTCCCTATTTTCTCTGTGCAAAGTACTTAGCTTCTTTTTAGCAGTAGTAATCTGTTGAGAGATATCCATGGACCAAATCAGCATGAAAGCTTATTAAATAGGAAAATTTGGTATTTGGAGACTTCCAGTGGCAATCCCACTGGGTAAGATCGCCCAAATGCAAGTGAATTTCTATTCAGCTCTGCCTGGTCCCACATACACTTTCAGAGATGGGTGTATCCTGCCAAGATGCCAATCAGTCTGTTGACTGCAAGACATCATGATGCAAGACTCCACCTCTGAAACCTTATCCCTGCCTTGAATATTCTCCCTTAGATCAAGAATGGGAACCATCTTCTAACTGTTCAGCTCAGCTCTTGTGTGGGCTGGATCTATTAGGCACTCTGCATTTAAAACTATTTTTCTGACTGTCTTTTATTTCTTTACTAATTATTTCAGACTGTAATTTTCTCAGGTGGCTTATCCCCTCCTGACCAGGAAAAATTACCCCAATGAGGCACTGGATGACTTTCAATAGTAATCTCTTTAGAAACCTCAACTTCTTTAGCCCTAATATTATATGTGCATTCTCTCTGGCCAAACTACAAGATTTTCCAATCTTTCTTCTCTACCTTTTCCTCCCATTTCTCACAATAAACCTGGATAAAAGTCACAGGCAATACCCATGCCCCCACCTGAGTTTTCTGCTGCCTTGAAACTTCCTCTGCCAGATTAATTAGTTCATCATCTTCTAATCCAGCCTCACAGACAATCTTGGGACATGGACAGTATGTAGACAAGTTATTTGCCAGAATGTAACATGTGTGGCCTCTAGGTCATTTGACAACTGAGTCTTCATTCCTGTTAGAAACCTAATGAACACAATCTTTACTGTCAGCATACTTATCAGCATTTTGGTCTTCTGAGCTCTCCCCAGAATGGCCCTTACATCCTACGTACAATATTTGAAAACTTCTCCATCCTGAACCTTCAAACTTTTCCAAGCTCCTCCTTGCAAACCAGCTCCAAAGGCTTCTGAATAACATGGTCAGATACAACCATAGCAACACTTCTTAGTACCAATTTCTCTGTGTTAGTCAACTTTTCACCACTGTGAAGAAAATACCTGACAGAACAACTTAGGGAACAAAAAGTTGATTTGGGGCCTATGGTTTCAAAGGGTTGATTCATGGTCAATCAACTCCATTTCTACAAACCTGAAATGTTACAGAACACCATGGTGAAGGGGAAAGTGGGAGGAAATATTCTCAATTCATGAAGTTCAGGAAGCAGAGAGAAAGCAGGGGTAAGATATAGCTCAAGTTCACCTTCCCATGACCTACTCATTCCAGCCATGACCCACCTGCCTTCAGTTACTGCCCAGTAGTTCATCCATTCAAATTATTAATTCATCAAATGGATTAATCTGCTGATGAGGTTATAGCTCTCATTATTCAATATTTTTACCTCTGAATATTGCTACATTTCCTAAAACATGAGTTCTTTGGGGAAATTTTTAGATCCATTTTTAGAAAGGATGCTTTTGACTTCAAATAGTAAACAAATAAAAGTGACTTAAGCAGCAATATACATATTATCCCCCATTAGAAGGAATCTAGAGTTGATCAATGCTATGGTGGAGCAATAAATTTATCAGGAACATAAGTTCTTTAATCTTTCATATCTGCTGTTCAGAGTATTTTATTTAGGTATAAGATGGCTGCCATAGCTCCAAATATCACATTTTCACATAAAATTGTGAAAATAAAGGAAAGGAAATTAAAGGTACCTGTAGTTCTCTCCTCACATAGTGCTTTCTTATAATGGAGTAAAATGCATCCCAGAAACTACTGAAAGATTTCACTTTAGCAATTCTTGGTAGAACAGTGTTACAAGTCCAACCCTAGACCAAAAACAGACAAATGGGAATGGAAAGATAGTCACATTTGGCTTTAACCACTAATGATCATTCCCCAGTGACTTGTTCTCCTGCCACTCAAAATCAATGCCTGTTGTTTAATATGATTGCTACAGAGATCCTAGAACACTAACTCAATTTTCATTCAAGCCAGCTATGAAAACACAGGGTCCAAGGTAATTCATTTCCATTAGGTATCTGCTGAATTTTCTTCAAGAGCTATCATCAGAAAGACACAGCTATTAAGAAAGAGATTGCATTATCATCTCAGGAAAGGCCACCATGTTGAGAACAAGCTCCAGAGTTAGGGGAATTCAGGTAAACAATATGATTCACAAGTCATAAAGAAAACCAGATGAAGAACACAGATGGTAGTGAAGGAGAAAGCCCAAGAAAAGAATTAAGGATATGGAGCATTTTATTTAGAAAATTTTTCTCAAGCATCTGCCCCTTTCTAACTCTGCCTTGATAACATTTGGATAGAGATGAAACAACTATCAGAGAATCCCAAGGAAGAATATCTTTCCTTATTAGAACTTAAAATATAGCTAGAAAAATATTAGTAAATTAACTTGATTTGTGATATTTTAAAGATAGAAAAGATACTGTTGTTATTCAGATTGTTTAGTTTATCAAAAAATTGTTTGCTAAATTCCAATTCTCATACTACCTTCTTGGCTCATGAGTTGCAATGAATAGGAATGACTCTAACCTCCCTTTTATTTTAGTGTTCTAATTAGTTATACATGACTGTACAATATAATATATTTTGACACATCATTCTACACAGAGGAGATAGATGATTGTCACATTGTGTCAGGGAAGTGGGTAGTTTGCAGAAACAGCAAGAAAAGTGCCCAGACACTGCATGGAAGACATACATTTTATTAGGGAAAGCTTGCAAAGAGATCAGTTACTGCTCTGAGTATTCAGTGGCAATTGGCAAAAACAGATAGTATCTCTGTACCTCAAGGTACAGCACAAAGCAGCACCTCCTCTCCCTCTCAGCTTTTTGTTAGTGGTCGAAGGCCAAATGCTTGATACTATCCTTTCCATAGTGACTTCAGTGCCACACCCATTCTCACTAAAAGAGGGATTCTATACCTTAGACTTCAGAAGCAGTGACATCATCAGCATTAGCTTGCTTGTATGGCCAGAATTCAAATGATCAATAGTCCTGGTGTACATGCAAGAAAGTATGTTTCTACAGATACTACTAATTTGTCTTCATTGCTAGTGTGCATAAGTGAGGGTTTGTCCAAGATCATGTGCATCTGGACTCTCCAGCCCAGGCTTGCTCTTATTACTCCCTGAACTTAGCTAGGCTTTTTGAAAACACAAAGAGGGCATTCAGGGACATGGTGTTTAATTTGTCTCCCTTTTATTTGGATATGATACAATGATAAAATATAAAGTGTACAGTGGTCAGAGAGTAAAGATGAAAATAAAATAAGAAAAGTGATAGAAAGTGATGGAGGATACTCCAGGCTAATTTATTGGCAAAGGCAATTCTGAGGAGCTCATATTGGTGCTGAGTTCTTTGTTTATTTTAGTGTTCTAATTAGTTATACATGACTGTACAATATAATATATTTTGACACATCATATATAAATAGAGTATAACTTCTCCTTCTTGTACATGATGAAGAATCACAGTGGTCATGTAATCATATATGCACATAGGGTAATAATGTCTAATTCATTCTACAGTACTTCCTACCTCCGTATCCCCTCCCCTCCCTTCACTCTCTTCTGCCTAATCCAAAGTAACGCCATTCTTTCCTAGCCCAAACCCCTCATTGTTTGTTAGCATCTGAATATCAGAAAAAAATATTCGGTCTTTGGTTTGGGGGATTGGCTTATTTTACTTAACGTGATAGTCTCCAATTCCATCCATTTAGCTGCAAATGCCATAATTTCATTCTTCTTTAAGGCTGAGTAATATTCCATTGTGTATATATACCACGTTTTCTTTATCCATTCATTTGTTGAAGGGCAACAAGTTTGGTTCCATAGTTTAACTATTGTGAATTGAACTGCTATAAACATTGATGTTTCTGTGTCCCTGTAGTATGCGGATTTTGAGTCCTTTGGGTATAAACTGAGAAGTTGGATAGCTGGGTCAAATGGTGGTTCTATTCCAAGTTTTCTGAGGAATCTCCATACTGCTTTCTAGAGTGGTTGCACCAATTTGAAGTCCCACCATGTGCTGAGTCTTGAATGACAGGAAAATTTGTGTGACTGTCCAGTGAAGGGTTGTGTATAACTGCTTTACTGAGTTCTGTGAGGTCTTCACAGAAATATTGAACCTGAACATGGGCTTAGGAACCACTGACACAGAGAGAAACTGAAAGAAGGTCACTTCAAGGAAAGAGAACAACTAGTGAAAACTACTGAAGGGGGATAAAAATGATCATTAGATGAAGAACACTCAGATCACACACTTATGCAGAATTCAACCAAAAATCTTATGTAAAGCATCTCAGAATAGTGCACAGACATGCTTGGGAGTCACACAGGCATGGTCCCAAAGTGTAACCCTACCCTAACTTGTCTGGTGACCCTAGGGGTTCTGTTTGAACTCTCCTAACTTCAACACACTCATCTCTAAGAATAAATTGACAAATACTTCTTGGCTTGTGTGAAGAGTAACTGGTACAATGACTGTCAAAACCCTAGTGTATGGTAGAGTTCCCTATCGGAGTTTTCCCCAAAAGCAGATCCTAAGAGAAAGATGTAAATAGTTTATTGGGGAGATGATCCCAGTAAGCATTTTGAGAGGGTGGGGATGTGACTCAAGGAACATGGGGAAGCAAAGACCATGCATGGCAATGAGCAGGTCACTGCTATGGGCAACCAGGGCATCCCACAGAAGATCCTCTGGTGGACTGTATAGAACACACCTTATTCCATCAATTCCCACTCTCTCTGTGTGAAGGATTTCTCCTTTAGCATAAACTCTTAAAAATTCCTGATCCTGAAATAATAATGTTGGTAATATTATATAATATTATGTGATATTATATAATATTTGTGAAAAACTAAGTTGACTGCTTTCAGAGTGCTTGTTGCAGGGTCCCCCTCCAGACTGCTCACTAACACATTTGACCATGGAAAAATGCTTTCACTTTTGGCTTCCCTGTCTGTCCCTTCTAATAACATGTACTCAGTCCACAAATAGTGAGAGTCTATGAACTAAGTACAGAATGTCCAAGGTTGCAGACTTTGGACACCACAAATGAAGGCTGTAAATAAGACTAGCAATCAGATGGAATATGTTGCAATCTGAATGAAGCCTTGAATGATAACAAATATCTAATGTTTTCTTACAGCATGATATCAGTGGAATACCTTGTTTAATATTAAACAATAACTTCAACTGAACCCACAAACCTTAGGAAGTTCACATTGTAATCAGACAGTTTACTCAAGTTGAGGTTATAAAATCAGTGAGTTGCCAGGCACAGTGGTATATGCCTGTAATCCCTGCCTCAGGAGGCTGAGGCAGGAGAATCACAAATTCAAAGCCAGTCTCAGCAATTTAGTGAGGCCCAAAGCAACTCAGGGAGACCCTGTCTCTAAATAAAATATTAAAAGGGCTGGGGTTGTGGCTCAATGGTTAAGCACCCCTGGGTTCAATCCCTGGTACGAAAAATAAATAAATAAATAAGTTCTCCAAAGAACACACTATTTGGGACAATGCCACTATTAAAATAGTCTTAGAGGATCCCTCTCTCTCTTTCTGCATCAGAGACAATCCCCACTATGCCCAGAAGCAAAAGGGGGGGCTTATTAAAGATCATACAAAACCTCAAACAGGAGCTGGGGGTATACCTCAGTTGGTAGAGTGCTTGCCTCACATGCACAAGGCCCTGGGTTCAATCCCCAGCACTACAAAAAAAAAAAAAGAAAGGAACTTGAACAGCAAAAACTTCTAGTGCCCTGCAATGGCTCATGCAACACACCCATCTTAGGAGTTCAAAAGACAAACAGGGAATGGCAACTAGTCCAAGACCTTAGAATAATTAATGAAGCAGTCATTCCCTCACCACTGTAGTTCCTAATCCATATACTCTGTTATCTGAGATCCCAGCTGCTGCTGCTTGGTTTACTGTGTTAGATTTAAAAGATTACTTTTTCTATATATCCCTAGGCTCTCAATCACAATATCTGTTTGCTTTTGAGGAACACATAGTGGATATAAATTAACCTGGACAGTGTTGCCTCAGAAATTTAGAGAGAGCTCTCACTTGTTTGGACAAACCCTAGCCAAGGATCTAGCAAAATTCAAAGATAGGTTATCTGTGGTTCTTCTCCAATATGTAGATGACATTCCTCTGTGTGCTACTGTTAAACCCCGATGCAAATAAAAGACCATCAATTCCAATATTAAACAAGCTTGTATTGTCATGTACACAAAGGAAGCTGATCAGCGGCTGACTCCCCTAACACAGGCTAGAGACCAGCAGCCCCAGTTCCCCAAGAAAGAGATTTTATATCTCAAAAAAGTTGCAAAAGGGGGGAGGGTCTTGAGAACAGGATTTTGACAAACATAATACAAAAGCAGATAGTAGGTTAATGATCTAAGTGGTTCAACATTTCAAGTTAGGGAGTAAATTCAGATCCCAACACCAGAATTTGTGAGATGCCACTAAGGTTTCAGAGAGGACTGTTATCTGTTTGGTGAAAGCCATGCATGGGTGAATTCAAGGCATGGGCAGGCATTCCAAGCAAGTTTAAAACATAAAAATATGGCCAGGCCAAATAGAAATCCTCATATTTTACAGAAAACAGAAATGAACCTTTTATAACTTTTGACAACATGGCTCCTGATCTTAAGGGGGAATTAGGCTGGGTTTATCATTCCCCTCTTGTCTTGTATGTGTCCCTTTCAAATCTTTGATAGGGAGTAATCAGTAATGTCAATCATATAGGCTAATACTGTTGATGTTACATAATAGAATTAAGTTGTATCCGAATAAACCAGAGTATATAGTTAATAATGCATGGAACAATAACTAATACAAGAAGGATACAAATTATAGAAACTGAAGAGAAGTTAATCATGGAAACCAATTTCCCAAGCCTGACCAAGAGTTATCCATTTGAATTTTGTTGATCTCCTCTCTTATTTCATCTATCTGTTGTTGGATAACATTAGAATAATCTGTAACATTAAAACAGCACATGCCTGGGAATTGTTGACAGCCCAAATGATGCCTCAGTAAAAGGAAGCCGATAGCTGCTCTATTTTGTAATACTGAGGTTCAGAGTTCTTTCATCTCTTGATTAATTTCTTCCAAGACTTGTGCAGTAAAGTTAGCTGTTTTGCTAAAACTACAGACTAATTTTGTGATTTCTCTTTGTATTCCTACCACTAGACCCAGGACTGGCAAAAAGAAAGCTACTGCAATTGCGACATCTAGTGGGTGCAGGAGGATTAAATTGTCATTGCAATTGGAGGGTGCACTTCAAGTATTTTGATGGGGAGATGACAGAGATGGCAGTAAAGGAAATATACATCCAATAGAGAAGATCCCAGAAAAATTTGTAGGCAAATCCTGAAAAGTTGTCTTATTACACAGGAAGCCCATCCTGTAGGAAGTCATTTGCCATTGGGTATGGAGATGTTTTGTTTAATAGAACAAATTGGTGGGGGTTGGGGAAGGGCGCAATCTATGCATAAACAATGTTTTTGGATAATCACTGAAGCTGGCAAGGCTGACTCTGCATGTCTTGCTGTGTAGCCCTATCACCAGTGACATTAACATGGTCATTATATTTTACAGACAGGCCCATAAAATTATCAGCTAACAATTGATGGACCGAGCTTCCTTCTTGTATGCAGAAGGAACTTTTCTTCATAGTATTAACTGCCAATTTTAACCAAAAGTTTTGATTATTTATAGAATTTAGGGGGCTCATGGAAACATCCACATATAAAGTAGTACTTGAATAGCCAGTGTCTAGCAGGGCCCCCTTTTTAAGCTTCATGCAGGAATATTGTCCTGAATCTTGAGGGTGAGCTGAGTATTTGTAGATTCCAAAATTTATATTATCCCCTTGAGGCTGGTCTGTAAGATTTTTGCATGGTCCCTCCCTGTGAAAATTTCTTGGTTTTCTTTATACCATCTGATAGGGCCAATTATTGGATCTTGATGGGAGTAAGTATAATTTAATACTAGTGGGGATAATGCAATGGCTAGCCCTACTTGGGGTACAGATGGGGTACAAGGTATGTTGAGGCTAGCATAGCTAAAACCCAAGGATAAACAAATATTCCATCAGGTGAATTTATTAGCATAATGCTTACAGTAACAAGGAAAAAACAATAAAGAAGTAGAATGAAACAGACATTACTATTACTGTGTGTATATATATGTGACTGCATGACCAATATGATTCTGCAACCTGTACACTCAGAAAAATGAGAATTTATATCCCATCTGATTCAAATGTATGATATGTCAAGGTCATTGTACTGTCATGTGTAACTAATTAAAAAAATAAGAAGTTATTAACAAAACATTAAACCTTGGAAATTTTAATTTTAAAGGGTCCATGCTTAGCCACTTTCCACCTTTGACCACTAGATTCTCCTACAGTGGGTTCTGCAGGTGCT
Source organism: Marmota marmota marmota (assembly GCF_001458135.2). Taxonomy (NCBI): domain Eukaryota; kingdom Metazoa; phylum Chordata; class Mammalia; order Rodentia; family Sciuridae; genus Marmota; species Marmota marmota. Next base: position 602,550 of record NW_026000136.1, read on the forward strand.
TTTTTTTTTTTTTTTTTTTGGTACCAGGGATTGAACTCAGGGACACTCAACCACTGAGCCACATCCCCAGTCTTATTTTGTAGTTATTTAGAGACAAGGTCTCACTGAGTTGCTTAGTGCCTCACAGTTGCTGAGGCTGGCTTTGAACTCACAATTCTCCTGTCTCAGCCTCCCAAGCCACTGGGATTATAGACGTGCACCACCACAGCCAGATTTACAGGTGCCTTCTTAAGCTGTAAATGATGGATCCATGCAGGAATACCAGCAACTTTGACGGCAGTACGAGTGCAGAGAATCATGATGTAAGGGCCCTTCCACCTGGGTTCGAGGCTGTTAGTTTTCAAACATTGTATCAGCACAGTGTCCCTGGGTTGGAATGAATGATCACACAATCTGTGTCCAATGGGCTGAGCATCCTAGACCTAAGGAAAGATCTTATCTATGATTAGTTGTAACCCTTTGAGTGCCTCTGAGATTGGAATACCTCCCAACAGATCTTGGTGTATTCTGGGAACCATAGGCAGTGACCACCCATAAAATATTTTATAAGGGGTAAATTTCTCCCAATAAGGAGTGCAACGGGTACTCAATAGGACAAAAGGCAGAAGATCAACCCAGTTACCACCAGTCTCAAGGATTAACTTAGTCAGTGTTTCCTTTAGTGGTCTATTCATTCTTTCTACCTTTCCTGAGCTTTGAGGATGATACATACAGCATAATTTCCAATTTATATTAAGGGCCTTTTAAATGAATTGAGATAATTTGGCTATGAGGTCCAGGCCATTGTCAGACCACAAAGTTAGAGGGAGGCCAAATCTAGGAACAGTTATTAGTTTTTTAACCACTATTTGTGCCGATTCCATCTGAGTTGAAAAAGCTTCTATCCAGTCTGAGACAGTTTCAACCAAGACCAACAAGTATTTATATCCATACAGCCCTGGTTTAATTTCAGTAAAGTCAAATTCCCAAAATTCACCAGGTACAGTACCTTGACTTCTATTTTCTTATGGAAGATGGTTCTTTTTAGCATTTACCTGTGCACATGTCATGCAACAGTTTGAGATATCTTGAAGTATCTCTCAATGTCCTGGAAGCCAAACATAGGTTGAGATTAGCTCTGATGTCTTCTTGAAGGACAAATGCATCACTTGATGAAGATCAGTTAACCATTTTCTCCCTAACAGCTTAGGTATGCAAATTTTTCCATCTGGGCAGGTTCACCAGCCATAACATTTTTGTTGGGCCCACATAAAGAAGTATAAGTTTATCTCTTCTGTGGTGTATGATGGAGTCTCCTCCTCAATTTTAACTAGGAGTTTGGATGATTGGAGAGTTCTAGGATAGTTTGGTATCTTGGCTCCCAAAGGGTTATTTCCCTTGCTGTTTGATTGGCCAGGTTGTTACCCTGAGTCTAAGGACTATCGTCTTTGCAGTGTCCAGGCCAGTGGATAATTGCTAATTTATCTGGCAACCAGATACCCTCCAGTAATTGAAGGATTTCCTGTTTATTTTTGATAGTCTTACCATCTTAGGTTAAAAGTCTCCTTTGTTTATATATCTGTCATTGCACATATGCTGTAGCAAAAGCATAGCGGCTATCTGTGTAAACGTTCACCCGTTTTCCTTCTGCCCATCTCAGTGCCTGTGTTATGGCAATGATTTCTGCTTTTTTGGGCTGATGAGCCCCTGGGCAAAGCCTGTGCCCAAATACCTTCTTTTTGACCCATAACTACTGCTGCTCCTGCATATCTTATTCCATCTCAGACATATCTACTGCCATCGGTATAAAGATCTGCATCTCTGACCGTGAGAGGAATGTCAGTCAGATCTAGTCGAGTACCTTGGATGACATCCAGCTTCTCTGAACAGTCATAAATTGGCCCTTCCTGGTCATTTTCCAGCAGCAGGGTTGCAGGATTGATTTCCAGGGATTTATTGAAGGTTAATCTGTCCTTGTCTAGCAGGAGAGCCTGATATTGACTGAGACGGGCATTAGACATCCAATGATTTGTGGCATCCCTCAATAGGGTTTCCACTGTGGGGAAGTCCCAGTTAGAGTTTGCCCCAGGGTAAGTTTGTCTGTTTCCTTTACCAGGATTGAGTAGCCACTATGGCTCATAAACACGGGAGCCATCCCGACGCTACTGGATCCAGGCTTTTTGAAATGTAGGCAATTGGTCTTTTCCATGGCCCTAAATTTTGTGTAAGAACTTCCTTTGCAATGTCCTTTTACTCATGAACATAAACATGGAAGGGCTTAGAGATAAAAGGGAGGGTTAGAGGAGGGGCCTGAACCAGAGCCTTTTTTAAATTTTTTAAAGGCTAAGTCATTTTCCTCAGTCCAAGCTAAAGGTGAATTGCCTCCCACAATTGCAGTATATAAAGGCTTGGCAATTTCAGCAAATCCGGGTATCCAAAGGTGGCAGTATCCAAATGCCCCTAGGAACTTCCTAACCTGCTTTTTAGTAGTTGGGATTGGGATCTTCATTGTGGCTTCTATGCAGGGTTGGGACAGCAGCCTTTTCCCCTCTCTCAGTTGATATGCCAAATAAGTAACTCAAGGAGAATAGATTTGTGCTTTCCTCTTGGAGACTCAGTACCCCAATTGAGCCAAGGTTCTCAGCAAGCCCTAGGTGGTCCTTAAACAGTCCTTTTTCTCCCTTGATGCTAGCAAAAGATCATCCACATAATGGAGCAAGGTTATCTCCGGGTACTCAACTGTGGAAGAGGCTCAAATCTTTGTTGAGTGCTTCATCAAAGATGGTGGGGGAGTTCTTAAATCCCTGTGTCCAGATTAGTTGTCCTGATAACCCCTGCTCCAGGTCAGTCCATTCAAATGCAAACATGGGCTGACTCAGTTTTGACAAATGGATGGAGAAAAATGCATCTTTAAAATATAATATCATGTACACTGTATGTTCCAGTGACAAAGACTGAGCAAGATTTAGGTTGGGTGTATGGTTTCTACCCATTTGTTCACTTCCCTTAGTCCTATATTGGTCTGTAATCATGAGTCCTGGGATTTTGGACAGGCAACAAAGGGTGGTTCCAAGCTAACTGACATCTAATTAGTATTCCTTCTTCTAGGAGATGTCTAATATGGGTTTTGATTCCTTCTCTAGCTTCAGAACTGATGGGATATTGTCTAACCTGAATGGGCATGACCCCAGACGTTAGTTGTATTATGACTGGTGACACATGCTTGGAGGGATATCCTCAGCCCAAACTGTAGGAATTTCTTGGGTTAATATTTTTTTTTCATTTTCCTTCTGAAGCTTAGATTGGATTTTGAGAAAGCAGATATTTCTCACTTAATGGGCGGTTATATTTGAGGCTCTTGTAGGGCTCCTCAATTATAGTGTAGGCATCTCCCCTGAGAATGATATACTTGCCTGAAGTTTTCTTAGAAGGTCCCACCCCAGCAATGGGAAAGGGCATTCAGGGATAACAATGAAAGAGTGAGTCACAGTTCCTTGTCCTAGATTAACACTCAGGTCTGTGGTCCATTTATAATTTTTAATTTCTCCTGTTGCCTCTTGTACTTCCATAGTTTTATTAGTGAGGGGTCCTAGGGGCTTATGTAACACTGAATATGAAGCCCCTAATCCACTAAGAAATTTACAGGTTGGCCCCCAACTGGGAAGGTTATCATTGGTTCTCGGGAGCCTAGTTTGAAAGAGCCATGGTCCCTTATTCTTCTAAAATTAGAGCTGAGTTTGGCTGAGGGACTCTGACCTGCAGTCAGGGAACATTTTTTTAATTTTGTTGGGGGCATTCATTTTTCCAATGTCCAAATTCCTGGCAATGAGCACACTGATCTATTCGCAGGGGAGTCTGTCTTTTGCCTCTGTTGTATGCAGTCTGCATGTGTCTAAGGTTGAAAATTTCAGAAGACTGTAGCACAGCCACTGTGGCCTGATTTACTTTCTTTATCAGTAGATCATCTCAGCTGTCTTTATTGTCAAGCACCTTTTGGGTTATCTCTAATAATTCTGACCTGTTTTCCATGAAAAGCCATCTATCTTTTTGAATCTTTTCACAGATGTCTGGGTCCTACTGAGTTACAAAGTCTAGGTTAATTGCCTTAAGGTTTGTCAGGTCCTTGGGTCTATAGGAGTATAGAGAGGGTATGCCTCCAGGAGCTGTTCAAGAAATGCTGAAGGCAATTCATCTGGGCTTTGCTTTACACTCTGCTACTTTAGAAAGATTGGTGGGCTTTTGAGCTGCCCTCTTAAGACTCTCTAATAGAGCCTGGTGGTACTCACTGAGTGTTTTCCTACCTTCAGCTGTTCTTAGTCCTAGTTTGGTCTCCTTTTAGGTAAAGCAAGGCCAATCACTTCTGTTTTCAGGTCACTTATAAGACAGCTTATTCCAGGCAGTGCTTTGGCTGCTTCTGCCAGGATTCACTCCCATTCCTCCATAGTGAAGAGGGTATGGAGAATCCGTTGGCAGTCCTCCCAGGTGGAGAGGTGATTAAAGAAGATAGAATCAACCAGGGAAATCAAGGAACTAGGATCAACACTAAATGAAGGATTCTGGTTTTTCCAGTTGTAAAGATCCATCATGGAAAATGGAACATACATATAGCAAACTTCTGGGAACTGGTGGAGAAGAAGGACAGGGCTGGAGTCACCTCTGCTTCTGGGATGTAAATAGAAATGAAGCCCACAGTTTATCTGGGGGAATGCATTGAGTTGGGTCTTCCATAAGGGTGACCCTATTGGGTATAGGAAGGGGAAAGAACAGAGGCTGGCTTCTTTGGGGAAGCTGCAGCAGGCAGAGTGGTGGAGTGGAGTGATTGCAGAAGTGGCTGAGGAGAGGAGGAGAGAGGAGGTGGTGTAGTTAGTGGACCAGCTTTGACTGCACCTGCAGCAGGAAGATAAAGAGGAGCTGAAGTGTATGGGGGAGGAAGGCGTCCTCCTGAGCATCCTGTATGACAGGGTTTATGGTTGAGAGCCCCAGGGGAGTTTTTCTGGTCACAATCAGGGTTTGCCCTCCCTGCTCATTCTGGACCATACAAACCTTCATCCATGGAGGTGGATTAGTCATCACTTTTGCCAGAATAAAATATATTCTATTTGATCTGGGTGGCCAAAATTGCCAAGAGTGGCATTAGTTATAGCCCATGCCACCTGGGGATCAAAGGTGCCCTCAGGCGGCCAGCCAACTCCAAAGTTGGGCCATTCTGCCTCTCAGAAAGTTTGGAGGTGGTTCTTGGTGATGTGATAATCATAATCCTACTTAATGAAAGGGGATAAAGCTCATCAAAGTTCCTTAAAACATAGCTCAAAGGGTATTTTCCTATGGGGGTTCTTTCCTATGGGGGTAAGACAGGTTTACTTGTCTTATTACCCATTCTGGAATTCAACTGTCTTAAGTTTTAGAGAAGACACACAGGAAAAGTCAGAAAAAAAACATATAGAACACAGAACAAAACACAAGAGAACAAGAGCCAGGCTCCCAAACCCAGGGAGCAGTGCAACATCTTGCTAATGCTCTGGACAGGAGTGTGTATGTGCCTCATCAGGCACCTATCTGTCTTTCCAAAGGAATTCCTTACCAAACCAGTACCAGGGGACAGAGAAACACTTTGCTACGGTCCTGGACAGGAGTGTGTATGTGCCTCGCCATACACCTCTCTGCCCCCAGAAGAAATCTCTCTTAAGCCAATATCAGATGTTATAAGGGTGCCACTTACCTATGGAGGCCTCCTCCACCAAATGCTTACTAATTGTTTTAGTGCAGCAGTTCACTCCAACAGCCCAATAAACTGAGGGCACACCCTAGGTCCTTGGATTGTCTCAAGGTGCTCACCCCCTGGGGCGGCACTTCAGCTCAGAGTCCCAGAGTGAAGGTCCGGCTTCCGAATTCTGTGGCCTGATCTCGCTGTGGCCTCCAAATGATAAACTCTGATGCAAAGTAAAGACCACCAAGTCCAATTTTAAATCAAATTAAAGCAAGCTTGTATTTTCATGTACACAAAAGAAGCTGATCAATAGCTGACTCCCCTAATGCAGGTTAGAGACCAGCAGCCCCAGCTCTCCAAGAAAGATATTTTATAGCTCAAAAAGTTGCAAAAGGGGGGGAGGTGTCTTGAGAATTACAGCTAAGAGGATTTTGACAAGCATAATACAAAAGCAGATAGTAGGTTAATGATCTAAATGGCTCAACATTTCAAGTTAGGAAGTAAATTCAGATCCCAACACCAGAATTTATAAGATGCCACTGAGGTTTCAGAGAAGGTTATTATCTGGTCAGGAAAAGCCATGCATGGGTGAGTTCTAGGCCCAGGCAGGCAAGTTTAAAACATCAAAGCAAGTTTAAAACATTAAAATATGGCCAGGCCAAATAGAAATCCTAATATTTTACAGAAAACAGACATAATCCTTTTATAACTTTTAATGAGATGCCTCCCGATCTTAAGAGGGATTTAGGCTGGGTTCATCAACACCTCCCAGGAGGAATGTCAAAGGCCACTGCAGAACTCCTAAACTTCTTAGCTGAAAGAGGTTATAAGATTTCAAAAAGAAAAGCTCAATTACGTCAACAACAGGTTCAATACTTAGGATTCAAATGTCTCAAGGAATCTGCAAGCTAGGAAAGGAGAGACCATAGGAAGATGCCTTCTACCTAAAACAGAAAGGCAACTTAGAGGCTTCTTAGTAATAACTGGAGACTGCAAGATTTGGATTCCTGGGTATGGAGAATTAGCTAAGCTTCCTTACAGCCTCCTTAAGGAAACTCTACACCAAAAAACAACCACCCTGATATGGGAACCAGATGATAATAAAGCCTTTAAGGCATTAAAAGAGGCCTTACTTCAACCCTGCCCTCAATTTACCTCAATGGAGCAAAAATTTAACCTGTTTGTCACAGATAGAAAAGGAATAGCCACAAGAGTGGTCACACAAAAGAATGGACCAGCTCAACAGCCAGTAGCATATCTCAGTAAGGAGCTTAACAAAATGTCTTCGGGCTGGTGCCACTGGTTGTGAATGATGGCAGCAATTGCCCTGCTAGTCCCTGAGGCAATAAAAAACACCCTGGGAAGACACCTCATTGCCTATATGGATAATCTCTCAGGGATTTTAAATACAAAAGGGAGGCTTTGGCTCCCAGTTACTTGCCTTCTAATATTCCAGGTTTTACTTCTAGAAGGACCCATAATTCAAATAAGAACTTGCTCTAATTTAAACTCAGCCACTTTCCTCCCAGAAGCATCCTGAACATGACTGAAAACAAGTCCTAGCTGTAAGCTACTTGGCCAGAGGAGACTTTCAGAGACTTCCCCTATCTAATGTGGACCTCACCTTGTTCACAGATGGGGGTTACTTTATGTAACAAGGAGAATGCAAGGCTGGATATGCCTTGGTGACCTTACAAGACACTTTAGAGGCACAATCATGGCCCCAAGACACAAGAGCACAGCTTGCAGAATTGATAGCCCTAATGAAAGCCACTCAAGCTAGAAAACAACAAAGTTAATATTTACATGGACTCTAAATACACCTACCTAATCCTGCATGTACATGCAGCAGTTTGGAAAGAGAGGATTTCAAACAGGAGGAACTTCCATTAAAAACTATAAACAGATCTTCAAACTATTGGAAACTGTTCATTTACCTAGAGAGGTAGCAGTAATCCACTGCCAAGGACATAAAAGGGAATAGATAAGATATGAGAAGGCAATAGACAAGCAGATCAAAAGGCCAAAGAGGCTGGGAAGGGGACTTTGCACCAACCAACACTGACCTTAGCCCCTCTACTATGTATAGACAGGTCCTCCCCCAGAGATAAGACCTCAATTGCACCCAGAAGGAGACACACCAGGCTTTATCTAGGAGAGGCTTTCAATTAGCTTTTGAGTGGATTCAGATGGAAAATAATAAACTTCACTTACCTGCTAACCCTCAATGAAAGATTTTATATATCTTACATCAGTCTTTCCATTTGTGAAAAGAAAACACTCTCAAACTCTAGAGATATTTGAGGAGAAAATATACCAAAGACAATCCATCAGAGTCAAAGAATGTGAGACATGCCATAGAAATAACCTACTTAACTCTGCCAAAAATTCACCAGGATTACAAAGGACAGGATAGTTCCCTGGGGAGCACTGGCAACTTAATTTTATCCACATGCCTAAAAGCAGTAGGTTCCAATATTTATTGGTTATGGTAGATAATTTTACAGATTATAGGACTGAGGCCTACCCCCAGAAAACTGAACAGGCAGAAGTAGTCAAAGCCTTATTGCAGGAAATAATTGCCACTTTTGACTGCCTCAAAGCCTCTAAAGTGACAATGGAGTCACTTTCTGCTCATCCTTTAAGTATCTATCAAGTGTTACCAGGTTTCTCAGTGATGTTTTCCAAGATATATGGTTTTGTGACCCCTGCCCTGATTTTACACATCTGACTCTTTTCAGGGTTAAGGCAAATGACAGTTTTATACAAAGTGACTTTACCCTGACTCTTATCAGGGATGTGGAAACTGAATTGTTTATACCAAGTGGCTTGTTTATGACTTGTTTACCAGACTATACCTGATGATGTATTGGAAAGTTCTGTAGGCTTGTGCCTGGGGAGGCTGCAGGTTTTTGGAGTTGCTTAGGCTAAGGCCTAAGGCCTTCTTTACAATATTCCATATCTGAGTCATTCACTTCACCTTTGTATGAACCTGGGGGTCATACCTTCAAATTCCCCTAATTTTGACCCTACTTGGAAGGCACTTTTTCCAATAATATTATCTACCCCTTCTGCAGTGAAAGGGCTTGGACAGGAGAACTGGACCCACCACTCTTGGGTAAAAATCTGCCACCTTTAATCAACTTCCAGAGAAACTTCTCCTTCCCGAGGAACTGAGGAATAATACTTCTGTACTCCAATAGAAGACCTGAAATAACTCTTTTGCAAAGACAATCGTGATATGTATACTTTTTTCATCTCTTTCTTTATTGTTGTATACAGTTACACTGAAATTAACTCTTTTCTAGATTGGGCTCAACAGTATGCCACTAGGTTACAGAAAGGTAATTGCTAGATATGTGAACTATACCTCTTTCCAGAACTTCTGGACTACCTCAGTAGGTATCACCCTTACAAGGAAATGACTAGATAAAATTACAATCCTTAATGTTAGAACAAAAGGAAGAGAGGAGGCACTCTTTACAACTGTTACTCATGTTGATATTAAATTATGGCCTATAAATAAAACTTTATCACAACCAGATCATGGAAAAAATTTCACTTTAAAACAAACCAACCTTCAGACCTCTACAACTGTTAAGTCACATTTAGGCTCACCCACTTCTCACAATCCACCCTACTGCCATCATGTCCAAGGTATAAAGATGGTTATTATCAGTTTTGAGATGGATATATGTGGCTTACAACCACCACAGGGAATGTAAACCAAGAAGTCCTGATCTGTTGGGAACAACATAGCCACACCTATGACAAATGGCCTATGCTACTCGGGAATTAGGATAGATCTCAGAGTCACTATGTTAACACATTGTGATTTGATAGTCCAATGCTTGGGTTGGGACTAACTGGTTCTCTATACCTGAAATTAGATGGCCAGCACCCTGTGGGACCAATGGACGTCTGGAACAAACCTATGACCCTGGCTTCCACCAAGCTGGATAGGAGATGTACTATTGGGTATCCCTGGATGCAAGAGAGATGGACCCCAAGTATAGGACAGGCAGCAAATCTCTCCAATCTCAGATATAGGTGGGAATGATCTGTTTTTCATTGGTACAATCATCTAGCTTCACTGTTTATTCCACAAATTGGCTTCAAAGATGTAATGTGACACATGGAGACCCTAAACAGTTATACTCAAACTACCTCCAGAAGGTTGAGGAAAGTTTTTCTCTCCATAACAAAGAAATAACACTCACAAGGAAAGCCATCTTACAAAACAAGTTGGCTTTAGAGGTTCTCACTGTAGCTCCAGGATGCACTTGTGTCATTATTAGAACTGAATGCTGGAGGAGGAAGCCGCCCGCCCAGCGCGCGCCAAGCCAGACCGGAGGAGGAAGCCCGGCCCCACCCCGTGTGCTAGTCCGGAGGAAGCCCATCAACCCTTAAAACCCATCAAAGGGGGTGTAGCTACCAGCTCGGTCCTGCGGCTGATCCAGTTACCCGGTTTCCAAATCCCCCACCCTTAGCTGAGATAACTCAAAATATTTCCCACAAGCCTTTGGGGGTTGTAGCTATCAACACAAAACAACAACTGTACAGGCAACTGGTTTCTACCTCAGAGACTAGAGTAGGGAAGATACAGGTGGAAGCTCATTTCCTTTCACACTGGCTATACCCACCACCCTAAATACAGAGGCTCAAGCTAGGAATAGACAACGCCACCTAATGGAAGCAAGGAAAACAGTGTTCTGAGAGACTTTTTTTTCTCTTTCTTTCTCTCTTTTCTTCTCTCTCTTCCACAACTTCAACATATGTGAAACCAAGAACTGTACATGAACAACAGAATTACCAAAGTAATATAATATAGAGGAATTGAATATACCCTACCTTCCCCCCATTTTTTTCTTTATTTCTATCTTACTTTCCTTTTCCTTCTCTTATTTCTCTTTTCTTCCTTGTTATTTTTTTCTTTTTTTTTCATTCGTATTCTCTCTATCCCACTTTCAATCTCCTAACTTTTGCTATCTATACATAGGGTAACTATCTAAATACAGATAGGATGTTGAGTCTATACATTCTTCCGTAAATTACCAGTCTATTGGTTAGAGTTCTCCAAAGGTGCTAAGTTAGTTTAACCTCATACCCTCACTCCTTTCCCTCTAAGTATAACATCCTTCATCTGAAATTAAGTTTTCTATATGCCACCAGATATGGTATGCCTTTTATGAAACTAATGAATATATTCTTAAGTAATAATTAAAATCAATATATATAGACTTAGAATCTAACTATAAATGTATTAAAAATGAAAATGTGTGCTTAGATAATGTACTGTTGATATTGGGAACTGTTAACATTGTCTTTCTCCGCAAAAGAGGGATTTTGGAGCTATACAAGAACAATACAAATATATAAGGGGAAAAACATTAACACAACAGTTTCACAAAGCTAGAAAGAATCATGAGCAGTATGAAAAGACAAGGAAAGAAAGGACCACAAACAATACAGGTCAATTCAACATTAGATTAGGTAATATCTACAGCTGATGGAATGTCAGACAAAGAGTTCAGGATACACATGCTTCAGATTATCTGGAGTCTCAAGGAAGACATTATACAGCAAATTCAGACAATGAAAAATCACTTTGACAATGAATTACATAAACAAATCCAAGAAGAAAAAGATCAACTCTATAGGGAAATAGAGGATATAAAAAACAAACAAACAGAAATCCTGGAAATGCAGGAAACAATAAACCAAATTAAAAACTCAAATGAGAGTATTACCAGCAGAGTAGAACACTTAGAAGATAGAACTTCAGACAACAAAGACAAAGTTTTTCAAACTGAAAAGAACATAGACAGCTCAGTGAGAATGTTAAGAAATCATGAGCAGAACATCCAAGAACTATGGGATAACATAAAGAAACCAAACCTAAGAGTTATTGGGATACAAGAGGATATAGAGGTCCAAATGAAGGGAATGAGCAATCTATTCAATGAAATAATACTAGAAAACTTCCCAGACTTAAAGAATGAAAAAGAAATCCAAATACTAGAACCTACAGGACACCGAATGTACAAAATCATAAGAGATCCACACCAAGACACATTATAATGAAGATGCCCAACATACAGAATAAGGAGAGAATCTTAAAAGCCACAAGAGAGAGGAAGCAGATTACATTTAGGGGTAAACCAATCAGGATAATTGCTGATCTTTCAACACATACTCTGAAAGCTAGAAGATCCTGGAACAACATATTTCAAACGCTGAAAGAAAAAGGCTTCCAACCAAGAATCATGTATCCAGTGAAATTAAGCTTCAGAATTTGAAGATGAAATAAAAATCTTCCACGATAAACAAAAGTTAAAAGAATTTGCAGCTAGAAAACCAGCTCTTCAAAACATCCTTGGCAAAACCTTACAGGAAGAGGAAATGAAAAATAACAAAGAAAACCAACAGTGGGAGGTAGTACAGTAAAGGAAAAACTAAGCATAGAGGAAAAACAAATCATGTTAAACAATATACATAATCAAATATGGCTGGAAATACAAACCATATCTCAATAGTAACCCTAAATGTTAATGGCTTAAATGCACCAATCAAAAGACATAGGCTAGTAAAATGGATTAAAAAAGATCCAATCATATGCTGCCTACAGGAGACACATCTGATAGGAAAAGACATACACAGACTGAAGGTGAAAGGTTAGGAAAAATCATATCACTCATACAGACCCCGGAAGCAAGCAGGGGTGTCCATACTTGTATCAAATAAAATAGACTTCAAGCCAAAGTTAATCAAAAGGGATAAACAAGGACACTACATACTGCTCAAGGGAACCATACACCAACAAGAC